>NC_082660.1:63926926-64229956 GCF_028023285.1 Balaenoptera ricei | reverse complement strand
ATGAATCTGATAGGCAGAAGGAAAGGGCACAAGGCTTTTGGCAAGGATAGATGGGGGAACCAAGAAGGCTGTAGTCAGAGCTCAGAGGTAGTGAAGGGGTGCATCTGGCTGTTATGAAGGCTTCCTGGGGGAACGGCAACCTCTGGCCTTTGGTTGGTCTCAGTGGATGAGGTTTCTTGTGACCAGAATCAGGAATCTCAGAGTGGAGGAAACAAGGGAAGATGGGGAACTACTACTTAGAGGGTCTGATTCTGAAGAGCCAGTCAGAGAGTAATATTAAACACAGACAGACAGATGCCTCATCAGCAGGCATGGGGAAAGGCCATTTTAGTAAGTCCAAGGCCTTTTCTAGAATACAGCAATGTAAAAACCTGTGAGAAGCACAAATATATAATGCAGGATCCTGGCTGGTGACTAGAAACAGGTCCAGAAGGTGGGAATGGATAAACCACAGTACAGTGAGACCTACCATGTAGGAAAGGGGGCTCTGGCCCCATACAAACACTGGAGAAAGGAAAAAATGAACAGGAGCTTTGAAAAAGCCAGCAATCCACAAAAATCCTGGAAACTATTTTAAAAACACTTTAGTAAGAGCCAAGGTAAAATATATGTCCAGGATTAAAAGCCCCAGGGATTAGAAACCATTCTCCCACAGGGCTCTCTGGCAGCTGGGATAGTAACTGAAAGAAAGAAGGCACTTTACCCCAAAGTGGAGGGCATGGAGACGTGTGGCATGCAGGTGTCAGGGAGAATAATATTGGCCTTCTATCGGATTATGTAACCACTAAAACAAGAGGCAAGGTGGTTAAGGGTCATAGAAAAAGCACAAGTATGGCAGGCAAAATTATGGCCCCCCCTAAAGATGTCCGTGTCCTAAATCACCAGAACCTGTGAATATGTTAGGTTAAATAGCAAAGTTTGGAAATAAGGTTTGCAGATGGAATTAAGGTTGCTTATCAGCTGACCTCAAGATGGGGAGACTCTCTTGAATGTAGTAGGTGGGCATAATGTAATCACAAAAGTCCTTATAAAGTGAAAGAGGGGGGCAGGTGAGGCAGAGTTAGAGAAGGAGATGTGACAACAGAAGCAAGGTCAGAGAGATGGGATATGAGAAAGACTCAACCGGCTGTTACTGCTTTTGAAGATGGAGGAAGGGGACAAAAACCAAGGAATGCAGGCAGTGTCTAGAAGCTGGAAAAGGCGAGTAAACAGATCCTCCCCTAGAAGTGCCAGAGGGAATGCAGCCCTGCCAACACCTTGATTTTAGTCCAGTGAGACCCATTTCAGACGTCTAACCTCCAGAACTGTAAGACGATATATTTCTGTTGTTTTAAGCCACTAAATTTGTGGTAATTTGTTACAGGAGCAATAGGAAACTAATACAACTAGCTTTGAACTCAGATGTAGGGTTTAATCCTGACTCCACTATACAGCAATTACTTGACCTTGGTCCAGTCATTTAACCTCTCTGAGCCCTAATATCCTCATCTCATCCTCAGAAATGATGTCCATAATACTTACACTTCACAGAGTTGAGGTGAAGAGCAACTGAGATGACGAACATAAAAAAGCTAGCACAGCTTGGCAGAGAGAAGGTGCCCGGCAATGTTCTTTTCTTTCCATCAATGCATTTGATGAAATAGTAATTGATACCTAGGATGAATGGTGTTCTGGTAAATGTTTAACCACTGGCTTTTTAAAAAATGCGTGCATGTATATACATATATATATATATTTACTTATTATGTAAGAAGTAAAACACACAATTTATGAATAACAATGAAATAATACTCTATTGCAAATTCCATATAGCCAGTTGATTTTCATATAATGAGTTCATTAATTTTGCTGAACTCTTACATCCATAGCCATCCTACAGCTGAAAAAGAAGAGTGGGTGTAGTTCCTACATGGATGGTGGTTGATACTTTCATTTATGCTAATGAGTAAGAAGAAAGTGAAATGGTGAAGAAGTGTTGGAACTTGACAGATTCATCAATGATTCAAACAACTCCTTTGCTGAATCAGATAGTAGTTTCCATATACTGGAAGCATATTTCTTCAATTTTTGGGGTGTTATTCATGAAGATGGACATCATTTCTGAGGATGAGATGAGGATATCAGGGCTATAAATATGAAACGCTTTTAAGTTTAATGTAAATTATTAACATTTTCTCCATCACTTTCTCAAGGCTAGAGTACAATGAACAAAACAAGAATCTTTCCCCTTATGTTGACATCTTACATCATTATAAAACGTGTCAAAACTGAGAAATTAACATTAATAACTAAAGTATAAAGCTTATTTGGATTTCACCGATTTTTCCACAAAAGTCTTCTCTCTGTTCTAGGATCCAATCCAGGATCCCATATTGCATTTATTCGGTCATTTATTTGGTAGAATATCCCTCATCTTGGCTTGTTTTCTGTTTTCTCCTATAATTTAATTTTTAACGATGCCTGTGTTTAATAATCGGCTCACAGATTTCCTAAATATTGAACAATTGGCTCTCATGAGCCACAAGCCCAAGCCAGCTCTAGCACACCACTACCTAGGAAGCTCTAAGCAAAACCGACAAACAATTCATTTGTTTTTTCCATCAATTCCACTAATATTTATTGAGCGCCCTCTAGGGGCTAGTGCTGGGGGTGTGGAGATAACGGAAACGTGCAGTCCTTGCCACTGAGAAAATTACAGGTTAGGGGGCGTGGCTGAGCAGTAGCAGATAGCACCCCTAGAGAAAGCAGGGCTATGATGGGAGGAAATAGGATGTGCTGGAGCACTCAGAGGTGGGAGGGACCAACCCTGCCTGGGGAGGTCAAGGAAAGCTTCACAAAAGAAGTAAAGGATGAGCAAGAGCTCCCCAGGTGGGATGCAAGGAGATAAGACGACTGTGTGAGCTGAGTCTTTTTTTTTTAATACATTTATTTATTTTCGGCTGCGTTGGGTCTTCGTTGGTGCAAGCAGGCTTTCTCTGGTTGCAGCGAGCCGGGGCTGCTCTTCGTTGCGGTGTGCGGGCTTCTCATTGTGGTGGCTTCTCTCGTTGCAGAGAACGGGCCCTAGGCGCGTGGGCTTCAGTAGTTGTGGCACGCGGGCTCAGTAGTTGTGGCTCACGGGCTTAGTTGCTCCGTAGCATGTGGGATCTTCCCGGACCTGGGCTCGAACCCGTGTCCCCTGCACTGGCAGGCAGATTCTTAACCACTGTGCCACCAGGGAAGTCTGTGAGCTGAGTCTTGATGTGTGAGTGAGAATGAGCCAGTCATTTGAGGAAGCAGAAGGAAAGCAGTCACCATTTATTCTTTCATTCTATAAGCATTTATTAGGCATCAATTCTGTACCAGACTCTGGAGATGCCCAAACATGTAATGAATAAGGGCATTCAAGTGTGACAAGGGTTGTGATGGTGGAGACGGTGCCTGGGCTGTCTTGAAGATGAGGTGGTGTGTGCACATGTGTACCATGAAGGAGCATGGACATAAGGGCACTGGCCAGACATCTCCTCCCCGGGAGTGCAGAAGAACCTAAGAGGAAGCTCTCAGGCTTCTACCATCACTTCACCTAATGCAACCAACAGCTTTTGTCCGAGGACGACTAATGCCAGAACCTTTCAATGCAGGTACAATATGTTCACAGCCCCCTATTTCCAGCCCCTCACACCCAGAGCCCCGTGTACAGACCTCTGGGAGCTACACTTAGCAACTGACTCCTGCCTTGGGCAGATGGCATATAAATGGTCTCGGGATGAGGTAGTGTTGACCAACTCAAGGCAAGGGCTCTTGACCTGAGATCAAGAACCCCCAGAAGAGCTCCTATGTCCCTTTCTCAACCCCCCTAGAGATATCCCTCAGCCACTCTCTACATCATTATACTGCTTTATTTTCTTCATAGCATTTATTACTATCTGAAATTAAGTCTTGCTTTTGCCTGTCTCCTCCCGCTAGAATCTCAGCTCCTCAAACATAGAATCCTTGTCTGTCTTGTCATCAATATATCCCCAGCTCACAGCTCAGGGTCTGGCGCATGGCGGGTATTCATGAAATATTTGTGGAATGGACAAGTGAACGAATGAATGGGTGGATGGATGCTATTATTCAGATTTGAGGGTTGCATTCCTAATCCTCTGTGGCCCAAACTATTTCCCTCAATTTAAAATCCGTTGCCTGTCTTTGGTGCTGTGAACTAAAATGTTGCCTGGACGTTGCAGCCATCAAGCCACCACATTACAGCTGCCCCTAAGGAAACTCAGGATAGAAACAGGATGCCCGCCGTCTAGCAGTCAACTGCTGCAGCCACCCCCGACGGTGTACCCTGAGGAGACTCAGGATGAGAAAGCACAGGATACTGGCCCCAGATAACTGAGGTGCATATCAAAGGAATGATTTCAGTGAGCCCAGACTCTTGCATCTTCCCATACATAGAAAAGCGCTAAATTCCTTAACTTGAGATATCTGGTTTTCTTTTATTAACAGTAATCTTTTGATGTTCCGACTACCTGGTCTTCTGTTGCAAAAACTCCTGTATATCCTGGCTCACCCCCTTGGCTCTTAGGAACAGTTTCTCAGCGTTATCTGAGATGCTGTGCCCCAGGCTAGAAGTCCTCAGAATGTCTGCCGAATAAAACATAACCCTCAACTTTTAGGTTGTGTATTTTTTTCCAGTCAACAGTGCCTTGACTCTGAACTTGAACCTTACATGGAGGAAGAAAACTGACATGCATGAAATTCAGAATGCTCCTCTTGGAATTGTTGTGAGAATGTGAAAGATAATGACAACTAATATTTGTTGTGTTTACTAAGTGCCAGTTCCCATTCCAAGCACTTCATATGTATTCAATAAATATTTGTCGAGTCTCTACGAGGTGCCAGGCACTGTTTAGGCCTTAGGGATATAGCAGTGAATAAAAGACAAAATAATCTCTGCTTTTAGGGACCTTAGCCATTAGCTCATTTAATCTGAAAACAACCTTGAGATGCAGACCTTGTGATCAGTCCCATTTTAAAGATGAGGAAACTGAGGCACAAGGTTAGATCACACAGCAGAGCCAGGCAGTCTGGGCCCTGAGCCTGTGTTCTTAACCAATAGGCTCCCCTGCCTCCTGAAGAGCTATTATATGGGGAAGTGCTTGGCAAACTTTGAATGACTTTGACAAATTTGAGTTCCTATTATTCTTGGTGGGAGCATGGTGTGGGGAGGAGGCAGGAAAGAGACTGGGCCAGGGAGCTCAGAGGATGCATGGAGAGCAGTGGTCCCGGAGGTGCCTTTGGTACCACTTAGGCCAGGAGAGCACTAGCTGTGTCTCTGGAGTCCCCACTGGCCTCTTGCAGGGGCTGTCAGACTTAGCAGACTCACATGGAGTAAGGCTGCATGAAAGAGGCTGCAAGGCCTCCTCACCAGCATGTACTTAGCTCTTTGTGGATTTTTTTTTTTTTTGGCTAGAGTCCTGTCCTGGTTCCCCTTCTACTGATTTGTTGCCCTTATGGGGGCCCTGCCCCATCCCCCTTGCATAGTCCTCCCATTCAGCCTCTCAGCCCAAGAAGACAAAGGAAAGTTTGGCCAACCCCCACTGGGCTTTTCTGGTTTTCTGTTTCCATTGGAACAAAGAACTGCTCACCAAGTGCTCTCTGATCTTTGGAATGAGAAAGGAAAATAGTTTATCACACGGAGTACCCCACACACACCACCCCCATCACTCACTGGTCTCAGCCTCTCAGGACACCCAGATTCCTGGCAAGGCTAGGCAGGGAAGGCGCCTCCCTTCTGCTCAGCCTTCAGGGAGCCGGCAGGAGAGTGATGACTTCCATCTGGGCTGGCCTGCTTTCCACTCCTTGGGCTCCACCTGTGTCCTAGATGGAGCAGAAGGAAGAAGGAAGCATCCTCCCTCCTGCCTCTCCCACAGCTCCAACCACACAGATGAGCCTCCTAGACCTTGATCAACCGATTTCCAAGTGATTCCTGCAGAAGGATGAGAGGTTGCTTGGGACCTTGGGCAAATTCCTTAATCCCTCCAAGACTCAGTGTTCTCCACTGAAAAATGGGTCGAAGAATGCCTGCTTCATAATGTTATTGCAAGGATTAAAATTTTAAGTGAGAAATGTTTGAAAAATGCTAGGCCCCAACTAGACTAGGTAGAAGAATTTAGTTTGGTCTAGGAGAGGAGATGGCATTGCTCCAGAGATGGGCCCACCTGAGTGGTAGGTGTGGTAGAAACTTTCGCTCTGGAAAGTGGAGTAGGACGTCCTCCCAACTGCTGGGCTCTGCCAGACTTCTCCCTTGCACCAGGCCTTTGGGTCAGAGCCAGGTACCCTTTGCGGAGCACTGCTTGTGTCCATGGGGCCTGAGTTGCACACCCAGATGGCCAGGCCCTCACTTTACCCCTTAGAGATGATCACAGATCGCTCACTTTATCAAAGAGCAAACTGAAGATCATAGAGCAGAAGGGACATGCCCAAGGTCACCCTGGCTAGACCTGCTAACTTCTGTGGGCCAGTGGGCTCTCTGCTTCCCCTATACAACCTGCTCCTGTGAATCCCAGGTCACATGGTCCAGAGATGGCCCAGAGCTGCCTCACTGATCCCCTCAGTCTACCTGTTTATTCAGTAAGTCCTCACTGAGTGCCTACTATGCACCAGGTACCTAGATTAGAAGGCAATGTCTGATTTGGGGGAAAATGAAACAATGAAGGGACTTGGGGGGCCAGCAGAGTTGGGGATGCTGCTTTATAAGAGGCTGGTCAAAGAAGGATTTATTGAGAAGGTGACATGTGAGCAGAGATCTGAAAGAAGTGAGGGAGTGAGCCCCGCAGATATCTGGAGGAAAAGAATTCCAGGCAGAGGGACTTCCCTGGTGGCGCAGTGGTTAAGAGTCTGCCTGCGAATGCAGGGGACAAGGGTTTGAGCCCTGGTCTGGGAAGATCCCACATGCCACGGAGCAACTAAGCCCATGTGCCACAACTACTGAGCCTGCGCTCTAGAGCCTGTGAGCCACAACTACTGAGCCTGCGTGCCACAACTACTGAAGCCTGTGCTCTAGAGCCTGTGCTCCTCAACAGGAGAAGCCACTGCAACGAGAAGCCCACGCATCGCAACGAAGAGTAGCCCCTGCTCACCATAACTAGACCCACGTGCAGCAACGAAGACCCAACGTGGCCATAAATAAATAAACTAATTAATTTTTAAAAAATGAAAAAACAAAAAAAAGAATTCCAGGCAGAGAGAACAGCAAATGCAAAGATGCTGAAGCTGTCTGGGAACAGCAAGGAGGCCAGAGTGGCTGCAGCAGAGTGAGTGAGGGAGATAGTGGTAAGACACGAGGTCAGACAGGTCGTGGGGGGACAGATCACTCAGGACCTTGTGGGCCATTGTAAGAACTTAGGCTTTTAGTCTGAAATAGAGACCCATTAGAGGGTTTTGAGCAGAGGCAGGACATGACCTGACTTATGTTTCATCAGGATCACTCTGGCTGCTGTGTCAAGAGTCGACGTAGAGGATCCAATAACTTTATCTAACAGGCAGACCTGGTAGGAAGCTGTTGCTAATATCTAGGCGACAGATGATGGTGGCACAGACCATGATAGTGGTAACACGTGGTTCAATTCTGGATACTACAAAGGTGGAAATAACATGATATGCTAATAGAGTGGAGATGGGAAAGGAGAGAAAGAGAGAAGAATGACTTTGGGGTTTGGGTCCTGAGCAACTGGAAAGTTGGGGATGCCATTAGCTGAGATGGGCAAAACTGTAGGAGCAGCAGGTTTGTGGGGAACAGTCTGGACTTTGGCTTTGAACGTGGTAAGTTTGAGATGCCTATGTGACACCCATGTGGATGCCTGTGAAAGCCAGACCAGGAGCAGCGTGTCTTCCCTCCTTCCCTCACTCGTACACTCGCTAGTTCAGCGAGGATGAGGCGAGCAAGCCCAGGCACGGGGGATGCAGCTCCCCGGCTGGCTTCCCTGTCATCAGTCTCTTCCCCCTCCTGTCCACAGGACACATGCAGGCTCCAGTGGGGGCCTTCCAGAGCCAAGGTCAGATCTGTCACTCTCCTGCTCTAAGCCCTCAGCTGGTCCCCACTGCCTCCAGAGTAAAAAATTATCCGTCCTGTTCCTGCCACTCCCAGCCCCCCATTCCTTACATACCTGTCACACAGCGACTCACCAGGGCCTGAGCAGGCCATCCAGAGCCATAACTCCAAGGGTCTGCTGAGGGGCTGCCCCGGGCTAGGAGAGGCCTGCCCCCTCCTCAGCTTGCCTTACTTGATTTCTTCCTCCAGGACCTGGCCAAGCCGTCTCCTCTCACCTGAAGCCTGCCTTTCTCAGCTTTTACACACACAGACGGAGCCTCCCCCAGGGAGCCCTGAGCCTTTACACATTTGAGAGTCGCTGTTTGCTCTCCTGTCTCTCCCCTCACTGTGCTAGTTGCTCCTCGAGGGCAGGGATTATTTATTTATTCATCTCTGTAACCCCAGGATAGCCCTTGCCGAGGTACCCAATAAAGTTTTATTGAATGAATGAACGGTCTAATATGCGACAATAGAGAGGCTAAGGGATCAGAGAGAGAATTCATTTGGCTGAAGGAGGGAGGTCAGAGAAAGTGTCACAGAGATGCTAGTTAAGCTGGGTTTGGAAGATCAGGAAAGATTTAGCCAGGCCAAAAGAATTCTCAGTGATGTGCAACTAAATTTCGCTTCTCACAATGGTCACAAACTGGCAGCCAGGAGGCTGAATATGGCTTGCAGATGCTTTTAGTCTGGTCATTTTTTTTTTTTTTACCATGTGAGGAGACAGGCATTATGTTTGGTCACACCACAACTCTCAGCCCTGTAACTGCCAAGGGTGGCATGGTGTGTGCAGCCCTGCATGCATATGAGTTTGCCTCCCTGGCTCAGGGAACCCCCAAAATGCTCACTGTTCAAAATTCCTACTGCTAAGGGGAGGACAAACTTGGCTCATTCAGACTAAGCCCCAAGCCATGGAAGCCACGCGGCCATGCCAGGCCTGGCCAGCCAGTTAGTAGCCATGGGGATGAAGACCCAAATGCTCGCCAACCACCAGACCATCGTCTCGACCTCAAACCCCCCTAGGTGTGTGAGAGCTCTCCTCACAATGGTAGGAGAGGATGCAGGGCTTGGGCAGTGTGTAGGAAGCAGCTGCAGAGCCCAGGCCAGGGCTTGGCTTACCCTGACCCCCAATTACTCGAAAGGTAGAGAAAAGCAACCACAGAGTCCCCTCAGTGGCTCCCATCTCAGAAGGAGATGGCATTTCAGCAAGAAGCCTCACTGTGTGATGATGACAAGGCTGAACACGAGGCGCGGGTATGGGTCTGCAACCAAGACCCCAGCCTTATCTCCTTTACCCGCTAGTCAGAGAGACCTGGGTTTCTAGGGCACCCAGGGTAGCTGAGTGTGCCAACAGTGGCACAACTGTGCTGCCAGACACAGGCCCAGTGGGCCATGCGGAAATTAAGGTGAGAGCAGTTGGCTCCACGCCCATCTAGCTGACAATGGGGCTCTCCAGCCTTTCCTGTGTTTGCTCCTGTCGCTGCCAGAACACCCTGGTTTCAACCTGCAAGCCACAAATCCACACACAACAGCTATAGCCAGGTTTCCCAGTCATGTCAGAAACATGTATATAACACACAGTACAGCCACAGTCATACCACCCACCACATCACATCTCCCCATGTGCATGGGCTTTGGCCCGGGCTGCAGCCGAGCCCCACCTAGCCGCCTCTCCCGCCCTTCAGCGGCTGTGATGTCTTACACTTCCCCAAGCAGGTGTGCCCACCTCTCCTTGCACACGCAACGGTCTTACGTGTCTCACCCAACGCCTTGCTGACATGAGTTGGGTGCAGTCATGCAAAGGAAACCAACAATACTAAAAAAATAATTTAAAACTGTTTCTCTAGGGCTTTACATGTGTTCCATAAAGTTTCTTTGGTAGAAGATGCAAACTATTATAAATAGAATGGATAAACAACAAGGTCCTACTGTACAGCACAGGGAACTATCTTCAATATCCTGTGATAAACCATCATGGAAAAGAATAAGAAAAAGAATAGATATATACGTATAACTGAATCACACTGCTGATTTCCAGTTTCACTAGAAACTAACACAACATTGTAAATCAACTATACTTCAATAAAATAAATTTTTAAAAAAGTTTCTTTGGAAAGTTTACTTTCTCCATTCTATTTGCCTTTGAAAAACAGTACTAGGGATTCACCTCCCTGAGTTCAGAAGCCGCCAAGCAGGAAAGGGCAGAAACAGGGAAGCAAAACCACACAGTCAATCCCTTTCACTCCAGGAAGCTCCCTAGAGTTATCCCAGACACATGAAACAGCTTAGTCAGAAGCACTGTCTGTCTTCTCCCCTCTGCCTCTCTCATCCTCCCTGTCCTCATCCGAGATGCCTATAACTGCTACATACAGGGTGACTTCACCATGTGTGTCCCCTAACTGAAGAGCCCCAAGTCAGCGCAGCCATTTAGTGCCACGGGCCATCAGAGGTTCCACTTTGACTCAGTGACTGTGCCCAGTGAGGGACACATATACCTGCACCAGCCCTTTGCCCAGCTCCCAGTACCTTTCACCCAGATGCTGCCCAAACGTGTGGGGCTCAGCTGCTGTCTGGGCTGCGCGAGTGTCTTCCAGCAGCCGCTGTGTTGGACTGGCATCCCCCCGGTGAGCCGAGCCTTGCCAGCCTGTGGCCAGGCAGGTTTGCAGCTATGTGGCCCTAGGGACCGGCTAATGCAAAGGAGCCCAGTGGTGAGAATGCTGTCCCTGACCTTCCTTGCCCACCCTGCACTTCTCTGTGGAGTCTCAATGTGGACCGAGAGCCAGGCGGAGATCGAGAGCCTGGCTTGCTAGCACACACTCCGCATTCAGCACTTTGTCCTGGAAAGGATCCTGCCAGGCAACTTAAGCTAAATTCATACTTTGTGCCTGCAACCGATGCCCCCTGTGTATGCATGCCCAGCTGGCTGCCAATGGGCTTGCTGTGCTTGGTCCTTTCTAGATTGTAAACGGGCCCCACTTGTGCTGGGTTATGTGAAGACAATCACTTTCAATGGAATAACATCTCCCCCTGCAGCTGACTGCCAAAATCAGAATACTAAGGGCACACACCACTGTTCTTTGGTGGCCTGTTTTGGGAGGGCAGAGCCAGTCAGGCCTGGCTGCTGTGTACGAGATGACATTGGAAACCACTTAAGCAAAGCACTTGCAATTTTCGTTTCAAAGCAGGTCAAGCAGAATCCTGGCCTTGCCAGAGTTGAAAGGTGCATAAACACCACCTCATCCAAGGGTCACAAATGTAAATGCCTTTAGGCACCAAGCAGCTAATGAAAGTGAGAGAGGAGGGGAGGTGTAAGAAAATGAGGGAGGGGGTGCAGAACTGGAGCCCAGTTGCCTTACAAAAAGGCATTTAAATTCATTTTAATGTGCCAACCAGCAAAGCAGGCCTGCAGGCCCTTAGGGCCAAAGACCTGTAAGTTTGGGAGTGCTGCTGGAGACAGGAAGCCCAGAGAGGGGAAAGGACTTATTCAAGCTCATGCAACTAGTCAGTGACAGAGGTCCCTGAACAGCTATTTGGCAAAATGAGTCTTTATCACATTCATTCCTTCAGCAAACAAGTCCTGATCCCCACGAGGTCCTAGGCATCCTCCTGTGCCGTCAGGGTCCCAGAAGTGAACCACACATGCTCTCTATCTTCAAGACAGTCTCAGTCCAGTAGGGAAGTGTCAAGAACTAAGCCTGGAAATTGAGATTGACAGCAGAGAGCATGGGACCTTGAATGTCAAGCCGAGGCATTTGGATTTTATGCTGGAGCCAGCAGAGAAGCCTTGGGAAAGTCTGAGCAGGTCTCAGAAAGCTGTTCTATAGGAAGATTCAACCATCAATGGTAACAAGATGGACTGGGGCCAGGCCAGTGGGGTGGGAGGTGTAATTGGAGACACACAGAGTGGCTGAAGAAACCAAGAGTCTATGTCTAAGGTAATGAGGTTGAGGGTCACTAAGAAGAGAGGGGAAAGGGTGAATGTGTAAGACACTGCAAATCAACAGGGTGGGGCTTCCAGAGGCGTGAGAGTGTGTGTGTGTGGTGGGGGGAGGGCCTGGGGTGAAGGAGATGGGTTGGCAAAAGGCGAGAATAGGGAAGAATCAAGATGACTCCAAGATGGGGTGGATTGCTGGAATGCCAACAGACAGGAAGAAACTCGGGAATCGGGTAGGGGGAGAGTGGGTGGGTGGGGATGCCCAAATGTTTCTCTATGACAGCAGCCTCAAGACCAATAGGAAGAATCTGGGATTATCTGTTTTACATTATTGGAGCCTCTCCTTCCTCAGTATGGAAAATTGAGCCAGGGCCTCTTGACCTCTCGACTCTTCCATGTGCCCGGAAGTGACCCCTGGGGAAATCCCACTCGGTGCTTCTGGGTGAAATGGTCCAACGATTTAACAAATACTAATCAAATAAATAACTAAAATACATTCTCCACCCCCGGCCTCTTTCTGTCCCCCACTCCAAAACAGCTCTGTGGGAAAGTCAATTTGGGAATTTCCCACATGTGTCTATGACCGCAACGCCAGAGCAGTGGTCTAAGTCAGCTGCAACCTTCAAAATTCTGTATTTGCTTCTCATATCAAAGGCAGCCTGCTGGCTGGGAGAGCCCTGGTGATGTTGTAAAATAATTCCCCATGTCACCTCAGGGGCTACCTGGGACTTCTGTGCTAGCTTCCAAAGGTGTGGGCTACCAGGTCGAGAGAGGCCTGCCAGGCATGTGACTGAACCATATGACCCACTCCCCCCACTCCCCCCCACAGGGATGTTCATTTGCCTTCCGTTCCCTCTCAAGTTGCCCTTTCCTTTTCCCTCTGGAAGAGGGTGCAGCATCGGTGAACAAGCCAGAACCACTGTGGGGTTCCAAAAATAGATGAAGAATTCCAGTCCAAGTTTTGGCTACAGAAAGGGGACTTGAAAAGCTGCAGATGAAACTGAAGCTGAAGGATGCATGGGGGTTTGGAAAGAGTAGGGGCTTTGGAGTCCAACTTTGGTTCAAATCTCAGCTTGGCCTCATTCCAGACGCATGGTCTGGTCAGTTTTTTTCACGCGTAAAATTGTTATTATGATACCTCCCTTTCAGGGTTACTGTGAGGATTAAATGTGATGATGCATGCACAGTTCCTGGTACATAGTAAATGCTCAATACAAATTAATTTCATCTTTCATATCTTCTGCTTTTGAAGACAAGGTCTTTAAAAAATAAGGACCAGGTGTTATACCAAAATACCACCTAGTGAGAGTGGTCGGTGGAGAGGAGAGCTGAGGAGAAGGGAAAGGGTGCCAATATCTCATCTTACCAAGTGGAGATGCAAAAGGTGAAGATGATAATTGATGGAACAAAAACATAAAAGTGTTAGTATATTGCATAAATTACTAGATTAACCAATAAAGGAATAAAAATGGTGATATAGCCATATAATGGTGATAAATCCTCAACTAGCTTAGCAGGAAGTCAACAGATAATCTCCCAAAATTGGTAAATGAAGGAATAAAAGAAGTGCTTTATTTAGAGAAATGAGGGTAAATACAGGAAGAAAAGAACAAAAGTTGGTTGCCTTCCAGAAAGGGGACTGGGTGGGGTTCCTGCAGGGATCTGTTGTTTCTTTCCATGGGCATGTTCCACTTTGATTACAAAAACCCAACCAGGAATAAGATGGAAAGTCTGGACCAGCACCTATGCCCACCACCTTAAAGGAGGGCCCACAGCACCACAGCTGCCATATACTCCACCTTTAGCCCCCTTCCCTGCATGTTGTGCATGTCCCTCATTTGAGGTAGACCAAAGCCTTAAAAGGGGGCAGAAACTTGATTAGGCCAGTTGCTCAAAGAAGCTCCCTTGCAAGAGAGCAGAGATGGCAGTCAGAGTGGCATGGGGCACAGGCCAACTTGAGAAGTCCTTTACAGAACACATTCTCCACTGCGAAGGGTCTACCTGTCCCGCCCCTGGATCCCCAATTTGATGATCAGTTCACACTAGCTGACCATAGATAGCATCCTGAAGTGCCAGGATATGGCACATATGGCTACGCGAGCAACTCTACCCTCCCATAGCCCTGCTTGCAAGGAGAAAGATCTATGCCAACTTCCAGCCCAGAAGGAGCCCACCACTCTCCATCCCACTGCCTGAAACTTCTGCCTGGAAGCTGCCTTGAGGCTCTTTTCTTAAAAATTCATTCATCCAGAATTGACTGATGCCCAACAGGAATGCAAAGACCACTTCAAGGGAGAGTAAATTAAACCTTTTTCACTTTCAGGCAGAAGGAGAATTAGAAAAGTGTTGAGGGAAAATTTTGCCTATGTGACAGTTTTGCCTGGGGCCAGGCCAGGACCAGAATACCCTGAAACACGCATATGAGCACATGCACACACACACAGCCAGGGAATACACAATCACACAGAAACACCTCCTATGATCTCTGATAAACCCTTTTCCCTTTATCAAGTCTGCCATGGTGGCTCTGGGTAGTTTGTTTCTTCTTCCATTTTTTTCTTTAACAGTTTTATTGAGATACAATTCATATACCATGCAATTCAAACAATTAAAGTAGACAATTCAATGGCTTTTAGTATATTCACAGAGTTGTGTATCCATCACTACAGTCAACTTTAGAAAGAAACCCCATACCCATGAATTCCCTATTCCCCCTTCCCCACAGTCCCTAGCAAACAATCTATTTTCTGTCTCTATAGGATTTGCCTACATAACCATACAATATGTAGGATTTTGTATCTTGCTTCTTTCACTCAGAATACTGTTTGCAAGGTTCATCCATGTTGTAGCATGTATAAATCTTCGTTCCTTTTGATGGCTGAATAATATTCCATCTTATGGATCTGGATATACTACATTTGTTTATTCACTCACACACTGAAGAACACTGAGTTGTTTCCATCTGTTGGCTATTATGAATAATGCTCCCATGAACTTTGTACAAGCTTTTGTGTGGACATGTGTTTCCATTTCTCTTGGGTATAAACCTAGAAGTGGAATTGCTGGGTCATATGGTAACCTGGGTAATATATTTAACCTACTGAGGAACTGCCAGACTGTTTTCCAAAGTGGCTGTGCCATTTTACATTCCACTAGTAGTGCATGAGGGTTCCAGTTGCTCCACATCCCTACAAACACTTGTTATTTTCCATATTTTTGATTATAGCCATCCTATTAGGTGTGAAGTGGCATCTTGTGGTTTCAATTTGCATTTCCCTCATGACTAATAACGTTGAGTATCTTTTCATATGCTTGTTGGCCATTTGTATATCTTCTTTGGAAAGCTGTCTATTCAGATCCTTTGTCTATTTTTAAATTGGGTTACTTGTCCTTTTGAAATTGAGTTAAGAATTCTTTATATATTCTGTATACAAGTCCCTTATCAGATATATGATTTACAAAAATTTTCTCTCATTCTGTGGGTTGTCTCTTCACTTTCTTGATGGTGTCCTTTGAAATGAAAAAGTTTTTCACTTTCGATTAAGTTTAATTTATCTATTTTTTTCTTTTGTCACTTGTGCCTTTGGTGTCATATCTAAGAAACCACTGCTTAATCCAAGGCCATGAAGATTTACACCTATACTTTCTTCTAAGAGTTTTAGAGTTTTAGCTCTTACATTTAGATCTTTGATCCATTTTGAGTTAATTTTTGTATATGGTGTGACGTTAGGGGTCCAACTTCACTTGCTTTTGCATGAGAACTCTCGTTCCTTTTTATTTCCAAGGGCAGCGCCTTAACTGAGAACTGGGTCTAGGCAAAATCATGACTCCTCATAATAATTACCAATGTCACTGATTAGGTCTCTACTAGATACCCACATATGCTACCCCTTATTTTTACAGCAACTCTTCAATGTAGACCTTTGTACTATTCTCATCTTACATTTGATCAAAGTGAGAGAGATGAACTTGTCCCTCTTTCCACAATTGGCAAGAGGCAGGGCCAGGATGTGCATCAGGCCTGTCTGTCTCCAAAGCCTAGACTCAAAGTGCTGCACCAGGCTGCAGAAGTAAGCATGGTAATAGTGCTTGAGATACGCTGGTTGAATGACTCGATAAGGACAGGTTGTTGACAACAGCTGATGTTGCACAGGAAGTGATCCCGGGGTAGGCTAAACGATGCCAGGACCAGGAGCAACTTAGCAGAAAAATGAGCAGTAACTTCGGCATTAAGTACTGAACGCACCAAAAGCTTCTGGTCTGATGTAGGAGTGCCATTTCACTCTTCCATGACTGAGTAAAATCTCTAGCTTGGAATCTCTTTCTTCTAGTCCCATGCAGAGTGAGGTTAAAGACCTATAGTAGTTTGTTGGGCCTGGAAATACATGAGCATTACCTGAGAAGCTGTTCTGAGCAAAGTCCTGGCACCAAATGAGGGCCCCATAGATGGGATTGAGTATAAAGTACCCAAGGGCAGGGGCTGGCAGGGCTAAGGGAGGGATCTGACCAAGATTCCCATGTAAAGGAGAGCACTGTAATCAGGGCCTGAGAATGCATGGACACCTGAGAATTGGCTAGTAAGGGAAAACCTAAAAGAAAAGTTTAAGAAATGTCTAATGACTTCTTAGTTTATTTTCTAATAGTAATAATAATAATAGCAGCTTAAATTAGGGCTTCTTATGTGCCAGGTACCGTGCTAACCACTTTACATGTATTAACTCATCTAATCCACATGAGAACCTAATAATGGAGATACTGTCATTATGTCCATTTTACACATGAGAAAACTGAGGCAAAAAGAGGTTAGGTAACTTGCCCATGGTCACACAGAGTAAGTAGCAAAGGTGGAATCTGAATTTAGGCCACCTGGCTCCAGAGTCTGTGCAGTTATGCTATTAGGCTGTATAAGTACAAGTGGAATGTAAATAAGGGAGGTGGGAGAAAAAAGCACAGTCACCTCCTTCTAGAAAGTTATATTATGATTTCAGAAATTTTCCACTGTCCTCCTAGTGAGGTGTCTGGAGCACTTTGAAAAGTTTTTAAAGGTTTACCAATAAAAAATGGTGCCACGATTAGGACTGTGGTTTTACCTCATTGGAAAAGGTCAAGAAAGAGAGATCAATTAATCCAAAAGTTTCCAATGTCACCTAGTATGGGACACATATTCTGGGAGGACAAACATTAGCTAAGGTTTATAAAAGAGCTTACTGTGTATAAGACAATGTTCTGAGAGCTTTCATGAACTTTTAAATTTAATAATCACAATAATCCTTTGAAGTAGGTACTATTATTGTCCCCCATTTTACAGATGAGAAGATGAGACACAGCTTTTTCAAGGTTACACAGATTATAAGTGGCAAAACTGAGATTTAAATCTGGGAAGTCCATCCTTCCATCCGGGGCACCTGTTATGCTAAACAAATCTTGCCAAAGTCTATAAGGGAGACTGCTACCAAAGGAGCCAGACTATAACATTATCCTGCTGTCCTCAATCCCTTTTTTGTTTTGCAACTTGTTTTAAGCCTACTTTTAAAAGTTCCTTGTGTTGACTCTAGCAGTTTAGAAGTTTTCATAAGAACCAACATATCCTGGCCCAAGCCACCCAGATACCACTGTCACACAGTTGTACTACTCTTTTCTATTGGTTTATCATAGAGAAAAAAACAATGCCCTATGATTTTCCAGAAGGAAAAGTGTATCTCAAGTGTCTCCCTTATCTTCCTGCCCCTGCTTCTATAATATAGTAGAAAGACAACAGGCTTTAGGGTGGACAGATCTGGATTCAAATCCTGCTTCCTCTGCTTCCAGGCTGGGAGGCCTTGGGCAGGTTGCTTTGCCTTGGTCTGTTCCTCTATGATATAAGGATAATCATAACAGCTACTTCAGCCCCCAACCCCACCTTCCTCCTCCTCCAATGTCATACACATACTGAGTTCCTGCACTGTCCCAGGCACTTGGGGGCAGGGGAGAGAGGAAACGGAATAAGACAGGAAAGCATAGTTAGGGCATGACAAGAAGTCCAATGTGACTGAAGTATTGTATAGAGAAGGTAAGGAGGACTGAGACCAGAGCAAGAGTCTTGAATGCCTCAGACAAATGGGTTAAACTATATTTGAGAGGCAATGGAGCCTTTGAAGGTCTCCATACAAGGGATGACGCAATCACGATGAACGTTTGTCAAATACTTATTCCAGGTTAGGTATGATTCTTCACTAAGTCCTCACAACAGGCCTATGAGTAGGTACTACTATTTTTCATATTTTGCAGATGTGGAAACAAAGACTCAGAAAGATGGACTCACTTGCCCAAGATCTCGCATGGCTTATAAATGGCAGACCTGGGACTAAATCTATACAGCTGGATCCCGGAGCCCTACGAGGCTCTGTTATTTTGAGGTAACTCAATCAAGCAGAGTTGTACACAGTAGACTGGAGGGAAGGGCAGAAAACAGAGACCATTTAGGAGGTCATTATAGTCATCCAAGAGAGGATATGAGTGAAATGGAGGCAGTAGCACAGACCCTGAAAATACAGTCTTCTAGAACTGGGCAAATGAGTTAATGTGGGAGGTGGGGGGTTGGTTAATCTAGCCCAGAAATGGGAGGGGCAGGAGGAGGCTTGTCCCCCCATGTTCTTAAAAATTAAGAATAATTGTCAACAGCTTTAAACAGGACAGTTTAATATCTGGATTTCAGTCTTCTCTTAATGAACCAGAGAATTTGGCAGCACTGGGCTGGCACTCCCACAGGGCACCAGTGGCCTGGGGCCCAGCAGTAGCTTCCCTCTTGAGACAGAGAAGCATGCCCCAAGGCCCTATGGGCCCTGCTTCTCTACCTTACCTGGCTGGCCAACGGGGGCCCTGGAGCCCCTAAGCCCTGAATTTTGTTAGACTGCAAACCCAGATACTGGGAGGAATGAATTTGGTGGGGAGGGGCTAGTTTAGGAGAGGAGAGAAACACTGTCTCTGTAAATAAAGAAAATTCAGTGCCAAGAGAAGGAGGAGATAAAGCAGCTAAGGGAAGGGGGGCAGGGAGTGGGCCTTGAGATGACAACTGGCATGACAAGAAGGGACAAAGGTCAAGGGGGGGTGAGGACATCATGGGGTCCAGGCTTTTTAAAGAAGCAATTGGAGGCATTTACTGATGGAGAGGGGGGAAGACAGAGAGAGAGAGAGAAAGAAAGGCAGGAGTGGGGGAGGCAATGTCTAAAATCCAAAGGTTCTGGCAAAAGCTTAGAGGCCATCCTGCAGATGTGCTGGGAAGCTGTGGGAGGAGGGAGGTCGTGTTCAGAACAGAGAATTAAAGAGTGAGATATCTTGATAAAAATAAAAATGCATCCATGAATGATGAAAAGAGTAAATTAGAGGAGTTCAGAAGGATAGGAAACGGAGAGGCCAGTGTACTGCCATGGCCATGGTCTCAAAGCAGTCAATTCCTCAGTGTGCCTGAACTTCCTTTGCAAAAGGCAAATGGAGGAGTGTCCCCAGGGAACAGATAGGTTTGTATCTACCCCTCCAGCCATGTGACACTGCATCCAGGGTTTGAGGTTGCCAGATTTGGGAACAAAGGAGCGGTGGCTGCCCAGAATCAAGATGCACACAGGCTGAACAAGGAGGAAGAGAAGTAAAAGCTGCTGTAGCTACCTCTTCTCTTTGGGGTCCTACACTTCTTTGAAACTCACCATTCCCTTGATAAAGTGGTTAGGATGAGTAGGCCAACAAGAGAAACAACTGGAGAGAGGGCGTCAATTTAGAAGAAGACATCTTTCCTAGTGGCACAGCCTTACTGCACTTTCCATTGAGGTAAGAGTTTCCCAGCCTGGCTGGTGTTCAGAATTCTATGCCTCAAAAGGAGAAAGCAAGGCAGAGAGAGAAGGGAAATGATCTTTCCCAAATGGTCGGTGTGGAAGGGGTCATGAAAGCAGTTAAAAGTCACAGCACTGTCACAATCTGCTTTTGTACATTTTTGGACCAAGCCTGTATGTCTCTAGAGACCAAAAGACGGGCTATTTTGTGCTCTTGCCAACATTTAGCCAATATAGATCTTCCAGTAAAAAATTACAATGAAATTTCCAAACCATAGCTGTATCAGCAGCAGAGCAGGCCCTATATAACCATAAGTATTTCCCAGGGATGAGAATGCTTTACACATATACTGCTGTTTCCCCCTCTGATTAATGCCTGATTCTGTAGGACAGCTACTCTGCAAAACATCAGCACTTAGGTGATAAACCTCAAACTATTTATTGGGTTTATTTTTGAAATGTCTTACATTGTAACTCCATTTCACTTTTTGTGTGCTTTCTTTCCCCCTGAATAAAATCTTGGGTTTGAGCTAATTGAGTTCTAGTGGAGAAGGAGCCCCCACCAATTTTTTTTCCACTGGAAAAATGTTAAGTAGGGATGTGGGACTTCCAGAATGGCTCTATGGGAAGCTGGTGTGACTCCCCTGTGAAACAACCATTTCACTGGTGAAAATTATTTTTAAAAACAACCATATAAAGTCTCTGGAGATTTGCCCTCAGGGCATACTGCAAGTAGAGAAACATTTATTCAAGAAAATTTACTAAATCTTGGTAAGAACAGTGAGAGTCTGTGGCATTTGAGTCATGACGTGTTCCAATTCCATACCCCACCCCCACCCCACCAGCTCCATCTTACAGAAGCACTGTTCTCGACAAGTGTGGCCAAGAAAACAGGGCTCCCTTTCCTCCCAGCTCCTAGTCTAGGGGCTATAGTTTCACCCCAAGAACATCTCTTGTCTCCCTTAGCTCAGTATTGCAAAAGCTCTATTCTGGATGGCCAAGAGGACTGCGCTGCCCTCTCCCACCCGGCCCCAACTCATAGGTTGGAAGAAGCTCTACCTCAGGCTCAGCAGTCCAAGAATATTGGGCCCTCAATCATCCCACCACAGCTTGCTCATAGGATGGAGGATCCACACTAGGAGAGGCAAGCTAAGACCAGGGGCTACCATCTCCTCCCCAGCACCAGTTCACAGAGCAGGGAGTATCACACCAGGGGAGGGGGGCACAGTCCCTACTCCCAGCCTCTGTGCAGTGGCCCAGAGTTTCTACCCAGGGTTGTAGGCAGACCATAAAGATGGAGAGCGCAACAGCACAGCTCTACCCTAAGGGGACTATTTAGAACAGAGCATGGAGGAGTTCATGCCTAAGGGCACTGTCAAAAACAATGGAAATTTTGGTGACAAAAAGTTAAGAGGGGGCTGGTAGCTTGATGAAATTAGTAGCAACAAGAAAAATGGCATGCCAGCCAAAAGGTTACCAGGGGAAAAGACAGCCAAGAAGATCCCCTCACGCAATCATACTCATCTTTATGGATCTGGAAGGCTGTACACATGCACTAGGCTGCACCTACTGCAGGAGCAATCAGAGAAGGACATGGGACAGACTTGAAAACACTCCCCAAGCCACACACAGATAAAGCAGCAAAGGGTAGAAGTCTTACTGGCTCAAGGAACTTATGTACAACCTCTGACCAGGCACTGACTGAGCAAGAAGTCAGACTTAAAATTAAACCACAACCACCCCTAGTGGTCTGGAAGACTGTGCCCTCTCAGGAATGACTGGAGAGAGAAATTTTAAGTTACTACTTCCTGGTTGAATGTGGGGCAAAACTGTAAACTCCCTGAACTGTCAAAGCAGTCTCCAAGCCATACAGTCACATCCAACTATAAAGATAGATCAATAGAGATTTTGCTATATGAAAAACAACAAAAAGAATAAGGAGGACGGAGAGGGGAAGTAAGAGGAGGGGAAGAAGAAAAATGAACAGAGCCTCAGAGAAATGTAGGATACCATTAAGCGCACCACCATACATATAATGGGAGTACCAGAAGGAGAGGTGACAAAGAAAGGAACAGACAAAATATTCAAGGACATACTGGCTGAAAACAATCCAAATTTGATGAAAAATATTTATATACACATTCAGAGGCTCAGTGAACTCCAAGTGGGATAAAGACAAATAGATCCATAGCCAGACACATCATAGTTGTTGAAATGTTGAAAGACAGAGAAAATCTGGAATGCAGAAAGAGAAAACTATCAGACACAAGGAAACACCAATAAGGGTAACAGCTAACTTCTCATCGGAAACAATGGAGGGGGAGCAGTGGTTAAGAATCCGCCTGCCAATACAGAGGACAAGGGTTCGATCCCTGGTCCAGGAAGATCCCACATGCCATGAAACAACTAAGCCCGTGTGCCACAACTACTGAGCCCACATGCCACAACTACTGAAGCCCGTATGCCTAGAGCCCATGCTCCACAACAAGAGAAGCCCCACACTGCAATGAAGAGTAGACCCTGCTCAACACAGCTAGAGAAAGCCCGCGTGCAGCAACGAAGACCCAACGCAGCCAAAAAAAAAAGAAACAATGGAGGCCAGAAAGAAGTGGGATGGCATATTCAAAGTGCTGAAACAGGGGGGACCTTCAAGATGGTGGAGGAGTAAGAGATGGACATCACCTTCCTCCCCACAAATACATCAAAAATACATCTACATGTGGAACGACTCCTACAGAACATGTACTGAACGCTGGCAGAAGAACTCAGACTTCCCAAAAGGCAAGTAACTCCCCACGTACCTGGGTAGGGCAAAAGAAAAAACAGAGACAAAAGAATAGGGACAGGACCTGCACCTCTAGAAGGGAGCTGTGAAAGAGGAAAAGTTTCCACACACTAGGAAGCCCCTTCACCAGAGGAGACGAGGGGGGCGGTGAGAGGGGGGGGAAGCTTCAGAGCCACGGAGGAGAGTGCAGCAACAGGGGTGCAGAGGGCAAAGCGGAAAGATTCCCGCACAGAGGATTGGTGCAGACCAACACTCACCAGCCTGAGAGGCTTGTCTGCTTACCCATCAGGGTGGGTGGGGACTGGGAACTGAGGCTCAGGCTTTGGAGGTCAGATCCCAGGGAGAGGACTGGGGTTGGCTGCATAAACACAGCCTGAAGGGGGCTAGTGTTCCACAGCTAGCCAGGAGGGAGTCCAGGAAAGTCTGGAACTGCCTAAGAGGCAAGAGACCATTATTTCAGGGTGCATGAGGAGAGGGGATTCAGGGCACCGCCTAAATGAGCTTCAGAGATGGGCGCGAGCCGTGGCTATCAGCGTGGACACCAGAAACAGGCATGAAACACTAACTCTGCTGCTGCAGTTACCAAGAATCCTGTGTGCAAGCACAGGTCACTATCCACACCTCCCCTCCGGGGAGCCTGTGCGGCCCGCCACTGCCAGGGTCCTGTGATCCAGGGAAAACTTCCCTAGGAGAACACATGGTGCACCTCAGGCTATTGCAATGTCATGCCAGCCTCTGCCACCACAGGCTCGCCCCACATCCCGTACCCCTCCCTCCCCCCGGCCTGAGTGAGCCAGAGCAACTGCATCAGCTGCTACTGTAACCCCGTCCTGTCTGGGTAGGGAACAGACGTCCTCAGGAGACCTACATGTAGAGGCGGGGCCAAAGCCAAAGCTGAACCCCAGAAGCTGCGTGAACAAAGAAAAGAAAGGGAAATCTCTCCGTGCAGCCTCAGGAACAGTGGATTAAATCTCCACAATCAACTTGATGTACCCTGCATCTGTGGAATACCTGAATAGACAACGAATCATTCCAAATTGAGGCAGTGGACTTTGGGAGCAACTGTAGACTTGGGGTTTGCTTTCTGCATCTAATTTGTTTCTGGTTTTATGTTTATCTTAGTTTAGTATTTAGAGCTTATTATCATTGGTAGATTTGTTTACTGATTTCATTGCTCTCTTCCTTTTTATGTGCATATATATATATATATATATATATATATATATATATATATATGTATGTTTTCCTTTTTCTCTTTTTGTGAGTGTATATGTGTATGTTTCTTTGTGTGATTTTCTCTGTATAGCTTTGTTTTTGCCATTTGTCCTAGGGTTCTGTCTGTCCTTTTTTTTTTTTTTTTTTTTTTTAGTATAGTTTTTAGTGCTTGTTATCATTGATGGATTAGTTTTTTGGTTTGGCTGCTCTCTTCTTTCTTCCTTTCTTTTAATTACTTTTTAATTTTTTAAATTTTTAGTAATTTTTTAATTTTTAATTTTAATAACTTTTTATTTTATTTTATTTTATTTATTTACTTATTTATTTTTCTCCCTTTTCTTCTGAGCTGTGTGGGTGACAGGGTCTTGGTGCTCCAGCTGGGTGTCAGACCTGAGCCTCTGAGGTAGGAGAGCCAAGTTCAGGACATTGGTCCACCAGACCTCCCAGCCCCACAAAATATTAAATGGCGAAAACTCTCCCAGAGATCTCCATCTCAATGCTAAGACCCAGCTACACTCAATGACCAGCAAGCTATGGTGCTGGACACCCTATGCCAAACAACTAGCAAGACAGGAACACAACCCCACCCATTAGCAGAGAGGCTGCCTAAAATCATAATAAGGTCAGACACCCCAAAACACACCATTGGATGTGGTCCTGCCCACCAGAAAAACAAGACCCAGCCTCATCCACCAGAACACAGGCACCAGTCCCCTCCACCAGGAAACCTACACAACCCACTGAACCAAACTTACCCACTGGGGTCAGAAACCAAAAACAACAGGAACTATGAACGTGCAGCCTGTGAAAAGGAGACCACAAACACAGTAAGTTAAGCAAAATGAGAAGACAGAGAAACACACAGCGGATGAAGGAGCAAGGTAAAAACCCACCTGACCAAAAAAATGAAGAAGAGATAGGAAGTCTACCTGAAAAAGATTTCAGAGCAATGAAAGTAAAGATGATCCAAAATCTTGGAAATAGAATGGAGAAAATACAAGAAACATTTAACAAGGAACTAGAAGAACTAAAGAGCAAACAAACAATGATGAACAACACAATAAATGAAATTTAAAATTCTCTGGAAGGAATCAAGAGCAGAATAACTAAGGCAGAAGAATGGAAAAATGACCTAGAAGATAAAATAGTGGAAATAATTACTGCAGGGCAAAATAAAGAAAAAAGAATGAAAAGAATTGAGGACAGTCTCAGAGATGTCTGGGACAACATTAAACGCACCAACATTCGAATTATAGGGGTCCCAGAAGAAGGAGAGAAAAAAAAAAGGGACTGAGAAAATATTTGAAGAGATTATAGTTGAAAACTTACCTAATATGGGAAAGGAAATAGTCAATCAAGTTCAGGAAGCACAGAGAGTCCCATACAGGAAAAATCCAAGGAGAAACACGCCAAGACACATATTGATCAAACTATCAAAAATTAAATACAAAGAAAAAATATTACAAGCAGCAAGGGAAAAACAAAAATAACATACAAAGGAATCTCCATAAGGTTAACAGCGGATCTTTCAGCAGAAACTCTGCAAGCCAGAAGGGAGTGGCAGGACATATTTAAAGTGACGAAAGGGAAAAACCTACAACCAAGATTACTGTACCCAGCAAGGATCACATTCAGATTCGACGGAGAAATTAAAACCTTTACAGACAAGCAAAAGCTAAGAGTTCAGCACCAAAAAACCAGCTCTACAACAAATGCTAAAGGAAGTTCTCTAGGCAG
Source organism: Balaenoptera ricei (assembly GCF_028023285.1). Taxonomy (NCBI): domain Eukaryota; kingdom Metazoa; phylum Chordata; class Mammalia; order Artiodactyla; family Balaenopteridae; genus Balaenoptera; species Balaenoptera ricei. The sequence continues at coordinate 64,204,430 of NC_082660.1, read as the reverse complement.
GAAACACAAGAGAAGGAAAAGACCTACAATAAAAAACCCAAAACAATTAAGAAAATGGTAACAGGAACATACATATAGATAATTACCTTAAATGTAACTGGATTAAATGCTCCAACCAAAAGACATAGACTGGCTGAATGGATCCAAAAACAAGACTCGTATATATGCTGTCTACAAGAGACCTACTTCAGATCTAGGGACACATACAGACTGAAAGTAAGAGGATGCAAAAAGATATTCCATGCAAATGGAAATCAAAAGAAAGCTGGAGTAGCAATTCTCATATCAGAGAAAATAGACTTTAAAACACAGACTATTACAAGAGACAAAGAAGGACACTACATAATGATCAAGGGATCAATCCAAGAAGATATAACAATTGTAAATATTTATGCACCCAACATAGGAGCACCTCAATACATAAGGCAAATGCTAACAGCCATAAAAGGGGAAATTGACAGTAACACAATAATAGTGGGGGAATTTAACACCCCACTTTCACCAATGGACAGATCATCCAAAATGAAAATAAATAAGGAAAGACAAGCTTTAAATGATACATTAAACGAGATGGCCTTGAGATTTATAGGACATTCCAACCAAAAACAACAGAATACACTTTCTTCTCAAGTGCTCATGGAACATTCTCCAGGATAGATGATATCTTGGGTCACAAATCAAGCCTTGGTAAACTTAAGAAAATTGAAATTGTATCAAGTATCTTTTCCAACCACAACGCTATGACACTAGATATCAATTACAGGAAAAAATCTGTAAAAAATACAAACACATGGAGGCTAAACAATACACAACTAAATAACCAAGAGAGCACTGAAGAAATCAAAGAGGAAACAAAAAAATACCTAGGAACAAATGACAATGAAAACACAATGACCCAAAACCTATGGGATGCAGGAAAGGCAGTTCTAAGAGGGAAGTTTAACGCAATACGATCCTACCTCAAGAAACAAGAAACATCTCAAATAAACAATCTAACCATACACCTAAAGCAGTTAGAGAAAGAAGAACCAAACACCCCCAAAGTTAGCAGAAAGAAAGAAATCATAAAGATCAGATCAGAAATAAATGAAAAAGAAATGAAGGAAGCGATAGCAAAGATCTATAAAACTAAAACTGGTTCTTTGAGAAGATAAACAAAATTGATAAACCATTAGCCAGACTCATCAAGAAAAAAAGGGAGAAGACTCAAATCAATAGAATTACAAATGAAAAAGAAGTAACAGTGACACTGCAGAAATACAAAGGATCATGAGAGATTACTACAAGCAACTATATGCCAATAAAATGGACAACCTGGAAGAAATGGACAAATTCTAACAAAAGCACACTTTCCGAGACTGAACCAGGAAGAAATAGAAAATATAAACAGACCAATCACAAGCACTGAAATTGAGACTGTGATTAAAAATCTCCCAACAACAAAAGCCCAGGACCAGATGGCTTCACAGGTGAATTCTATCAAACATTTAGAGAAGAGCTAACGTCTATCCTTCTCACACTCTTCCAAAATACAGCAGAGGGAGGAACACTCCCAAACTCATTCTACGAGGCCACCATCACCCTGATACCAAAACCAGACAAAGGTGTCACAAAAAAAGAAAACTACAGGCCAATGTCACTCACGAACATAGATGCAAAGATCCTCAAGAAAATACTAGCAAACAGAATCCAACAGCACATTAAAAGGATCATACACCATGATCAAGTGGGGCTTATCCCAGGAATGCAAGGATCCTTCAATATATGAAAATAAATCAATGTGATAAACCATATTAACAAATTGAAGGAGAAAAACCATATGATCATCTCAATAGATGCAGAAAAAGCTTTCGACAAAATTCAATACCAATTTATGATAAAAAACCCTCCAGAAATTAGGCATAGAGGGAACTTACCTCAACATAATAAAGGCCATATACGACAAACCCACAGCCAACATCATTCTCAATGGTGAAAAACTGAAACCATTTCCACTAAGATCAGGGACAAGACTAGGTTGCCCACTCTCACCACTATTATTCAACATAGTTTTGGAAGTTTTAGCAACAGCAACCAGAGAAGAAAAAGAAATTAAAGGAATCCAAATCAGAAAAGAAGAATTAAAACTGTCACTGTTTGCAGATGACATGATACTATACATAGAGAATCCTAAAGATGCCACCAGAAAACTACTAGAGTTAATCAATGAATTTGGTAAAGTTGCAGGATACAAAATTAATGCACAGAAATCTCTTGCATTCCTATACACTAATGATGAAAAATCTGAAAGAGAAATTAAGGAAACACTCCCATTTACCACTGAAACAAAAAGAATAAAATACCTAGGAATAAACCTACCTAGGGAGATAAAAGACCTGTATGCAGAAAACTATAAGACACTGATGAAAGAAATTAAAGATGATACAAACAGATGGAGAGATATACCTTGTTCTTGGATTGGAGGAATCAACATTGTGAAAATGACTATATTAGCCAAAGCAATCTACAGATTCAGTGCAATCCCTATCAAACTCCTAATGGCATTTTTCACAGAACTAGAACAAAAACTTTCACAATTTGTATGGAAACTTGAGAAAGAAAAATGGAGCTGGAGGAATCAGGCTCCCGGACTTCAGACTATACTACAAAGCTACAGTAATTAAGATAGTATAGTACTGGCACAAAAACAGAAATATAGATCAATGGAACAGGATAGAAACTCCAGAGATAAACCCACGCACATATGGTCACCTTATCTTTGATAAAGGAGGCAAGAATATACAATGGAGAAAAGACAGCTTCTTCAATAATTGGTGCTGGGAAAACTGGACAGCTACATGTAAAAGAATGAAATTAGAACACTTCCTAACACCATACACAAAAACAAAATCAAAATAGATTAAAGACCTAAATGTAAGGCCAGACACTATAAAATTCTTAGAGGAAAACATAGGCAGAACACTCTATGACATAAATCACAGCAAGATCCTTTTTGACCCACCTCCTAGAGAAATGGAAAAAAACCCAAAAATAAACAAATGGGACCTAATGAAACTTAAAAGCTTTTGCCCAGCAAAGGAAACCATAAACAAGACCAAAAGACAACCCTCAGAATGGGAGAAAATATTTGCAAATGAAACAACTGTCAAAGGATTAATCTCCAAATATATATAAGCAGCTCATGTAGCTCAATATCTAAAAACAAACTACCCAATCCAAAAATGGGCAGAAGACCTAAACAGACATTTCTCCAAAGAAGATATACAGATTGCCAGCAAACACATGAAAGGATGCTCAACATCACTAATCATTAGAGAAATGCAAATCAAAACTACAATGAGGGATCACCTCACACCGAATGGCCATCATCAAAAAATCTACAAACAATAAATGCTGGAGAGGGTGTGCAGAAAAGGGAACCCTCTTGCACTGTTGGTGGGAATGTAAATTGATACAGCCACTATAGAGAACAGTATGGAGGTTCCTTAAAAAACTAAAAATCGAAATACCATATGACCCAGCAATCCCATTACTGGGCATATATCCTGAGAAAACCATAATTCAAAAAGAGTCATGTACCACAATGTTCATTGCAGCTCTATGTACAATAGCTAGGACACGGAAGCAAGCTAAGTGTCCATTGACAGATGAATGGATAAAGAGGATGTGGCAGATATATACAATGGAATGTTACTCAGCCATAAAAAAGAAACGAAATTGAGTTATTTGCAGTGAGGTGGATGGACTTGGAGTCTGTCATACAGAGTGAAGTAAGTCAGAAAGAAAGAGAAAAACAAATACCGTATGCTAACACATATATATGGAATCTAAAAAATAAAAATGGTTCTGAAGAACCTAGGGGCAGGACAGGAATAAAGACGCAGACATAGAGAATGGACTTGAGGACACCGGAGGGGGAAGGGTAAGCTGGGACGAAGTGAGAGAGTGGCATGGACATACATACACTACCAAATGTAAAAGAGATAGCTAGTGGAAAGCAGCCGCATAGCACAGGGAGATCAGCTCGGTGCTTTGTGTCCACCTAAGGGGGTGGGATAGGGAGGGTGGGAGGGAGACGCAAGAGGGAGGAGATATGGGGATATATATATACATATAGTTGATTCACTTAGTTATACAGCAGCAACTAATACAACATTGTAAAGCAATTATACTCCAATAAAGATGTTAAAAATAAATAAATAAATAAGAAATAAGGAAGGAAGGAATGGGGGGAGGGAGGGAGGGAAAGAATAAAGGAAACAAAAGAAAGAATGAAAGGGAGGAAGGAAAGGAAGAAAAAAAAAAAGGAAAGAAATGAAAAGCATCCAGGTTGGAAAGGAAAAAGTGAAACTACCTGTATTTGCAGATTGCATGATTTCGTATGTAGAAAATCCTAAGGAAACCACTAAAAAGCTATTAGAACTAATAAATTCAACAAGGTTGTAGGATACAGGATCAAAACGTTTATCTTCTTTTTCAGATGCTCAATCTCACATCAGGGACAACCACCTTTTCTTGAGTATCTTTGAAAATTTCCAGGCATAGATAGAGAGACATATTGTATTGATATTTCTGTATCAGCACATATAGAAATACCTCATTCTTTTTTTTTCCTCCCTGGAGAATATTCTACTATAATCATGTACCAAACTTTATTTATGGCACTTTCAATGAAAGACTTTTAGATAGCTTCCTAGTGTTTACTATTACAAACAGTATTGCAATGAATATTTTTAGGCATATGTGTATTTCTATACTGTGTATTACTAGAAATGGAATTGTTACCTCAAAGGTTATGTGCATTTGTAATTTTGATAGCTATTGCAAAATAGTCCTCCAAACAAAAGAGCCGTACCAATTTACATGCCTACTGACAGCACATTTGAGCACTGCTTCCCCTCCCCCCAATCTCATCAACACAGAACTAACAAAGCTCTTGATGTTGTTTAATCTGATAAAACTTGATACTTTACTGTTTAACTTTGCCTGTGAGAAAAGTTAAGCATCTTTTCCGATGTTTCATTTTCTCTCTTCTTCTTTGAACTTCGCTCCCCTTTTCCTTTCTTGGCGTGTTGGCCTTTGATTTAGAAGAATTCTTAATGCACTAGGTAAATTAGCCTTTTGTTGTTATACATATTCTAGTACACATTTGTTCACTTGTAAAAGCCCCTCCTTCCCTGCTTATTTTATCATTTATTTTTTTGACATTATGTGTGGTATATTTTGACTTGTAGAAAATGTTAAGTTATATGTTGTCAAATGATTACTATTTTTTTCTTTAAGTTTGATGGGCTTTATGTGTTTCCTAGAAAGGCTGCTTTCACACCAAGATTATAAAAGTAAATTCTCCCATGACTACTTCCAATTATTTTCATGTTTTTACTTTTTAACATTTCAATATTTGAACCATCTGGAATTTATTTTTGTGTAAATTGGGATTTAACTTTATTTTTTCAAATGGGTGACCAGTTGCTCCATCATAATTTATTAAATAACCATCCCATATGGCTCTGAAATGTCACTTACTTCACCTACTAAATCTCCTCATGGATTGGGGTCTGTCTTGGGACTCTTATTTTCCATTACTCTGAAGGTTCATTCATGTACCAGAACCAAATTGTTTTACAACAGATATCAATATCTGGTACTGCTACTAATACTTTATTTCAGAGAAAAAAGTCTGCTCTCAGCCTTGTACAACAGATATAAAATTGACCATGTGAACCATAAGGCAACCTATTCCGAAACAGAAAGGGCAGCCTGTTAATCACTTGGAACTTTCTGACAATCAGCCTGGCTCACATTTTTAACATTCACTTTACTGGATAAAAGGTCCTCACTGAGGCACAAAAACTTGGACCTAGGAAGGCTAAAGAAGCCAGCAACTCTACCTTCTCCTCTGACAAATGTTCTCATTTCCAGAGAGGCTGTGACTTCTCTGAGTTCCCACATTGCCACAGTGACCCTCGGATCATGGGAGTACAGGCACAAGTCTGCCTCTGACCAGAAAGCAGGGCACAGGGGTACATACTGTGGTCTGATGAAACATTCAGATTGCTTAAAAATGTACCTGGCCAGTAATGGTTACTACCAGCTTTAGGAAGTGATGGAGTAAACCCATACCCAGGTTGTTGCTGCTAGAGGAGGAACTGGAATTGGCCAGTAGAGATAGCCCTGACCCAGTTGATAGAAGATCAATAAAGAGAAAAACAAATACCGTATGCTAACACATATATATGGAATCTAAAAAAAAAAAAGGGTTCTGAAGAACCTAGGGGCAGGACAGGAATAAAGACACAGACATAGAGAATGGACTTGAGGACACGGAGAGGGGGAAGGGTAAGCTGGGACGAAGTGAGAGAGTGGCATGGACATATATACACTACCAAATGTAAAACAGATAGCTAGCCGGAAGCAGTCGCATAGCACAGGGAGATCAGCTCGATGCTTTGTGTCCACCTAAAGGGGTGGGATAGGGAGGGTGGGAGGGAGATGCAAGAGGAAGGAGATATGGGGATATATGTATGTGTATAGCTGATTCACTTTGTTATAAAGCAGAAACTAACACACCATTGTAAAGCAATTATATTCCAATAAAGATGTTAAAAAAACAAACAAACAAAAGAACCCAAAAAGATACATGTACCCCTTGATAGCAGCACTGTTCACAATAGCCAAAACATGCCAACAACCTAAATGTCCATCGACAGATGAATGGATAAAGATGTACATATATACAATGGAATACTACTCAGTCATAAAAAAGAACAAAATAAGGCCATTTGCAGCAACATGGATGCAACATGAGGTTATCATACTAAGTGAAGCAAGTCAGAAAGAGAAAGACAAATATCATATGATATCACTTATATATGGAACCTAAAACAAGGCACAAATGCACCTATCTACAAAACAGAAACAGACTCGTAGACATAGAGAACAGACTTGTGGTTGCCAAGGGGGAGAGGGGAGGGAGAGGGATGGACTGGGAGTTTGGGGTTGGTAGATGCAAACTATTACATTTAGAATGGATAAACTATAAGGTCCTAATGTATAGCACAGGGAACTATATTCAATAACCTGTGATAAACCATAATGGAAAAGAATATAAAAAAGAATGTGTATGTATGTATAACTGAGTCACTTTGCTGTACAGTAGAGATTGGCACAACATTGTAAATCAACTATACTTCAATGAAAAAATTTTTTTTAGTCTACTGTATACACTAGCATGAGCCATCTGAAAATGAAATTCAGAAAACACTTCCATTTACAAGTACATCAAAAAGAATAAAGTACTTGGGAATAACCTTAACAAAAGAAGTAAAAAAATTCATACTCCGAAAACTACAAAACATTGTTAAAATAAATCAAAGAAGATATAAATAAATGGGAAGACAGCCCATGTTCATATATCAGAAGACTTAATATTGTTACATGGTAATACTCCCCAAATTAATCTGTAGAATCAATGCAATCTCGATGAAAATCACAGCTGTCTTTTCTTTCTTTTCTTTTCTTTTTTTTTTTTTGCATGAGTTGACAAGGTGATCCTACAATCCATACAGGAATGAAAAGGACCAAGAATAGTGAAAACTTTCTGGAAAAAGAGCAGCAAAGTTGAAGGACTCACAATTCCCAATATCAAAACCTACTACAAAGCTACAATAATCAAAACAGTGTGGTACTAGCACAAGAATAGACACATTGGTCAACTGAACAGAGCTAATAGATCATACATAAGCCCAGAATTCATTGTCAATTGATTTTGGACAAAAATGCCAAGATAATTCAATGGGGAAAGAGTGTTTTTTTCAACAACTGGTGCTAGGACAACTGAATAGCCACATGCAAAAAAAATGAAGTTGGACACCTATCTGATACCAGACACAGAAAATTAACTCAAAGATTATAAACTAAATGTAAAAGCTAAAAGTATAAAACTCTTAAAACACAGAAGTAGATCTTCAGGATATTGGGTTAATCTATTTTTTTCTTACATACAACACTAAAAACCACAAGTGAAAGAAGAGAAGAATGACAAGTTGAACTTCATCAAAATTGAAAACTTTTGTATTTCAAGGAACACCATCAAGAAAATGTAAAAATAACCTACATTACATAAATATTCATAGCAGCATTATTTATAGTATCCAAAAAGTGGGAAAAATCCAAGTGTCCATCAGCTGGTAAATGCATTAATGAAATGTTGTATATCTGTATAATAAAACATTACTTGGCAATAAAGCAAAATGAAGTGGCAGGCTCAACTTCAAGTGTGACAGTGTGAGGACCTCTGTGAACACACTCCCCAGCAAAATTGGTGAAAAAAATTTTTTAAATCATTGATTTCTGGTTTCCAGTCTGGCATGTAACTCTATCTTAACAGCAAACAAAAAGATGAGCAAACTGAAAATCAACTCTTCTTTGATCCATCAGAGAACTGAGGTCACAGGGAAAACTTCTGCCCCCCAAATTAGAGACACAGACAAGCAGACACAGAGAATCAGAACTTATGGAAGCAGAAACCAGTACTGGGGTAGGAAAATCTGAACTGTACAGTAGTATCCCCAAGACCCCCAGTGGATGCCTGAAACCGAGGATAGTACCAAACCCTATACATACTATGTTTTTTCCTATGCATACATACCCGTGATAAAGTTTAATTTATAATTAGGCACAGTAAGAGATTAATAACAATAACTAATAATAAAATATAACAATTACAACAATATGCTGTAATAAAAGTTATGTGAATGTGGTCTCTCTCTGTCTCTCAAAATATCTTATTGTACAAATTTAATGCCTTTTCCATCTTAACTAAGCACTCATCATGCACTGTAGCTGTAACTTTTGCAGTTTGAGGTACAACAGCAAAACTAGCACAGATTTCTTTATCCTTCATCACAATTTCATGGATAGGAGATTCATTCTTACTGTAGATCTTAGCAACCTCAGCATACGATTTTTTTTCTTTCCTTATTAAGTTGAGAAGAGAACTTCCATCTTTCCCTTAAAGGAAGCACTTTATGGCTCCTTTTTGGCATGTCCGAATTGCCAGCATCACTACTCTTGAACTTTGGGGCCACTATTAAGTAAAATAAGGGTTACTTGAACACAAACACTGCGATCTGCGACGGCTGATCTGATAACCAAGATGGCTACTAAGTGACTAATGGGCAGGATACACTGGACAAAGGGATGATTCACGTCCTGGGTGGGACTGAGCAGGCCATCGTGAGATTTCATCATGCTACTCAGAATGGTGCGCAATTTAAAACTTATGAATTGTTTATTTCTGGAATTTTCCACTTAATATTTTTATTTTACCGCAGTTTACTGTGGGTAAATGAAATCACAGAAAGTGAAACTGCAGATACGGGGGAACTATTATAATTGACGAATTGTTGGAGGTTCAGTGTGGACAAGTCTGCAAGTTAAGAATTCCAGGGGAAACCAGTCATATGGAGGGCCTCACACTTTTGTGAGTTTTACCTCCAGGAGCTCTACCACATTCTCACAGTGAAGATCAGAGAAAAATCCCCTAGTGCTTTCAGCAGGGGGAGGAGAAATGGAAACATTTTGAAATATGCTAAACCATTCTATTCTTCTTAATAAGGTCTTCCCTCAGGAGAAGCTATTTTACTAGAGTCTAACCTGCTGGGATTTTATTAGAGCCTAATGGACCTAGGGGAAGGGAAATACCCAACTCCAGCTCCATAATGATTAAGGGTTCAATTCTCCAAGAAGTTCACAGTCCAGGGGCACAAGCTCACTAAAAAACTGATACTTAATCATAGGACTACATAACACTTCCCCTCCCCCCACACCTTACCACTACTTTACTAAAGACCTATTTACCACAGTTCCTTTGACCGAGTACATCATGTCCACCTTACAACAAAAAATTGCAGGACATACTAAAAGGTGAAAAACACTGACTGAAGAGAAAAAGCAAGCATCAGAACCAGATTCAGATATGGCAGGGATGTTGGAATTATCAGACTGTGAATTTAAAAAGACTATGATTAGTATGCTAAAAAGTTCTAATGGAAAAATTAGACAACATGCAAAACAGATAGGTAATGTAAGCAGAGAGTTGTAAATTCTAAGAAAGAACCAAACAGAAATGCTAGAGTCCCAAAACACTGTAACAAAAATGAAGAATTCTTTTGATAAGCTCATTAGTAGACTGGACAGGGCAAGGAAAGAATCTCTGAGCTTGAAGATATATCAACAGAAACTTCCAAAACTGAAAAGCAAAGAGAAAAAAGACTGAAAAAAATCAGAACAGAATATCCAAGGGTTGTGGGACAACCACAAAAGGTGTAACATACATGTAATGGGAATACCAGAAGGAGAAGAAAGATAGAAAGGAACAGAAGCAATATTTGAAGCAATAATGTCTGAGAGTTACTCCCAAATAAATGTCAGACACCAAACCACAGATCCAGGAAGCTAAGCAAATACCAAGCAGGATAAATTCTCCCCCAAACCTTCAACTAGGTATATCATATTCAAATTTCAGGAAATCAAAGATAAAATCATCTTGACCTCCCAGTTTGTCAAATAATGGGATAATTCCCCTTTATTCCTGGAAGGGACATTAGATTGGAAGGAAAAAACAAAAGAACTGGAAAATGGCATTAAAAGCTAATACCAAGCAGGCTTATGGGAGTAAGATCTGGATTCCCTCTTAACTGCATTTGGAGGAGTTTGTCTGTTGTATTGTGAGGTGGTTCTTATTTGGTTTCCTGCTGATCTTCAGGCTGGAAGAAATTTTGTTGAATTAGGGGGAAGAAATTCAAATGACAACCATGGAAAAATTAGTCCCAGTAGGAACCGTACTCCATTAGCATGGGTTTGACAAGTGCCTCATATTGAACGTGAAGATAAACCACAGTTCACTGTCCTAACACTGTCTTAAAGGTGAATGCTTTCATATGAACAATGATGTTTACCACATAATCATATATATTTATGTATCCATAATATATAAATATATATGTATATTTGAAATAAAATATGGAATAGTGAAAAAAAAAGAAAATAATCTTGAAAAAATTCAGAGGGGAAAATAACACCTTACCTTTAGAGGAGCAAAGATAAGAATTACACCTGACTTCTCAGAAACCATGCAAGGAAGAAAGGAGTGGAGTGAAATATTTTAAATGTTGGGAGAAAAAAACTACTGAACTAGAATTCTGTATCTGTGAAATTATCATTCAAAATGGAGAAAGAAAGACTCCTCAGAAAAACAAAACTTGAGGGAATTTGTTGCCAGTAGACCTGCCTTGCAAGAAGTTCTTTAGGAAGAAGGAAAATGATATAGGTCAAAAACTTAGATTTACTTAAAGAAAGAAGAGCATCATAGAATAAATAAGTGAAGGTAAAATAAAAACATATTTTTCTTATTCTTGATGGATCTAACAGATATCAGTTTGTTCAAAATAACAATGGCCACAATGTATTCAATTATGTATACATACTCATGTATAAATGAAATGAATAACAGAAATGAGACAGGGACAGAAGAGAAGAATTAGAATTTTGTTATTATAAGGTACTTGCATGAAGTAGTATAGTGTTATTTGAAAGTGGACTTGGATCAGTTGTTAATGTCTATTACAAACTCTAGAACAAACACTAAAAAGTAAAAAATAAAAAAGTTTGATATTCTATGATATGCTAAGAAAGGAGAGAAAATGGAATCACATAAAATGCACAACTGAAACCACAAAAGGCTGGAAAAGAGTAGAAGCTAAAAATAGAAACAAGGTACAAGGGCAGCAAATAGAAAACAGTAACAAATATATTAGCTATTTCTCCAGCTATATCGATAATAACTTTTAACATCACTAATTAAAAGATAGAGATCGGGGCTTCCCTGGTGGCGCAGTGGTTGAGAGTCTGCCTGCCAATGCAGGGGACACGGGTTCAAGCCCTGGTCTGGGAAGATCCCACATGCCGCGGAGCAACTGGGCTCGTGAGCCACAATTACTGAGCCTGCGCGTCTGGAGCCTGTGCCTCGCAACAAGAGAGGCTGCGATAGTGAGAGGCCCACGCACCGTGATGAAGAGTGGCCCCCACTTGCCACAACTAGAGAAAGCCCTCGCACAGAAACGAAGACCCAACACAGCCATAAATAAATAAATTAAACCTTATTTAAAAAAAAAAAAAAAAAAAAAAAAAAAGATAGAGATCGTCAGAATGGATGAAAACCAAGACTCAAATATATGTGAGGCAAAAACTGACAGAATAACAAGGGAAAATAGATGAATCCACCATTATGGTTAGGGACTTCAACATCCCTCTATTAGAAAAGGACAGATCCAGCAGCCAGAAAATAAGTAAGGACATAGTTGAACTCAACAGCACCATCAATCAACTGGATAAAATTGAAATCTATAGACTACAGATTACTTCACCCAATTACAGCAGATTACACAGTCTTCTCAAGTTCACATGGAACATTTGCCAAGAGAGACTGCACTCTGGGCCATAAAACACATGTTAAGTTTAAAAGAGTAAAAATCATATAATGTCTGCTCTCAGACCACAATGAAACTATTATAGAAATCAATAACAGAAAGATTGCTGGAAAATCCCAAAATACGTGGAGATTAAACAACACACTTCTAAATAACACAAAGGTCAAAGAAGAAATCTCAAGACAAATTTTAAAATATCTGGAGTTAAACGAAAGTGAATACACAACATATCAAATGTGTGGAATGCAGCAAAAGCAGTGCTTAGAGGGAAACTGATAGCATTGAATGCCTATATTAGAAGAGAGATTTAAAATCAATAATCTAAGCTTCCACCTTAGGAAACTAGAAAAAGAAGAGCAAATTAAATCCAAAGCAGAAGAAAATAAATAATAAAAAAATTAGAGCAGAAATCAATGAAACTGAAAATGAGAAATCAATGGAGAAAATTAGCAAAACCAAAAGTGGCTCTTTGAAAATATCAGTAAAATCGATAAGCCTCTAGCCAAGCTAACTAAGAAAAAAAAAAAAGAATGAAGACACAAATTACTAATATCAGAAAGGAAAGGTGACATCACTACAGATCTCATGGGCATCAAAAAGATAATAAATGAATGTCATTGACAACTCTATGCCCACAAATTTGATAACGTAGATGAAACAGACCAATTTCTTGAAAGACACGTCTGCCAAAACTCACACAAGAAGAAATAGATAATCTGAATAGGCCTATACCTATTAAAGAAATTGAATCAATAATTAATAGTCTTCCAAAACAGAAAGCATCAGGCCTAGATGGATTCACTGGTGAGTTCTATCAAACATTTAAGGAAAAAATTATACCAATTCTCTACAATCTCTTCCAGAAGATAGAAGGAGAGGAAATACTTCTTAACTCATTCTATGAAGCCAGCACTACCCTAATACCAAAACCAGACAAAGATATTATAAAAAAAGAAAGCTACAGACCAATAGCTCTCATGAACATAGATGTAAAAATTCTCAACAAAATATTAGCTAATTGAATACAACAATGTATAAAAAGAATTATATATTACAACCAACTGGATTTATCTCAGTTATGCAAGGCTGGTACAACATTTAAAAATCATGTATAACTGATTCACTTTGTTATAAAGCAGAAACTAAAACACCATTGTAAAGCAATTATACTCCAATAAAGATGTTAAAAAAAACTAAAAAATAAAATAAAATACTTTTAAATACCTTAAAAAATCTTTTAAAAAATCAATTAATGTAATCCATCACATGAATAGGTCAAAGAAAAACTATATGATCATGTCAACAGATGCAGAAAAGCATTTAACAAGATCCATCACCCATTCATGATAAACACTCTCATCAAATTAGGTATACAGGGGAACATCCTCAGCATGATAAAGAACACCTACAAAAAGCTAACATCATACTTAATGGTGAGAAATTCAAAATTTTCACAATAAGATCAGGAACAAGGCAAGGATGAACCCTCTCACCAATACTTTTCAACACCGTACTAGAAGTTTTAGTTAATGCAATAAGACAAGAAAAGGAAATAAAAGGTATACAGATTGGGTGGGAAATAAATTAAATAATATAAATAAATTAAATTAATATTTAAATCTCTCTTTGTACACAAATGGACATGATTTTGTCTATGTAGAAAATCTGAAAGACTCAATAACAACAACACCAAAACACTCCTGGAATTAATAAACAATTATAGCAAGGTTGCAGAATACAAGCTTAACATACAAAGGTCAATTGCTGTCCTATATAGTAAAAAATGAGCAAGTGAAATTTGAAATTAAAAACACAATACCTTTTACATTAATACCCCTCAAAATGAAATAATTAGGTATAAATCTAACAACAGATGTACAATACCTTTATGAGGAAAAACTACAAAACTCTGATGAATGAAATAAAATAACTAAATAAATGGAGAGATATTCCATGTTCATAGAGAGGAAGGCTCAATATGTCAAGATGTTAGTTCTTCCCAATTTGATGTATAGATTCAATGCAATCCCAATCAAAATCCCAGCAACTTAATTTGCAGATATCAACAAACTGATTCTTAGTTTACACAGAGAGGCAAAAGATTCAGAATAGCCAATACAACATCGAAGGGAAAGAACAAAGTTGAAGGACTGACATTACCCTATTCGAAGACTAACTATAAAGCTATTGTAATCAAGACAGTGGTATTGGTGAGAGAACAGACAAATAGATCAATGGAACAGATTAGAGAGCCCAGAAATAGACCCACATAAATATAGTTAACTGATCTTTGGCAAAGGAGCAAAGGCAATAAAATGGAGCAAAGACAGTCTTTTTGACAAATGGTGCTGGAACAACTGGACACGAACATGCATAAAAATGAATCTAGATACAGACCTTACACCTTCACAAAAATTAACTCAAAATGGATCATAGACCTAAATGTAAAACACAAAATTATCAAACTGCTAGCAAGTAACATAGGAGAAAATCTAGATGACCTTGGGTATGGCGATGACGTGTAGATAAAACACCAAAGGCACAGTTCACAAAAGAAATCATTGATAAGCTGGATTTCATTAAAATTAAAAATTTCTGCTCTGCAAAAGACAATGTAAATAGAATGAGGAGACAAGCCATTGACTGGGAGAAAATAGTTGCAAAAGGACTGTTATCCAAAATATACAAAGAATTCTTAAAACTCAACAAGAAAACAAACAAATTGATTAAAAAATGGGTCAAAGACCTTAAGAGATACCTCACCAAAGAAGATATACAGATGGCAAATAAGCATATGAACAGATGCTCCACCTCATATGTCATAAGGGAAATGCAAGTTAAAACAACGAGATACCACTACACACCCATGAGAATGGTCAAAATCCAGAACACGGACAACACCAAATGTTGACGAGGACATGGAGCAACAGGAACTCTCATTCACTGATGGTGGAAATGCAACATCATACAACCACCTTTGAAAGACAGTTTGGTGGTTTCTTACAAAATTAAACATGCTCTTACCATATAACCCAACAATCACACTTCCTGGTATTTACCCAAAGAGGTCAAAAACTTATGTTCACACACAAACCTGCATATGGATGTTTACAGTGGCTTTATTCATAACTGCCAAAATTGGAAACAACCAAGATGTCCTTCAACAGGTGAATGGATAAGTACACCGAGGTACAACTGGACAAGGAAATATTCAGCACTACAAAGAAATGAACTACTAAGCCTTAAAAATACATGAAGGAGGGGGCAAGATGGTGGAAGAGTAAGACGCGGAGATCACCTTCCTTCCCACAGATACATTAGAAATACATCTACACGTGGAACTGCTCCTACAGAACACCCACTGAACACTGGCAGAAGACGTCAGACCTCCCAAAAGTTTTTCTCCCTTTTACTCTGAGCCGTGTGGATGAAAGGCTCTTGGTGCTCCAGCCAGGCATCAGGGCTGTGCCTCTGAGGTGGGAGAGCCAACTTCAGGACACTGGTCCACAAGAGACCTCCCAGCTCCACGTAACACCAAACGGTGAAAATCTCTCAGAGATCTCCATCTCAACATCAAGACCCAGCTTCACTCAACGACCAGCAAGCTACAGTGCTGGACACCCTATGCCAAACAACTAGCAAGATAGGAACACAGCCCCATCCATTAGCAGAGAGGCTGCCTAAAATCATAATAAAGCCACAGACACCCCAAAACACACCACCAGACGTGGACGTGCCCACCAGAAAGACAAGATTCAGCCTCATCCACCAGAACACAGGCACTAGTCCCCTCCACCAGGAAGCCTACACAACCCACTGAACCAACCTTAGCCACTGGGGACAGATACCAAAAACAACAGGAACTACGAACCTGCAGCCTGTGAAAAGGAGACCCCAAACACAGTAAGATAAGCAAAATGAGAAGACAAAAAAACACACAGGAGATGAAGGAGCAAGGTAAAAACACACCAGACCTAACAAATGAAGAGGAAATAGGCAGTCTACATGAAAAAGAATTCAGAATAATGATAGTAAGGATGATCCAAAATCTGGGAAATAGAATAGACAAAATGCAAGAAACATTTAACAAGGACCTAGAAGAACTAAAGAGGAACCAAGCAACGATGAAAAACACAATAAATGAAATTAAAAATACTCTAGAAGGGATCAATAGCAGAATAACTGAGGCAGAAGAACGGAGAAGTGACCTGGAAGATAAAATAGTGGAAATAACTACTGCAGAGCAGAATAAAGAAAAAAGAATGAAAAGAACTGAGGACAGTCTCAGAGACATCTGGGACAATATTAAACGCAGCAACATTCGAATTATAGGGGTCCCAGAAGAAGAAGAGAAAAAGAAAGGGACTGAGAAAATATTTGAAGGGATTATAGTTGAAAACTTCCCTAATATGGGAAAGGAAATAGTTAATCAAGTCCTGGAAGCACAGAGAGTCCCATACAGGAGAAATCCAAGGAGAAACACGCCAAGACACATATTAATCAAACAATCAAAAATTAAATAAAAAGAAAACATATTAAAAGCAGCAAGGGAAAAACAACAAATAACACACAAGGGAATCCCCATAAGGTTAACAGCTGATCTTTCAGCAGAAACCCTGCAAGCCAGAAGGGAGTGGCAGGATATACTTAAAGTGATGAAGGAGAAAAACCTACAACCAAGGTTACTCTACCCAGCAAGGATCTCATTCAGATTTGATGGAGAAATTAAAACGTTTGCAGACAAGCAAAAGCTGAGAGAGTTCAGCACCACCAAACCAGCTTTACAACAAATGCTAAAGGAACTTCTCTAGGCAAGAAACACAAGAGAAGGAAAACACCTACAATAACAAACCCAAAACATTTAAGAAAATGGGAATAGGAGCATACATATCGATAATTACCTTAAACGTAAATGGATTAAATGCTCCCACCAAAAGACACAGACTGGCTGAATGGGTACAAAAACAAGACCCATATATATGCTGTCTACAAGAGACCCACTTCAGACCTAGAGACACATACAGACTGAAAGTGAGGGGATGGAAAAAGATATGCCATGCAAATGGAAATCAAAGGAAAGCTGGAGTAGCAATTCTCATATCAGACAAAATAGACTTTAAAATAAAGACTATTACAAGAGACAAAGAAGGACACTATATAATGATCAAGGGATCGATCCAAGAGGGAGGTATAACAATTGTAAATATTTATGCACCCAACATAGGAGCACCTCAATACATAGGCAAATACTAACAGCCATAGAAGGGGAAATCGACAGCAACACAATCATAGTAGGGGACTTTAACACCCCACTTTCACCAATGGACAGATCATCCAAAATGAAAATAAATAAGGAAACACAAGCTTTAAATGATACATTAAACAAGATGGACTTAATTGATATTTATAGGACATTCCACCCCAAAACAACAGAATACACATTTTTCTCAAGTGCTCATGGAACATTCTCCAGGATAGATCATATCTTGGGTCACAAATCAAGCCTTGGTAAATTTAAGAAAATTGAAATCGTATCAAGTATCTTTTCCAACCACAATGCTATGAGACTAGATATCAATTACAGGAAAAGGTCTGTAAAAAATACAAACACATGGAGGCTACACAATACACTACTTAATAACGAAGTGATCACTGAAGAAATCAAATGGGAAATCAAAAAATACCTAGAAACAAATGACAATGGAGACACGACGACCCAAAACCTATGGGATGCAGCAAAAGCAGTGCTAAGAGGGAAGTTTATAGCAATACAAGCCTACCTCAAGAAACAGGAAACATCTCGAATAAACAACCTAACCTTGCACCTAAAGCAATTAGAGAAAGAAGAACAAAAATACATGAAGGAACTTTAAATGCATATTACAAAGTGAAAGAAGCCAATCTGAAAAGGCTACATATTGTATAATTCCAACTATATGACATTCTGGAGAAGGCAAAACTATGGAGACAGTAAAAAGATCAGTGGTCACCAAGGGGTTGGGGTAGGGGGTTAGAGAGAGGATGAATAGGTAGAGAACAGGATTTTTAGGCCAGTGAAAATACTCTGTATGATGCTACAGTGATGGATTCATGTCATTATACATTTGTCCAAACCCATAGAATATACAGCAAGAGTGAATCTTAAAGTAAACTATGGATTGGGTGATTATGATGTGTCAATATAGGTTCATCAATTGTAACAAATGTATAACTCTGGTGGGGGCTGTTGATAATGGGGGAGGCTATGCATGTGTGGGTGCAGAGGGTATATGGGAAACCTCTGTATCTTACTCTCAATTTTGCCATGACCTTAAAACTGCTCTAAAGATAAAGTCTACTAAAAAAAATTTAAAGTCGCCAGACGTGGTCTTCAAGGTATACAGCAAATGAAAAATAGTTATTCAAGAAAATCTGCTCAATTTCTATAAGAAGAGTGAGACCCTGGGGTACTTCAAACAAGATTCACTCACTCCTCCCTCCCAGCGCATCAAGATAGAAACTCCACTCCATAGTGTTGCAGCCAGGGACACAGGGCTCCCTCTTCCTCAGCTCCTGGTTGAAGGGCTATCTTCCCGGGAAGAGCAAGACATCCACATTTCTTAATTATGAGCCCAGCTACCTGTTGGTGAGGCTAATTTCCAGGTCAGTGAGTCTGAGAGGTGGGGCCTCCCTTCTTCCACTTACAGGATAGAGGCTCTAAGTAGGGTGCAGCACCACTGAGAATACTAGGGTCATGATCATTCTTTGACCTGGCTTGTGGGACAGGGGTACCACGTCAAGAGAGGTGAGCCAAGGAGATCTGGAACGCTGCCTTTCCCTCTACTGAGCACTTGGCTCCTAAAGTGGGGGTGTCATTCAGAAGTGTGCCATTGTCTCTGACTGCAGCACTAGTGCTGTGGCTCGAAGACTGCCCTGGGGGAGAATCAGGCCACAGAACAGAGACCTCTGAATCCCTCCCCAAAGGAATGAACTTTATTTGCAACAGAGTGTGGAGAAGTTCAAGCCTAAGTGCACTCTCAAAAAGAGTGGAGGTTGTGGTAAAGGGCAATTGTTAGGAGAATGATAGATTCATTAGAGATATAGGCTAAGCCTAGCTAGCTAGACAGGCTAGCTTACTAGAGAGAAACGCGGAAAAAAACAGCTGGGAAAAGCCCTCCCGGATCATAACAAATCACAAACTGTGATCTAGGAAACTATCCCTTCAAAGGAGCCCAGATTTGATTGGATCAATTTGTGGAACAATTTATGCCATACGGAATTGTTGAAAACAACAGAACAATCAGCTGACAATTAATGGAACTTAACAGCTGGGAGTGGTCAGTAGAAGAGACAAAGAGAGCCCTGCCAAAACCCAGAATGTCTGTGGGCATCCTAGGGCTATGCCTTCTGGGGAAAATCATAGGCTTCATACTAGGAGTGTAGGGGCAGTAGCCTTCACTAAAATAATCCAGTCAGTGACTAAACAATTAAACAAGCAAATAACTTAAATAAGCCCTGGGGCGGGGGTGGGGAGACCAGTACACAGAATTGCTACAACATGCTATCTAAAATATCCAGTTTACAGCAAAAAGTATGAGACATGTAAGGAAACAGGAAAGAATGATCCACACACCAGAAAAAAAATCAAGCAACAGAAACTACCTGTGACAGTAAGCAGATGTCAGATTTAATAGGCAAAGACTTCAAAGGAGCCATTATATATATGTTCAAAGAAAACAAAATTATTAATGAAGAAGCAAAAAAAAAAATCTGACAACAATGTCATATTAATAAAGAGTATCTGTAAAGAGATAGAAATTATTGAAAATAACCAAATGGAAATTTTGGAGTTGAAAAGTACAATAACTCAAATAAAAATAAAAGAGAGAGAGATCTAGTTTGCTATATCAAAGTACTGAAACCAAGCAGGACCCTGTGGGGCTTCTGGGCACAGAATCCTTTCTGTCCTCCATTTCTTGTTTGTAGGGGACAGACTCCAGCCTCCATGACCTTTCCTGAGTTCCAAAGGGCAGATTCGAACAGTTACTAATCAAGAGAGGAACAGCCAAGAAACCACCTCTGGCAGGGAACCAGAGAAGCTCATCAAGAAGATCACCAGAGACCAGATTAGAGGACTGCAGGCCCTGCACACACCCTAATCTTGTCAGCAACACCACTCTTGAACTATTACTATAAAACTCCTCATCAAATCCTCTTGGGTTGGGACATATAGTTTTTTGGGGCAGAAGCCCGCTGTGTCCTCCTTTGCCTGGCAAAGCAATAAAACTATTCTTTTCTATTTCACCCAAAACTCTGTCTCTGAGATTCGATTCAGCACTGGTGAACAGAGGCTGAGCTTTCAGCATCAGTACCATAAACTGGATGGCTTAAAAAAAAACAAATTTATTGTCTCACATTTCTGTAGGCTAGAAGTCTGAAATCAAGGTATTGGCAGGGCCAGGCTCCCCCTGAAGCCTCCAGGCTTCCTTGCCTTTTCCAGTTTCTGGTAGTTCTAGGCATTCCTTGGCATGTGGCAGCATTACTCCAATCTCTGCCTCCATTTTCACATGGCTGTGTTCCCTCTTTGTATCTGTGTCCAAACTTCTCTCTTCTGATAAGGATACTGATGCTGAAAGCTCAGCCTCTGTGCACCGGTGCTGAATCGAATCTCAGAGACAGAGTTTTGGGTGAAGTAGAAAAGAATAGTTTTATTGCTTTGTCAGACAAAGGGGGACACAGACGGCTCCTGCCCCCCAAAACTATATAGCCCAACCTGGGAGGCTTTGATGAGGAGTTTTATAGCAGTGGTACAAGGTGGGGTTGTTGATAAGGATTAGAATGTGTGCAGGGCCTTTAATCTGGCCTCAGGTGGTCTCTTGATGAGCTTCTTGAGGTTATCTTCTGTGATCTCTGGAATGAAGAATGCTAAGATCTTGCTTTGTTGGGGGTTTTAGTTCTGTAAAGAGCTCAAGGCTATTGTTACATGTATCCCTTGAGGTGGAACCAGGCTGCACTATTGTTTCTTGGCTGCTTCTCCCTTGTCTTTGCATCCCCTCCTTTCCCTGATTAGCAACTGTCTGAAAGGCTTCCACGCCCAGGAGCCCCACAGGGTCCGGCTTGGTTTCAATGCCAGTTATATTGGATGAATGGTCCACCTTTCTTCAGTATGACTGCATCTTAACTAATTATATCTGTAATAACTCCACCCCAAATAATTCACATTTTGAGATACTGGGGATTAGGACTCCAACATATCTTTTTACAGGACATAATTCAACACATAACAACTGGTAACTGTAATTATGCAATTATAAAAGACAGTAAAAATGCTCGTTTCTTCTCCTTTCTTAACTGATTTAAAAATCAATTATATAAAACAATATGTATATAATGTATTGTTGTGGATGTAACATATAGACAAGTAATATATTTACCAATAAGACCAGAGAGGAAGTGGGTGGAGTCAAGGCTATATTAGACTAAGGAAAAGACTCAAGATAGAAACTCTAATCCAGAGGAACAAAAGAAGAAAATCAGAAATGTATTAATTTTAAGGTTACAAATAAATTTTAGCAAGTAGACAAATTTGTAAATATGGAATCCATGAATAATAAGAATCAACTGTATATAGGAGTAACATTTATAATAGGAGTAACATTTCTACATGTCACTGGAACTAAGTTAGTATAAACCTGAAGCTGATTCTGATAAATTAATCTATGTATGGTAAGCCTGAGAGCAACAACTAATAACTCAAAATAGTAGTGTAAAAATCATTTAAAAATTAAAATGCTACATTCGAAAATATTCACTTAATATGAAAGAACACAGTAAAGGAGGAATGGAGGATAAAGACATGAAACAAAAAAACCAAAAATTAAAATGGCAAATGTAAACAAAACTATATTGATAATAATATTAAATGTAGGGAGACCGTCAAGATAGCGGAGGAGTAAGATGTGCAGATCACCTTCCTCTCCACAAATACATCAGAAATACATCTACATGTGGAACAACTACTACAGAACACGTACTGAATGCTGGCAGAAGACCTCAGATTCCCCAAAAGGCAAGAAACTCCCCAGGCACCTGGCCGTGTGGCTGACAGGGTCTCTGTGCTCTGGCCGGGTGTCAGGCCTGTGCCTCTCAGGTGGGAGAGCCAAGTTCAGGACATTGGTCCACCAGAGACCTCCTGGTCCCACGTAATAACAAACGGCAAAACCTCTCCGAGAGATCTCCATCTCAACACTAAGACCCAGATCCACTCAACAACCAGCAAGCTACAGTGCTGGACACCCTATGCCAAACAATTAGCAGGACAGGAACACAACCTCACCCACTAGCAGAGAGGCTGCCTAAAATCAAAATAAGGTCAAAGACACACCAAAACACACCAACGGACGCAGTCCTGCCCACCAGAAAGACAAGATCCAGCCTCATCCACCAGAACACAGGCACTAGTCCCCTCCACCAGGAAGCCTACACAACAAACTGAACCAACCTTAGCCACTGGGGGCAGACACCAAAAACAACGCGAACTACGAACTTGCAGCCTGCGAAAAGGAGACCCCAAACACAGTAAGTTAAGCAAAATGAGAAGACAGAGAAACACACAGCAGATGAAGGAGCAAGGTAAAAACCCACCAGACCAAAAAAATAAAGAGGAAATAGGCAGTCTACCTGAAGAAGAATTCAGAGTAATGATAGTAAAGATGATCCAAAATCTTGGAAATAGAATGGAGAAAATACAAGAAATGTTCAATAAGGACCTAGAAGAACTAAAGAGCAAACAAACAATGATGAACTACACATAAATGGAATTAAAAATTCTCTAGAAGGAATCAATAGCAGAATAATGGAGGCAGAAGAACGCATAAGTGACCTGGAAGATAAAATAGTGGAAATAACTACTGCAGAGCAGAATAAAGAAAAAAGAATGAAAAGAATTGAGGACAGTCTCAGAGACCTCTGGGACAATATTAAACGCAGCAACATTCGAAGTATAGGGGTCCCAGAAGAAGAAGAGATAAAGAAAGGGTCTGAGAAAACATTTGAAGAGATTATAGTTGAAAACTTCCCTTATATGGGAAAGGAAATAATCAAGCCCAGAAAGGGCAGAGAGTCCCATACAGGATAAATCCAAGGAAAAACATGCCAAAACACATATTAATCAAACTATCAAAAATTAAATACAAAGAAAAAATATTAAAAGCAGCATGGGAAAAACAACAAAAAACATACAATGGAATCCCCATAAGGTTAACAGCTGATCTTTCAGCAGAAACTCTGCAAGCCAGAAGGGAGTGGCAAGACATATTTAAAGTGTTGAAAGGGAAAAACCTACAACCAATAATACTCTATGCAGTAAGGATCTCATTCAGATGCGACAGAGAAATTAAAACCTTTATAGACAAGAGAAAGCTAAGAGAATTCAGCACACCAAACCAGCTTTACAACAAATGCTAAAGGAACTTCTCTAGGCAGGAGACACAAGAGAAGGAAAAGACCTACAATAACAAACCCAAAACAATTAAGAAAATGGTAATAGGAACATACATATTGATAACTATCTTAAATGTAAATGGATTAAATGCTCCAACCAAAAGACATAGACTGGCTGAATGGATACAAAAACAAGACCCATATATATGCTTTCTACAAGAGACCCACTTCAGACCTAGGGACACATACAGACTGAAACTGAGGGGTTGTAAAAAGATATTCCATGCAAATGGAAATCAAAAGAAAGCTGGAGTAGCAATTCTCATATCAGACAAAATAGACTCTAAAATAAAGACTATTACAAGAGACAAAGAAGGACACTACATGATGATCAAGGGATCAATCCAAGAAGATATAACAATTGTAAATATTTATGCACCCAACAAAGGAGCACCTCAATACATAAGGCAAATGCTAACAGCCATAAAAGGGGAAATCGACAGTAACACAAAAATAGTAGGGGACTTTAACACCCCACTTTCACCAATGGACAGATCATACAAAATGAAAGTAAATAAGGAAACACAAGCTTTAAATAATACATTAAACAAGATGGACTTGATTGATATTTACAGGACATTCCATCCAAAAACAACAGAATACACTTTCTTCTCAAGTGCTCACGGAACATTCTCCAGGGTAGATCATACCTTGGGTGACAAATCAAGCCTTGGTAAACTTAAGAAAACTGAAATTGTATCAAATATCTTTTCTGACCACAACGCTATGAGACTAGATATCAATTACAGGGAAAAAATCTGTAAAAAATACAAACACATGGAGGCTAAACAATACACAACTAAATAACCAAGAGAGCGCTGAAGAAATCAAAGCGGAAATTTAAAAATACCTAGAAACAAATGACAATGAAAACACGACAACCCAAAACCTACAGGATGCAGCAAAGGCAGTTCTAAGAGAGAAGTTTAAAGCAATACAATCCTACCTCAAGAAACAAAAACACCTCAAATAAACAACCTATCTTACACCTAACACAGTTAGAGAAAGAAGAACAAAAAACCCCCAAAGTTAACAGAAGGAAAGAAATCATAAAGATCAGATCAGAAAAAAATGAAAAAGACATGAAGGAAACGATAGCAAAGATCAATAAAACTAAAAGCTGGTTCTTTGAGAAGATAAACAAAATTGATAAACCATTAGCCAGACTCATCAAGAAAAAAAGGGAGAAGACTCAAATCAATAGAATTACAAATGAAAAAGGAGAAGTAACAATTGACACTGCAGAAATACAAAGGATCATGAGAGATTACTACAAACAACTATATGCCAATAAAATGGACAACCTGGAAGAAATGCACAAATTCTTACAAAAGCACAACCTTCCGAGACTGAACCAGAAAGAAACAGAAAATACAAACAGACTAATCACAAGCACTGAAATTGAGACTGTGATTAAAAATCTCCCAACAAACGAAAGCCCAGGACCAGATGGCTTCACAGGTGAATTCTATCAAACATTTAGAGACGAGCTAATACCTATCCTTCTCAAACTCTTCCAAAATACAACACAGGGAGGAACACTCCCAAACTCATTCTACGAGGCCACCATCACCCTGATACCAAAACCAGACAAAGATGTCACAAAGAAAGAAAACTATAGGCCAATATCACTCACGAACATAGATGCAAAAATCCTCAACAAAATACTATCAAACAGAAACCAGCAGCACATTCAAAGGATCATACACCATGATCAAGTGGGGTTTATCCCAGGAATGCAAGGATTCTTCAAGATACGCAAATCAATCAATGTGATAAATCATATTAACAAATTGAAGGAGAAAAACCATATGATCATCTCAACAGAGGCAGAAAAAGCTTTCGACAAAATTCAACACCGATTTATGATAAAAACCCTCCAGAAAGTAGGCATAGAGGGAACTTATCTCAACATAATAAAGGCCATATATAACAAACACACAGCCAACACTGTTCTCAATGGTGAAAAACTGAAAACATTTCCTCTAAGATCAGGAACAAGACAAGGTTGTCCAGTCTCATGACTATTATTCAACATAGTTTTGGAAGTTTTAGCAACAGCAATCAGAGAAGAAAAAGAAATAAAAGGAATCCAAATTGGAAAAGAAGAAGTAAAGCTGTCACTTTTTGCAGATGACATGACACTCTGCATAAAGAATCCTAAAGATGCTACCAGAAAACTTGTAGAGCTAATCAATGAATTTGGTAAGGTAGCAGGATACAAAATTATTGGACAGAAATCTCTTGCATTCCTATACACTAATGATGAAAAATCTGAAGGAGAAATTAAGGAAACACTCCCATTTACCACTGCAACAAAAAGAGTAAAATACCTAGGAATAAACCTACCTAAGGAGACAAAAGACCTGTATGCAGAAAACTATAAGACACTGATGAAAGAAATTAAAGATGATACAAACAGATGGAGAGATATACCATGTTCTTGGATTGGAAGACTCAACATTGTGAAAATGACTATACTACCCAAAGCAATCTACAGATTCACTGCAATCCCTATCAAACTCCCAATGGCATTTTTCACAGAACTAGAACAAAAAATTTCACAATTTGTATGAAAACACAAAAGACCCCAAATAGCCAAAGCAATCTTGAGAAAGAAAAACGGAGTTGGAGGAATCAGGCTCCCAGACTTCAGACTATACTACAAAGCTACAGTAATAAAGACAGTATGTTACTGGCACAAAAACAGAAATATAGATCAATGGAACAGGACAGAAAGCCCAGAGATAAACCCATGCACATATGGTCACCTTATTTTTGATAAAGGAGGCAAGAATATACAATGGAGAAAAGACAGCCTCTTCAATAAGTGGTGCTGGGAAAACTGGACAGCTACCTGTAAAAGAATGAAATTAGAACACTCCCTAACACCATACACAAAAATAAACTCAAAATGGATTAAAGACCTAAATGTAAGGCCAGACACTATAAAACTCTTAGAGGAAAACATAGGCAGAACACTCTATGATCTATGACATAAATCACAGCAAGATCCTTTTTGACCCACCTCCTAGAGAAATGGAAAAAAAACAAAAATAAACAAATGGGACCTAATGAAACTTAAAAGCTTTTGCACAGCAAAGGAAACCATAAACAAGACAAAATGACAACCCTCAGAATGGGAGAAAATATTTGCCAGTGAAGCAACTGACAAAGGATTAATCTCCAAAATTTACAAGCAGCTCATGTAGCTCAATATGAAAACAACAAACAACCCGATCCAAAATTGGGCAGAAGACGTAAACAGACATTTCTCCAAAGAAGATATACAGATTGCCAACAAACACATGAAAGGATGCTCAACATCACTACTCATTAGAGAAATGCAAATCAAAACTACAATGAGGTATCACCTCACACCGAATGGCCACCATCAAAAAATCTACAAATAATAAATGCTGGAGAGGGTGTGGAGAAAAGGGAACCCTCTTGCACTGTTGGTGGGAATGTAAATTGATACAGCCACTATGGAGAACAGTATGGAGGTTCCTTAAAAAACTAAAAATAGAACTACCATACGACCCAGCAATCCCACTTTTGGGCATATACCCTGAGAAAACCATAACTGAAAAAGAGTCATGTACCACAATGTTCATTGCAGCTCTATTTACAATAGCCAGGACATGGAAGCAACCTAAGTGTCCATCGACAGATGAATGGATAAAGAAGATGTGGCACATATATACAATGGAATATTACTCAGCCATAAAAAGAAATGAAATTGAGTTATTTGTAGTGAGGTGGATGGACCTAGAGTCTGTCATACAGAGTGAAGTAAGTCAGAAAGAGAAAAACAAATACCGTATGCTAACACATATATATGGAATGTTAAAAAAATAAAATAAAAAGGTTCTGAAGAACCTAGGGCCAGGACAGGAATAAAGACACAGACGTAGAGAATGGACTTGAGGACACAGGAAAGGGGAAGGGTAAGCTGGGATGAAGTGAGAGAGTGGCATGGAAATATATACACTACCAAATGAAAAACAGATAGCTAGTGGGAAGCAGCTGCATAGCACAGGGAGATCAGCTCAGTGCTTTGTGACTACCTAGAGGGGTGGAATAGGGAGGGTGGAGGGAGAACCAAGAGTGAGGAGATATGGTGATATATGTATATGTATAGTTGATTCAGTTTGTTATAAAGCAGAAACTAACACACCATTGTAAATCAGTTATACTCCAATAAAGATGTTAAGAAAATATTAAATGTAAATGAATTAAACAATCCAGTCAAAATGTAGAAATTGTAACACTGGATATAAAAACCAGTATAGGGCTTCCCTGGTGGCGCAGTGGTTGAGAATCTGCCTGCCAATGCAGGGGACACGGGTTCAAGCCCTGGACCGGGAGGATCCCACATGCCGCGGAGCGACTGGACCCGTGAGCCACACCTACTGAGCCTGTGCGTCTGGAGCCTGTGCTCCGCAACGGGAGAGGCCGTGACAGTGAGAGGCCCGCGCACCACGATGAAAAGTGGCCCCCGCTCGCCACAACTAGAGAAAGCCCTCGCACAGAAACGAAGACCCAACACAGCCAAAAATAAATAAATAAAATTTAAAAAAAAAAAAAAAAAAAAAAACCAGTATAACAGTGTAACCATATGCTATGACATTTTAAATTCAAAGATACAAATAGATTAAAAGTGAAAGGAGCAACAAAAATACAAGAAGCAAAAACTGACAAATCATGGAGGGAGAATAGACAATTCAACAATAACATTGGAGACTTCAATTCTCCACTTTTAATAATGGATAGAACTAGGCAGAATATCAACTTTGCACCCTAAGCAATAGAAAAATAAGAGGAAACTAAACCCAAAACTAGCAGTAGGAAGGAAAAGTAAAGGTAAGAGCAGAGAAAAATGAAGTAGACAATAGAAAAATAATAGAATTAATTGTGACAAAAGCTGGTTCTTTGAAAAGATCAAGAAAATTGACAAACTTTAGCTAGACTGACCAAGAGAAAAGAGAGAAGACTCAAATTACTAAAATCAGATATGAAAGTGGGGACATTACCACCAAACTTATAGAAATAAAATGGATTATAAGAGAATACTATGAACAGTTGTACATAGTATTCTTTTGTACAGTTGTTACAAATTAGATAATCTAGATATAATGGACAAATTCCTAGAAACAGACAAACTACCAAAACTGACTCAGGAAGAAATAGAAAATCTGAATGGACTTATAACAAGTAAAGACATTGAATCAATAATCAAAAATCTCCCAGTAAAGAAAAGTCCAGACCAGATTGTTAGACTGGTGAATTCCACTAAACATCTAAGGAAGAATTAACACCAATCCTTCTCAAACTCATCAAAAAATTAAAAAGGAGAGGACTTCCTAACTCATTCTACAAGGCCAGCATTAGCCTGAGTCCAAAGCTAAACACATCACAAGAAAAGAAAACTACAGACCAAAATCTCTTATATAAATGCAAAAATCCTCAAGAAAATACTAGCAAACCAAATCCAGCAGCATACTGAAAGGATTATATACCATGACCAAGTGGGATTTATCCCAGGAACGTGACGGTGGCTCTGCATATGAAAATCCCTATCATCATAAAACACCCCATTAATAGAATGAAGGAAAGAGGCCACATGATCATCTCAAATAATGCAGAAAAAAAATTGACAAAATTCAACACATTTTCGTGATAAAAACACTCAACAAACGAAGAATAAGAGGGAACTTTCAAAACACGATAAGGGGCATATATGAAAAACTCAGAGTTAACATAATACTCAGTGGTGAAAGACAAGGAAGTTCTCTCTTGCCATTTCTATTCAAAGTCGTACTGGCAGTTCTTGCTGGAGCATTCAGGCAAAAAGAAAAAAAAAAAAGAAAAGAAAAGAAAAGAAAAGAAAAATTCATTGAAATAGGAAAGGAAGAAGTAAAACTATTTTTATTCTCAGATAACATGATTTTATACATGCAAACTGCTAAAAAAAACCCAAAAAACTATTAGAGCTAACAAGTGAATTCAGCAAAGTTGCAGGGTACAAGGCCAACATACCCAAATCAGTTTAATTTCTATACATTGGCAATGAACAATCCAAAAATAAAATTAAGAAAACAATTTCATTTATCAAAATGAATAGCATCAAAAAGAATAAAATACTTTGGAATAAATTTAACCAAGGACATGCAAGATTTGTACACTGAAAATTACAAAACACTGATGAAAGAAATCATAGAAGCACAAATAAATGGAAATACATTCTGTGTTCATGGACTGAAAGATTTAATATTAAGATATCAATACTACCCAATGTGATCTACAAATTCAACACAATCCCTATTAAAATCTCAATAGCCTTTTCTGCATAAATGGAAGAGCTAATTCTAAAACTTATAAGGACTTCCAGGGGACCCCAAATAGCCAAATCGCTCTTGACAAAGAACAGCAAAGTTGGAGGGCTCATTTCTGGATTTCTAATCATACTAGAAAGCTACACTAATCAACACCATATTATACTGGCATGAAGATAGACATATAGTCAAGTGGAATACAATTGAGAGTCCAATAATAAACCCAAACATCTATGGACAACTGATTTCAACAAGGGTGTCAACACCACTCAATGGGATAAGAATAGTCTTTTCCACAAATGGTTCTGGAACAACTGTATAGCCACAAGCAAAAGAATAAAGTTGGACTCCTACCTCACACCATGTACAAAAATTAACTCAAAATGTATTAAAGACCAAAATATAAGAGCTAAAATTATAAAGTTAATACAAGAAAACATAGAGGTAAATCTCCCTGATCATGGATTTGGCAATGGATTCTTAGATATGACACCAAAAGCATAAGTAACAAAAGAAATAATCAATAAACTGGAGTTGATAAAAAAAATTTTGTGCATCAAAAGTCACTATCAAGAGAGTGAAAGGACAACTCACAGAATGGGGGAAAATATTTGCAAATCATATATCTGATAAGGGTCTAGTATCCAGAATATATAAAGAACAATTACAACTCAGCAATAAAAAGACAAATCACCCAATTTTAAATGAGCAAAGGATTTGAATATATATTTCTCCAAAGAAAATATACAAATGGCCGACAAACACAAGAAAAGATGCTTAACATCTTGACTCATTAGGGACATGCAAATCAAAAGTACAGTGCTCACTGGGATGGTTATAATCAAAACAACACTCAGTAACATGTATTGATAAGGATGTGGAGAAATGGTTCAGCCACTTTGGAAAACAGTTTGGCAGTTCCTTGAAAGATTAAACACAGAGTTACCACATGACCCAGAAATTCCACTCCTAGGTTTGAAGAGAATTGACAACATATATCCACACAAAAGCTTGCCAATTCAAAGGTCTGTCAACTGAAGAATGGATAAACAAAATATGGTATATCCATAAAATTGAATATCTTTCGTCAAAAATAAAGGAATGAAATACTAATACATCCTACTACATGGATGAATCTCAAAAATCTTATGCTAAGTGAAAGAAGCCATTTACAAAAGAAGACATATTGTATAATATCATTTATTTGAAATGTCCAGAACAGGCAAATCCATACAGGCAGAAAGCAGAGTAGTCACTGCCTAGTACTGGGGAGTGGAGGAGTAGAGGAGGGCAAAGGATTGGCAGTGATGGCTAAAAAGGTACAATATTTGTTTTGAGGGTGATGAAAGTATTCTAAAATTGGTTGTGGTAATGGTTGCACAACTCTTTAAATATAGTAAGAACCTTTGAATTGTACACTTTAAATGGGAGAACTTTATGGTATATAAATTACATCTCAATAAAACTGTTAAAAATAATTAAAACCAGGCTACATTTTTGGTATAAATATATTCCAGAAATATACTAGCCCTGACTCTTATACTTGTACAAGCAACAAATATTTGTGGATTAAAATTGCTTAGGGTAAGTGGCTCCTCTCTGGGGGCTACCCTTGGCCAACTTCCCAGTCTTAAAGAGGTGAACAGAGCTGTGGCTGCATAGCTGTAGAATAGTGGGCAGGTGAGAGCCCAGATGGGCAGGGGCTCCATTTCCACGCTCTTCCTGATCCTTTGGCGCCTTCTAGACTCCTCCATTCTGGAATGGAAGCCCCCTGTTTTCTTTTCCATCCTTGATCAACTTATTCCCCAAGGAGGCACACTCTGGTCTGGTGCTTGCCTAACTCTTGCATTTCCCCTTTCGTTTCCTTTGTACAGTCCCTGCATTTGATATTTGTAATTAATTTATGACTCCCAGCCTTCAGACTCTGCAGCTGAGAGAAGTTAGGAGACCTGGGCTCAAATTTCACCTTCCTAGCCTTGTGCCCTTGGCAGTCACTTAAACTCAGTTTCCGCAAAGTGAAAACAACAACTCCTACTTTATAAAGTTGTTTTGAAGACTCAATGAGATACTATATTTGAAAGCATCTGCTGAATTGAATCCAACATCCTGTCCCATGTCAAGTGAAACCATTCAGTTTACCACTTAATAGCAACTAGCTTCCTTTAGACAGAAATTAGGAAACAGAGAAAGAGGCAGAGGGCAGAGAGCAGAGAAAGAGCTGGATTATATTCCCAGGCACATGCCTATGGATAGCACAAGCAGGAATGTTGCTATCTAACTCCTCGCTCTGTAGTTTGGGGACAGCCCAATGCCCAATCTCATAAAAAATAATGGGCCCTCCCCCTGCCCCCAGTCGGCCCGATTGCTGCCCAGCAATGGCCTATCTCAGCCACATGAATGATGGATGAAGTGAGCCAGCAACCATCATTCCCTGTGTGGCCTTCTCCCAGCCCAGGACCTTTATTGTTTCTAGCAATGTGATGAGCTGGGAAGGAAGACTTTTGCGAGGAAACTATTACCAGGCCATCAGGATTGGCCACTACTTCCGGCTTGGGCTAGCCAAGGGTCCAGCTAAATCTATTTGGCTACTTGGGGGCTCAGATCAAGGTGTGATGGGAAGGGGGTGTTCAACTTCTCAGTTACACTGAGACTCTGGGATTAGCAGTGATTTGCAGTTCTCTGAGCTCTCTGGGGATATCCTCAGGGAGCTTTCTGGCCCTAAGCCTGCTGCTGGGGCCTGGAATGCAGCCTACCCTCACTCCCCACCCCCAGCACATAAACATTCATGATCCACTATAGAAACCCTAGTGCCTGTTCAAGATCAGCTCGAATGTCACCTCAAGCAGGAAGTTTTCTCTGGAGCCCCTTCCCCCGCCACTGCCAGATGTGAGCCTCCCACCTCTTCATCTCTTCAGTGTTCCTCTCCTAAGGCATTTATCACATTCTGTCGTGTGTAATGGTTATTTATGTGTTTGTCTTATCCCTCCTTCTCTACTATAGTCAGGGATTGGGGACAGTTCATCTCTGTACCCCCCACAGTGCCTGCCATGGAGTAAGAGTTCATTCATTCAGTCAACAAATATTTACCAACCACCTACTCTGGGTACTTGCTGAGTACTCAGGAAGTAGACACCCTGGGCCTATTGGAACACTGCTACCACCTCCAGTTCCCCTTAGCTGAGACTTGTCTCCAAGGCACTCCTTTCCCACCTCACCCTGGGGTGCAGCAGGCAGGGGGTTCTCTCAAAAGAGGGGAAGTAACCGGCCCTCCTCCCTTCCTCCAGGGAGCTACAAAAGATGCAGCTGTTGGGAGCATGTGCTTGCTCCGAAATGACTGTGTGTGGCTCAGCCCAGTGCTCCTCAACCCCAGCCCATACCAGGACCCCTTGGAGGGTTGTACCGTGGGGCGACCAAAGAGGTATAGAGTGCCAAATAGAGCTCCCTCCTAATCCCAAGACTTCCACCCTTTCCCACCAGCCCCATGCTTCCCCCTCCAGGGGTTATTGAACATTTGCCCCGCACATGGTCTGGGGAGACTGCATACAATGAATTACACGCCAAGAGAGTTTCTGCTTTCTGGAAACCTCCAGGCTAAGAAAGTGTAAGGCTTCTATTCTATGGCCTCATCTGGTGATTTAGGAGGGCAGGGGAGCCCATTCTTTTGCCCCCTTATCCCCATCAGAGGCCTGCAGAGGTGAGCTATGGCTGGCTTTCAGATTGAGCCAGGAGGAAAGCAGGACTATCTGCTGGGTGCAAAGACCCTAACTCACCTCAGCAACATGGAAAGAATTTTTTTTGAATTTTATTTACTTACTGTGTTATACAGCAGGTTCTTATCAGTTATCTATTTTATACATATTAGTGTATATATCTCAATCCCAATCTCTCAGTTCATCACACCACCACCACCCCCCGCCACTTTCCCCCCTTGGTGTCCATACGCTTGTTCTCTACATCTGTGTCTCTATTTCTGCCTGCAAACTGGTTCATCTGTACCATTTTTCTAGGTTCCACATACATGCGTTAATATACGATATTTGTTTTTCTCTTTTTGACTTACTTCACTCTGTATGACAGTCTCTAGGTCCATCCACGTCTCTACAAATGACCCAATTTCGTTTCTTTGATGGCTAAGTAATATTCCATTGTATATATGTACCACATCTTCTTTATCCATTCGTCTGTCGATGGGCACTTAGGTTGCTTCCATGACCTGGCTATTGTAAATAGCGCTGCAATGAACATCGGGGTGCATATGTCTTTTTTTTTTTTTTTTTGGCTGTGTTGGGTCTTCGTTGCTGTGCACGGGCTTTCTCTAGTTGCAGCGAGCAGGGGCTGCTCTTCCTCGCGGTGCACGGGCTTCTCATTGTGGTGGCTTCTCCTGTTGCAGAGCACGGGCTCTAGAGGGCAGGCTCAGTAGTTGTGGTGCATGGGTTTAGTTGCTCCGCGGCATGTGGGATCTTCCCGGGCCAGGGATCGAACCCATGTGCCCTGCATTGGCAGGTGGATTCTTAACCACTGCGCCACCAGGGAAGCCCCATGTGTCTCTTTGAATTATGGTTTCCTCTGGGTATGTGCCCAGTAGTGGGATTGCTGGGTCATATGGTAATTCTATTTTTAGGTTTTTTTTTTTAACATCTTTATTGGAGTATAATTGCTTTACAATGGTGTGTTAGTTTCTGCTTTATAACAAAGTGAATCAGCTATACATATACATATATCCCCATATCTCCTCCCTCTTGCGTCTGCCTCCCACCCTCCCTATCCCACCCCTCTAGGTGGTCACAAAGCACCGAGCTGATCTCCCCGTGCCATGCAGCTGCTTCCCACTAGCTATCTATTTTACATTTGGTAGTGTATATATGTCCATGTCACTCTCTTACTCCATCCCAGCTTACCCTTCTCCCTCTCCGTGTCCTCAAGTCCATTCTCTACATCTGCGTCTTTATTCCTGTCCTGTTCTCCATAGTAGCTGTATCAATTTACATTCCCACCAACAGTGCAAGAGGATTCCCTTTTCTCCACACTCCCTCCAGCATTTGCAACATGGAAAGAATTAAGCCTTTATTCTTGGGAATATTATCTTTGAATGGAATGTAGGGCAGTACCCAGTGCACCAGATTAGGAGTCAGGACTGGATTCACATCCCAGCTTAACTATTTATTAACTATGAGCAGATTATCTCTCCTTTCTGAGCTTCAGTTTCCTCATCTGTAAAATGGGGTTAATAACCCACTCAGAATCCTGCAGCGCTCCAGTCATCAGCCAGGATCCTGCTAGAATGTAATTTAGGGCATGAGAAAACAAAGAAGAGAGATTGTACTTCTTTTATACTGTTCTTTAAAAAAAATTGCTATTTAGAAAAGATTGCCATAGAAATGTCCTGTAATGACAGGAACCTTAAGAGATCTTCTTGTCCAACCATCTCATTATATTGATGGAAAAACTGAGGCCCAGAGAGAGTAAGGTCTGCCTCAGGTCACCCAAACAATACAGCGCCAGAGGAATATCCCTTTAACAAGCACCACAAAAGTTGGCTTTCGTGAAGAACGGACTTCCGAGGGTCTGCCGACCCCAGTACCTAAAAGCCAAAGCCACCGCTCCTGAGAGTTTTCTAATCCAAGAAGAGCTCATCACCAATAGACTTATGTTCATTCCCTCAACTTAGGTTGTGAAGAAAGATTAAAGGTGGCCAACAAGAAGAAATTTGGGGGACAATGGAAATGTTCATTATCTTGATCTTGGTGATGAGTTTATGGGTGCATACATATGTCAAAACTCATCAACGTTTAAATATGTGTAATTTATTGGCAGTCAAATGTACCTCAGTAACACTGTAAAAAAAGAGTGGAGGGACCCAAATGTTGAGCTGAGGAAGAGCTTAGCAGGGCCTGAGTATTGCTAACATGGCCTCAAAGTAGCTTTGTTGTTCAAGACCAGCATTCCTTCCACTCCATTTCATGGAGGCACCACAGGCAGCTTTCTTGGAAGTTGTCATATCTGGGCCTCCTGGAGCCCTGAGGCTCCTTACTGCTGCTCGGCTGCTTCAGAACATGGGACCCACCAGGCATGGTTCTCAGACTGTGTCCTGCTCTTTGGCTTACCCCAGGGTGACATGGCAACCAGTCAGGGATAGGCACAGAACTAACTTTTCTGACTTCTTTCTCCCTAAAGATTCACGGGAAACTTGCAGCTGGAATTGAATGAAAATTCAAAAAGTTCAGGAGTTGATGAAACTGGTTAAGTTATTCGAAAGATTTCTATCACTCCCTCTATAGCCATCTCACTTTCACCCCCTGTCATCTTCCCTCACCTCACAGCTCCCTGAGAGGACATATATGTGGTACCTAAGATTAGCTTTCAAGCTGCAGAATTGGCTTTTTCTTTCTTTGTTTCCCCAGTTCGACAAAGGCTTTTTGAGAATTTATCAATACTATGTGCAAGGCTGGGCCCTGTGGGAAACAAAGATGCCTAAGCCATTCCTCTGCCCTCCACATAAACTCTCAGCCTGGGACACAGTGGGCAAAACATGATGCATGCTGTGAAGGCTGTGCAAGGGCTGGAGCATTGCAAAAAGAGAGAGTGCTCGCTTTTACCCAGGGCCCTGGGGGGAGCTTTCATGGGGTGGTACCACAGAGCTGAGCTCTAAAGGATGGGTCATTGCCCATATGAAATGGCATTTGAATGGTGTTTTACATTTTACAAAGTGCTTTTCATATAATTCTGTCTCATCATCACAACCATTTAAAAAGGTAGGTGGGCTGTAGCATTAGGCCCATTTTAGAGACAAGGAAACTGAAGCTCACAGGGGATGAGCCTGGGAGGTATGGCATTCAACCCAGGGCTACAGATCTCACCCTTCTTACTACTCCATGAAGCTGCTTAATAGGCAGAGGCGGGAGGAGCAAGGAAGCCAGAAAGCCAGGAGTCTTTGGGCCATGATGGGTATTTTGGTCAATAGGAAAATTAGGATTGTGTAAGGAAGTGGTGGATCACAAGACTGGAAATGATGCTTGGGACCCACTTGTTGGTAGCTTTTAGTGCCAGGCTAAGGGTCTGTGTATTTATCACCTATGTTTTATAAGAATAAGGGTAGATGTTAACTAGGTTTATTGTGGTGATCATTTTGCAAAATATACAAATACTGAATCATTATGTTGTACATCTAAAATCAATACAATGTTATATGTCAATTATATCTCAATTAAAAAAAGAATAGGAGAATATGAAAACAATGTATATATAACTGAATCACTTTGCTGTGTAGTAGAAATTAACAAAACATTGTAAATCAACTATACTTCAATAAAATAAAATAAAATAAAAAGAATAGGGTTAGAATTAGTACTTGGAAGGGAGGTGGGGACCAAACCAGTGATGTATGCAAGGAGCTTCCTTTGCTTTGCTTTTAGGCCCCCAACAAAATAAACAAACAACATTAGGGTGACCCCAGTCCCCCTCCTTCAGCCATGAGTAAATTTCCAGAGAAGGTACAAGGAGACACTCATCCAGGTTAAATAACAAAAGCCATTTCCTTCAGAGCAGCGTGCTTTCAAGCTCCCATGGAGGGGGCAGTAAGGTCAGGGAGCAGAAGGCAATGAGAGAGGGTAGGAAGATAAAGGGAGGGCCAGGAAGGGAAGTCAGGCTCCAGGCCACATCCTGACAGCCAGCCGGGCCCAGCCTGAGGCTCTCCAGAGATGCTCTGGCCAGCTTCCCACTAGGACAAATTCAACTTTAATCAATCTGTTTTCCCCTCCAGCTCATTGTTGTTGCAGGCAAAAGAGAAAGCCCTTGTGTTGAGACCTTTTGCTAGTTATCCCAGCAGCAGAGGCAGCAGCATGCACCGGGCAGGAAAGGGCAGGCCCCCGCGGAGGCAGTGCAAAGCTCATGTGAGTCAGGGAACCTGGGGCGAATTACTGAGCTTCTCTGAGCCTCAGTTTCCTCAAGTATCAAAGGATACCTGTTGAGCTGGCAGGAGAATTCAAAGAGCTCAATCAGATGGAAGCCCAATGCAGTGCCTGGCTCCCAGGAGGGACTCAATAGATGCTAGCTTCCTCAGTTCCTTCCCACTGCACCTAGAACGGCTGCCAGGGGATGCCCGCGACACAACGAAGCAAGATGCCATCTCACGAGCAGAAGCGTCCAAGCCTAGTGTAGATTTCTCTAGGCCAAACAATGTTTAAGAATGCGTCCCATGTCACGTTTCAGGAGGATAAGCGCTGGGATCTGCACATTAAGAAAGGAAAAGATTTGAAAAATCCTCTTTCCGGAGGGTCCAGGCAGGGGTTGGGAGGGAAACTATTAAGTGGAAGAGATTCGACCAAAGCAGAGTAATCTGAGGTTTAGTCACCAGCACTTCTGCCCTGAATTTCAGCAAGGAAAGCATTAGAGGAAGCTAATGAGGAAACAAAATATAGTCAGTGGTCTAGTTCTCCGTGCTCATGGAGGAGAATATTAGTAGATCTAATAGATCTAACTGATTAGTAAATCTATTCTAGGTTTGTCTCACTGTCACCAGAGATCCAGAAACAGAAAGGTCTCCAGAACCAAATGCTGGTAAATCCTGTCATACAGCCCTCCTGGCAACTGTCTGCATATAAGGTTCTTTTTAGAGAGGCAGGTCACTCTAAGGCAGTGTGTCCCGATCTCCAGTCACCTGTAGGCCACCTTCCCAATTTTTATCACAGCCACAAACCACCTGAACTATTACTTAACTCATATTTTCCTTTAAAGTTCTCACTCTTTCACTTAAAGAAACTGTGTATCGCTCATGTAAATGGAAAACCACTACCATGTGCCCTAAATTAAAGGAAACCATGAAAACAAATGCATTGCTATTAAAATAAAAATACTTATTCCTGTCCCATCTAAAAGCCTGAGCTGTACCCCCACTCCCAGGGCAACATGGGCCCACTTTGGGAAGCTGACTCTAAAGAACAAGATCGCTGCCTTGAGGATGAAGCCTACTCCAAGACAGACCTGGCGGCCAAGCTCCTGCCCCAACAGAACACCAGGCTGGAGTGGGAAGGCTCCGATGAACAGCTGGTTTGGAACATGGTGTCTTTGGGTCTTGCCCTGGAATCTCCTCTCAGATTATGGTAAGTCAAATGGTACTTACCACCTAGGGACAGGCAGAGAGCTGGGCCAGAAGGCAGGCAGGTGAGGGAGCAGCCGCAGTGCCCTGTCTCTTGGTGGTTCAGACTGCATCCCTTTCGGATCCAAAACTTGCACTCAGGAAACTTGTCGATTTAATATGTTGCTAATTGAACGAAGATCCCGCGTGCCACAACTAAGACGTGGCGCAGCCAAATAAATAAATAAATATTTTTAAAATGTTGCCAACTGTATTTTTTTGGCAATGATTTCCTCCTTGCTCTCCTGTATTATTTTATAAATTTCCTGTTGAGAATACCAGATGTCTCAGGAGCTCAAAGAGAAGGATGCGGGTCTGGTCCTCAGGTGGGCTAACAACCAGCATGCCCGAGGCCACGTGGGGTAGTGTGGACAGTGGAGTCAGTGAGAGGATTCCAGGAGGAAGATGAAACTGAAGAAATGCATCCCTTCTCCGCCTGGAAACACTCCTACTACAGTTCTTGCCTGCTAAGAACTTGGAGGGGCTTCCTTTTTGTTCTCACTTTTGTTTTTCATGAGGGTCACCAGCTCTTTACATTCATTCAGAGATCAAACAGCAAAGGAAGCTCCTGGACAACATCTTTAGTGACAAATTTGGGCATTTTGATGGCTACCCTCTCATAGATCTATTTTCTATTCCTCATCTTATCCTAATGAAGAACAGGCAGGTTTCAAAGAAGGCACAGAACTGCTTGATAGACAAATAAAAACAAGCTTTTTGCATGGAGAGAGGGGCAGATTTATCTACTCTTTTGACCAGAAAATGGGTTCAGAGAAATTTGCCACCTCCTGCCTTTTCCCTTCTTCTCCATTCCCTGAGTCTTTTCCTCTCCAGGATGGCTGGCTGGCTGTCACGGTAGGGTGGGACTATATGGGCCAGAGATGATAGAAAACAGAGAATCAGAGATGTCTAGAGTTGGGGAAGGCCAGGTCTACAACCATGGGCAGAGAGGAGAGGAAGACTGCAGGACTGGCTGGCTGTGGGCTTGCAGCCTTCAAAGTGTGTGGAGAGCCTCAGAGGTAACTGATTGTACACCAAAGACTTCTTTAAGTCAAGGCAATCTTAACATACAAAACAATGGGCATGTCCAACTTCCTAGTGTGCCTGGAAATTAAAGCTAAATGCACAGCCTCATAGGCAAGCCAAAAACTTATCTGTCCAGCACATGAAAAGATGCTCAGTATGGGGCTTCCCTGGTGGCGCAGTGGTTGAGAATCTGCCTGCCAATGCAGGGGACACGGGTTCGAGCCCTGGTCTGGGAGGATCCCACATGCCGCGGAGCAACTGAGCCCGTGAGCCACAATTGCTGAGCCTGCGCGTCTGGAGCCTGTGCTCCGCAACAGGAGAGGCCGCGATAGTGAGAGGCCCGCGCACCGCGATGAAGAGTGGCCCCCGCTTGCCACAACTGGAGAAAGCCCTCGCGCAGAGACGAAGACCCGACACAGCCAAAAATAAATAAATAAATAAATAAAAACTAGTAAATTGGCCACATAAGATTTGAAAGAAAAAGCAACACAGATTAAAAAAAAAAAAAAAAAAAGATGCTCAGTATGAGTAGCCATTAGGGAAATGCAATTCCAAATCACAATGAGGTACCACTTTGCACCCATTAGGGTGACTATCATTTTTTTAAAAGGTAAAAAATAGCAAGTGTTGGTGAAGATGTGGAGAAACGGGAACCTTTGTGGTACATCACTAGTGGCAA
Source organism: Balaenoptera ricei (assembly GCF_028023285.1). NCBI lineage: Eukaryota > Metazoa > Chordata > Mammalia > Artiodactyla > Balaenopteridae > Balaenoptera > Balaenoptera ricei. Next base: position 64,163,282 of record NC_082660.1, on the reverse strand, counting down.
TGTAAGGTGATGCAGCCACTGTTTAAAACCGTACGGGGGGCCCTCAAAAATACCCCAAAGAATTGAAAGCAGGGACTCAAATAGATATTTGTACACCCATGTTCAAAGCAGCATTATTCACAATAGCCAAGAGGTGGAAGCAACTCAAGTATCCAGCAATGGATAAACACAATGTGGTATACACATTCAGTGGAATGTTATTCAGCCCTTAAAAGGAAGGAAATTCTGACACATGCTACGACACGGATGAACCCTGAAGATATTATGCTACGTGAAATAAGTCAGACGCAAAAGGACAAATGTTGTATGGTTCCACTTATATGAGGTACATAGAAGAATCAAATTCATAGAGTCAGACAGTAGAATAGTGGTTTATAAGGGGTTGCGGGAGGAGGAAATGGGGTGCTACTGTTTAATGGGTACAGAGTTTCAGTTCTGGAAGATAAAAATGTTCTGGAGACAGATGCACAACAATGTGAATGTACTTAACGCCACTGAACTGTACACTTAAAAATGCTTAAAATGGTACATTTTATGTTATGTATGTTTTATCGCATGCACAAAAAGAACGTGCCTGCCCAGTACTGAAGGCAAATGAAGAGAAGGGACATGGAGTGATCCCAGCCCCTTAAGGCTCTCACCCCTGCTAATAACCCACCGAGGGGGTGGGGGATGTACCACTCCAGGTGCTCACTGGAAAGGGGACCTGAAGCAAGGATGAAAGCGAGGGGCCCCTCTGCATGTCTGCAGGAGGCAGGCAGTATTGCAGTAGACAGGGAAGGGGGTAAGATAAGGAGAAACAAGGAAATATGGAGCCAGGAGGACTGTGCACGGGGAGGGGAGGGGAAGAGCTGCTGGGCAGCAGGAGGCCATGGTGGGTGCTACCTACAGACAAGTATTTATTCTCCCCAGTGGGAAACTCTGGGGCTTCCAGCAGCTCCCCTTAATCCAAGCAAACCCCAACAAGAAGGGAAGCCAACCACCCCCATCGCCTATTCCGTGAGTGGCGGTTTAAGTGCAGGCTCTATGCTAAGGGCTGGTGGTGTCAAGAAGGAAACAGAGATGAAACGTGCTCTCAGGAAACTCACAGACTTGTAATAAGGAAAACAGGCAAATACACTACTAACTAGAACCCAAGGGAAAAGGTCCCAGAGGCCCTAGAACAAATCCGAGCAAACGTTGTGGAATGGATAGAAGGGAGAAATGCTGTCCGGCTGAACAGGTTGAGGGGACCTCGTGAAGGAGGTGGCCTTTAAGTTGGGCATTGAGAGCTGGGCAGATGGGGTCTGTGATTTTTGCTTTGTTTATTTGTTCTTCTTGAGAAATAAGCTCTATGATCATCATTTATAATATCCCAGATTGACTTTCCTCAACCTTTTTCTTACACAGCAGAGCTTTATGTCAGCTTTACATCTAAAATCTTTGAACAAATTAGTTTACATAGGCTCTCAGTGCAGGTAAGACTTGGACATGTGACCACAAAGGTACCGATTACTATATCAAATATTGATCATCCAAATATATTTAGACACACAGAGTTGGAAATTGGCAATTTGCAAATGGAATTTGACACCACACCAGTGTCTGTGAGATGTCAAATACACAAATAAGACTGAAAACATTGTATCCACTATCTATATATTTTTTCAACATGATGCCAGGTGTACAGTCATTTGGAGATTATATATATATATATATATATATATATATATATATATATATATATATATAAACATATTCAGTCTGGGGGGCAAATATGTGGCATTGGAATGTTGAACATTGTAAAAGATGAATTGTTGAAGTCTTTGAATACCAAGCTCAGGAGTTTGGACTCAACTCGAATGCCACCATCAAAATGAGCATTAACCCCTCTCCCCATCACACTACAGGCTGCGCTCAATATCAGGATATGCCAGAAATCAGTAGGATGTGGCTGATGCCAACCCTGCAGAAATGGCCACATGGCTTAGTGTGGGAATGACAAACAGAGCTGTGCAAGTCAGGTCACAGGGATGGGGAGAGCTTGAAAGCCACAAGAAGGATCCACCATGTCACAGGTAGGAGCAGAGCCGTGGCACAGATGCTCACCCAGGCCCTTAGGAAGCTGTAAGGCATGTGCCACTGCTGGGCATTTATAGTGGCAGGAATCCCTGGGGGCAGAAGGACACAAGGACTTCTCCCTATAGCAGCCATCGGCTGCTGATGCAAACTCCAGCTGGAACTGGGGCAAAAAGTCCAGCTCTCCTCCAGTTTTTAACCCCCTCCCCCAGTCCTCCACCCTCAGGCTCACTAACTCCTCTGTTTTTTTTTTTTCAGTTCCACTGCACCAGCAGGCAAAATACCATGGCAACCTGCCATGAACAGGGAGCTGGGAATGCTCTGTACTGCTGGCCAGGTTGGGTCCAGCTGGGCATTGGGACCAGCCGCTGCTGCAGCTCCTTAGTCTCGCATTCTTGCCTGCCCCTGCGGGCTTCCTCTTCCTCTGGAAGCTAGCCTTTGCCTCTCGCCTAGGCCAGCTGGGCAGCCAGCAGATACCTGGCATACATCCCTGGCTGGACAAACTAGTGGCTACACCTACTGGCCAAAGGATTCCAGGTGGAAAAAAATACTCTGATGGATGGAGCAGAGGTCTGCAGAAATCCAAGAAATAGATAATCCAGATCCACCACTTGCAATGCAAAAGCACATGCTCAGGTGGCCGCACTCTCTACCCCTGTGGACGGCCTGGCCCTCCCGGCCGCCTGGGGCCTCCTGCTGCTGGCCTGCAGGCACTGGTGTGATCTGGAGAGGCCAGAGGTCACACAGCAGGCCCCGGGGAAGTGTGCTGCCCCCTCCCCACCCCCAGGCCTGCTATGTGGCATCCGAGGGAAAACACCAGTCCCCCACCCCTGGTCTCTGCTTCCTGGTCTCCGCTCCCTGTGTGTGGCTTGGTGTGTGGAAGGGGCAGGGGGGATTTTGACTTTCTGATGAGCTTGTGTGTTCAGGCTGTGGGATCTTGGCCTTTCCGCTTGCAGGCAGGGCTGAGTGACTCCTGCTTTACCCAAGTGGCAGATGGGGTGGAAAGTAGGCCAAGTCAGAAGGCAAGTTGGAGATTTGATGTGTGGCAGTGATTGTCTGAGCAGACGGCAAGGAGCAGCCACTTCTGGGTTGGGGTGGGGGAGCTCAGTTATTGCCTGGTGAAGTGGCCTGGAGTTTTTCATCCCTATCTGTGAGCCAAGCAAATCTGGGACAAAGCGACTCACTCCTCCACCGCAATATCTCCAGCCAGGGAAGTTCAGAGGTGCTAAGCTACTGGGTGGTGCCCAGACTGTGCAGGTCCCTAGAGCCTGTTTGGGTTCATCCTGGCCCAAATCCCCGGCCTGTGTCTTTCCCACCCTTCATCACCTAACGTATTCCTCTCTGTCCTTCCTAACTCTTCTCAGACCTCTTCTCCTCTAGGGAACCTACCCCAAAGTCCTTCTCAGCCAAGCCCAGCCCAGGGTCCTCTCTCTCAGCACCCTGAATGACCTCTGTCACGGGGGCTCTGACAGAGGTGTACTAACATTTTATTTGATCATGTGAAGGCATTTTAAAAACTGCTATTCAGTATAATCAAGATTTCATAAATAAGAGGATGTTTTAACCTCAAAAAGTTGGAATGACAATTTCAGAATTTAAAAACCTGAACACATTTGGCTTTATGAAAAATTACAGCATCATTTTTCACTTTTTTAGCTCAGAAGAGTGAAAACCTTATGAAGGATGAGCACCAGGTTGCGTTTGGGAGCTACAGGCCTAGACACCAAGTAGATAAATAAAAGCCTGTCTTGGAGGACATGTGAGCACTTCCCCCACATTTGGATGGCGCTCTGAAGTTTACCAAGCCACCTGTACATGCTCACTACCCCCTGCCTTGGAGGTATCATTTCCATTTTACACATGAGGAAAACTGAGGCTCAGAAAAATGAAATCACTTACCCAAAGCCACACAGGTAAGGAAGACCCCAAATCCATAATCTCCTAGGCCTCAACACAGTGGTATCTGCAATTCAACTTAACAAGCGTTCATTGAGAACAGACTCCTAACAAGTACAGTATTGTTCTGTCAGATGCAAAATTGAAGACGGCACGTCCCACGTCCTCACAGAGCTCACAGGGAAGCAGGGACACTACAGATAACTGGGATTACATCACCACCTCTCAAGGTTGTTGTGACAAGGAATGACATGACTTATGAAGGCCGCTAGCATGAGGCCAGGCATCTAGTAGGCATTCAATAAATATTAGTTTCCTCACTTCCTTTCCTTCTTCAAAGCATCAGGGAGGGATGTGGAAAACAGCCCTGCTGCCAACAAGTGCCCATGCCTCCCAGCCCCAGTGCAGTCTGCTTTGGAGCACAGGAAAAGTGCTGGGGAATTGTGTCCCTTAACATTTAGTACAGTTTATCCCAGTCTTTGTGGTCTGTTTCTGGGAGCTAAGGATAAGTGCATCTGAGGGATGAGGTTAGGAAAGGAGGCCCATGGCCCAAGAAAGCTTCTTAGTGGGTCAAGAGTCAAGGACCAGCTTGAGTGAGAAGAGGGAGAGGTCCGGTGGGTGGCGAGGGGCAGGAATCCTTCACTCCTGGTGTGTGAGAGGCTGAGCATGGGGCGGGAGAGAGCAGATGAAGGCGCCATTGTTTAATTTTGCCAGAATGGAAGGGAAGGAGGGGCCAGAGCAGAAAACAAGGGGAGTGAGGGAGGTTGGGTGCCCAGGTAAAGGGTCTGAGGCTGAGGATGGAGGTTTGCCAAGTCCTCGAGTCTCCAGTGAGCATTCCTGTCGAGACCAGCTACCACATGGGAAAATCCTTGGCAACCTCTCCACTGACAATGCAAATAGAAAAGAAAGGCCGATGGTGAGTCAGGCCCTGTGCTGGGCCCTTGATCACACGTGCAATTTCTATGGAGTCTCACAACTCTGGACCAGGAGGTGGTACTAGCCCCATTTTACCAATGAAGAAACTGAGGCCCAGAGAGGAAACTTGCCCAAGCTCACACAGTTAGCAAGTGATAGAATGGGAGTGAATGCTTTAAAATCCACACTCTTCTACAAAATCCACACTCTGCTCCAATCAAATTATTTTACTTACCCAGTTATCCAGTTAGCAGAAAAGCTATAAGTGACTTTTGAGAAAGACCTGAGAAATGGAAATATGCTGTGAAGATTATTTGAAGAGTCCAGATGTGAAACAATATGGGCTTCAACCAAGGCAACAGTAATAGAGCTGGAAAGGACAAAACAGATGTGAATGTGAAGCCAGATGATGGCTCCTTTTCAGTCTCTTTGGCGAGCTCATCGTTTTCTACCTACCTCTCGCCATTCACCAAGGCTTGCTCCTAGTGTCCACACTCTGTACTGCCTCCCTCTATGATCCTGTTCACAACCAGAGCTGGGCACCTCTATATGTGGTCTTCAACCGCCAGCGTTCTGGTAAACCAGTTGGGACAGGGGTGGGGGAGGGGACACCAATATGTAGCATTTGCCAACTTCCTTCCTTGCTATAAACACTTTCATCATAACCAATTAGAAGTAAGCAATGGTTTGATAACCAGCTTGCAAAATTCCTCAATATTTAAACAACAGTTCTTGCAGCTCCAGAACACCACTGAATCCACCCAGCCCTCTCCTATAAACTCTAGGTCCACATAGCTGAATAGCCTGCTGCTTACTTGACCCCTACTCTTGGATGTTTCAATGGCACCTAAAAATTAACATGCCCGAAACTGAATGCATGATCATTCCCCACAAAACCCCATCTTCTTCTGGGTTCTCCAGAATATAACCATCTATCTACCTGGATGTGCAAGACAGAATGCTAGGAGCCTTTCCGGACATCTCTTTCTCTATCTCTTTAATCCTCACACTCAATCTGTCACCAGATTCTATTGATTTTCCTTCCTCAATAGCTCTGGAATCCTTCCGTGGCCCCACGGTTACCACCCAAGTCCAAGCCACCACTCCAGATCTCTCTCCCAGACTATGGCAGTTGTCCCTTGACTGGTCTCCTCCAAAGCAATCTCCACACTGAAGCCAGAGTTGCCAGAGGGATCGGTTCATAATGCAGATGTGAACAGGTCATCTCCTGCTTGGAAACGTTCAAGGGCAAGACTGAAAGAGGCCTGCAGGCCTTGCCTGTGTGAGGGCTTCAGGCCTCCCTCACACGTGCGCCTCTCACTCCGCCAGTCACTTGAATACGCTATGTTCCCTCCCACCACAGGGTCTTTGCACGAGTTCTTTCTTCTGTTTGGAATGCTGTTCCTTCCCTTATTTGCCTAATTAACTCCTATTCATCCTTCATATTTCATCTCATCTCACTCAGAGAAGCTTTCTCTGACTTGCCTGACTTGGTCAAATCCCCTCTAATATAGGCTCCCCTACTATGTATACATTTGTCTATGTGATTATTTGGCTGTTATCTGCCTCCTCCACGGGACCGTGAACTCCATGAGGGCAGAGACTGGGTCTGGTTTTGTGGATCATTCTACCTCGAGTTCCTAGCACAAATTATATCCTCAGTAATTCCCGAGAAAAGTACTGAATGCGTGAATGAATAAGCGAATGAATGACTCCACAGAAGAGTCAGCAGAAAACCCCAGAGTGAGGCTACCTGAGTTTGGATCCCAGCTCTGCCACTTACCAGCTGTGCGGCCCTGGTCAAGTTACTTATCTCTCCTGTGCCTCAGTTTCCGCCTCTGGAAAACTGAGATGATAAAAGCAGTCGTTATGAGAATTAAATAAGCAAATATTTGTAAAGCACTTAAACAGTGCTGGGCACATGATAAGGTATATAAGTGTATAAAGTGTTCACTTAAATAAATAAACAAACAAGTTCTCCTGTCTCATTGGCTCAATGGCAAGCAAGAATGCATTTGTTTTCCAGAGAGTTCCAAGACTCCAGACCTCAAGTTTGGCTGTAGGAAGCTCTCAACTTCAGCCTCTGTGGGCAGAGAAGAAAAGCTGAGGTCTGTGGAGCCCAACTGACCTGACTTGACTCCTCCCTCCCTCTCCTCCTACCTCGAATCCATCAGGAAGCGCTGTCAGCTCTACCTGAGACACAAACCCCAAATCTGTCTTCCTTGGTTCTGTCACCCTGAGCTAAGTCACCATTGTGATATCCCCACTTCCACTCTTGTTCCCTTAGAAGCCATTCTCCACACAGTGGCCAGGTTGAGCCAAAGAGAACACCAATCAGATCTCATCACTCTCCGGCTCAAAGCCCTCCGCAGGCTCCTCATCACTCCTAGAGTGAAATCCAAACTCCTCCCCACAGCTCCCAGGGCACTCCACCACACAGTCCTGCCTACCTCCTCAGTCTAATCTCTCAGCCTGCTCCAGCCGTAGTCAGCCATGCTCAATGGTTTCTCAAAGCACTACGCTCTCTGTTGATTCTGGCCATTTGCAATGCTATGCCTTCTAGTTGGATCACTTTTTTCCTACCATAGCTTTCACTCGGCTGACTCCTGCTCCTCCTCTGGATCCAGCCCAGGCATCACTTCCTCTGGAAAGCCTTTGCTGCCTCCCCACCTCCTGCCCATGGCTGTAAGTGCCACCCTGTTCTATCCCTGCCTGCTTATTGTCTGTAACACACACCCCCACGGCTGCTGAAGTTGCTTAAGGCAGCGACCTGCTCTTGTTCACAGCTGCATGTCCAGCATCCAGCACAGGGCTTGTCAGAGAGCAGGCGGTTCAACACATTTTTGTTGAGCAAATCCTGACTTCACCATTCCCTAGGTAAGTGACCTTGGGTAAATTCTCTCTGAGCCTGTTTCCCCAACTGTAAAATGGGAGGATCGTACTTTGCCAAGCTGTCATGAGGATTAAATGAGATAACATACGTAAAGCACACAACACAGAGTAAGCACTCAATAAATGGCAGTTATTGTTGGATAACAACTGGTCAGGAGAAAGAAAAACAAGGCTCTCCTCCCTGCTATCCCATATCCACACCCATCCTGCTTCCACCCCCCACCCCCACCCCACCCCCACCCCGTCCTGTCTTCAGTCTCTTGAATAAAGCTAGAAAACCTGACCCAGCAAAAATAATCCCTTTCAGTAAACTCTTGGGAGAGAACTATCTTCTGTATCAACAACACACCCTTGGCTCAGTCTCCAGTGGACCAGCCCCAGGTTGGAGGTCTGGCATTGCTTTTCACCCCATCCAGATATTTACAGTGTAAACCTTGGATGATGGGGAGGGGCACACAGACTGTGCCAAGAAACCTCAGGAAGGAACTCACACTGGGTCTCCACACAGTAATGCACACTGTTCTGGAATGGGAATGGGACATGAAAATGCTTTGTCGGCTGTGAGATAGAAGAAAGGGATCTTCTCTTCAGTGAGGTGGACATTCAGAGGCTGTGTAGCTCTCTCCCAGCTCTGACTGTAGTCTGCTCTATCTAGCAGAGAAAAGACCCAAGTTCTAGTTCAAACTCCATCTTAACTTTTCTGTCTTTATGGTGAAAGAAGGGAATAGCCTTGGAAGCCCCATCTCCCACTTCTAAACTGCAGCTGAACTGGAACCTCCAGTTGGTGACCCCCAACTGTCTCAGTGTTGACATTCAATTCCAATAAATATGTATTGGTTACCTAATGCCTCTTTGACTCAAACTCAGAAAGCTGTCTTCTGATACATGTACATTTTATACAGTCAATATGTACCTACTATTTTGCTCTTTTTCACTTAGCATTGTTCTGTACAAATATTTTCTCGTAACAGCAGAGTTCAGAAAGTATCAAATTTGGTGACCATATCATAGCCAAATGTACTAAAACGAAAGGAAAACTCACAGTCTGTTTAGCCAAATCCCTATAATTGGCTGTTTGGGTTGTTTCTATTTGTTGCTAGAATAAATAGCACTTTGTACAATTTACTTTTGGAAATTTTCTCTTCTGGAGTTTTTTCTCTGGATGTGAATTCACTTTCAGAACTACTTCAGAAAACATACATGAAAATCAAAGATCCAAAGGCAGGAATGATTTCTTCCATGGAGAAGCAGGCCTACCCATTCACTCCCCCCTCAGGCCTTGAAGTAGAGCCACAGGTAGAAACGACTCACGTGGCAGTAACAGAATGGGACAGTACCACACTCCACCAGACTCTTCCTTTAAGCTGAGGGAAGCCGAGCTGAGAGAGCCTACATAATCAGTCTGACCTTCCAATTGAGAGTCGAGGACACTTAGGTGCAATCGTGTGAGCACAGAGAAGATGACTCTTTCTGGAAACCTCTTGGTCTCAGGCCTTCCACATCTCAGAACCTAACTCAAACTCGGAGCAGGCTACTTATTTCTCTAAACTAGTCTTTATTGAGTTCTTTGGTAGGTACTGCTAGGTGCCTATCTAACAGCCATTCCCTCCACCTTCATGCTTGCTAACAGAACTTCAATTTGTTCACGTAGCTGGTACAGATCCTTTCCCTGATACGAAAGGATCTTTGCCAGTACCAGTCCCAGGTTTGAATTATAAGTATTCTAAACCAGTTATTGGTCTAAGAGCAAGCACACGACACAGTTCTGGCTAATGAGATGTAAGGGGTAGTCTCCTGGGAAAGTCTCCTCATCCCAAATAACACGACAAAATCTCCTGAGGAGAAGCGCTTTGCTCCTTACTCCTTCTTCCTGATAGAATGCAAATGTGATGCTCAGAGATGCAGCAGTCATTTTGTGACCATGAGGCAACAAGTATGAGGGTGAAAGCCAATTCACCATGGATGGTGGAGCAGGCAAACACTTGCCTCTAAATGTTTTGTTATGTGGAAAAAATAAACCTCTATTTGTTTAAGCCACTACAGGTTGGGTTTTCTGTAACCTGCATCCCAAAGCATACCCAACTGTACCTACCATGCACCTAGCACTTTGCTAAGCACCAATGAGGTTACAAAAGAAATGGAAAACACACTTCTTTACCTCAGAAAGTTGAGTCTACTTAGGGAGACACACACATACACACACCCCACAAATAGCACTATATGAAATATAAGCAAGTGACCAAATGGAAAAGACTGAGGAAACTGTTTTAGTCAAGGTATATAGGAAAGAGCCAGAGCTAGAAATAAGCACAGTATATCTGAGGAACAGTAAAGACCTACGTGGGTCCTAGAAGGGAAGTGGGAGATATGGGCAGATCTTAGGCTGAGGCTATATTCCAAGGACTGAGAACTGTTCATTCAGGAGTTTGGCCATGTTCTGATACTCACTGCAGAACCAATCTGGCAGAAATTCATGGCAAAAGTTATCCTGGAGGAAGATTCACTGGATGGTGAGGTGTAGGCTGAGGCTGTGACACTCAAATGGGTGATGACAGCTGAAAGGGACACAGTGCAAGAGATACTCTGAAGGGAGAATTAACAGGACTTGGTCAGTGATTGAGCGTGAAAAGGGGAGAGACAGAGAGACAGAGAGAAAGAGAGAGAACATGAGAGTTCTCAACAGAGACCAGGAAGTTAAAGAAAGGAGATGAGGCTTTTGACTTTGATCTGTCGAGATGACAGCTGATTAGGCAGATTAATATGTCTATTAGACAATTACCAAAGCAGAAGCCCCAAATTGGGGTGTGGGAGCAGAAGAGGCAGCAGAAAAAGCAACATGATTTGGTCAAGACCAGTGTTCCCCCAACTTCAGTCTTCTGTATACTACTTTTATGACTTCTGCCACATGCTTAACACCTATACTGCTATCTTAATATTTTTCTTTAAATAAACTTCCTTTTTTAAAAAAATTATTATTTATTTATTTTTGGCTGTGTTGGGTCTTCGTTTCTGTGTGAGGGCTTTCTCCAGTTGCGGCAAGCGGGGGCCACTCTTCATCGCGGTGCGCGGGCCTCTCACTATCGTGGCCTCTCTTGTTGCGGAGCACAGGCTCCAGACGCGCAGGCTCAGTAGTTGTGGCTCACGGGCCTAGTTGCTCCGCGGCATGTGGGATCTTCTCAGACCAGGGCTCAAACCCGTGTCCCCTGCATCGGCAGGCAGATTCTCAACCACTGCGCCACCAGGGAAGCCCTAAACTTCCTTTTTTAAAACTTCGGCATGGTTCTAAGCAATAATACCCTTGAAAGCACTGATTTTTCTGTGGAAATTATATTTTTCTAAAACACATTAAAAGAAATATGTTAAAAAATGTTCAGCCATATACCACCTGAAATTATTTCATACACCACCAGTGGCCTACCCACCACCTTTGGGAAAACACTAGCTCAGACACAAGTCATCAGGGACCTGTTTCATGAGGGTGGGGCATTTCTAAGAGCCTAATCTCTGTGCAATGGGCCTCTTGAATCCATCCCTTTCCCCCACGTCAGCAATTTGCATTCTTTTCTCAGAAAAAAATCTCTATCCATCTGGGTCAAGCTGTAGGGGAGAGAAAGATGGAGAGGCGAGGTCCTGACTGCCAGGGTACCTGGAGAGATGCTGCTTACACACCAGGCATCTCGGGCTGACCAGGTGAAGGCTCTCCTCTATAGCAGTCTGGTCACAGAGGGGCCTCAAATCCCCTCATCAGGGCTCTAAGGAAAGATTCCTATAACTTGAGCTAACCAACAAACTCAGAAAGAGGCTAAGTTGCTGCCTTCCTCCTCCCTTTCTTCCCCTCACTCCACCCCCACTCCCCTAGCCCCCTTCCAAATCTGAGCTGGGCTTAGCATAAGAGGAGCATGACTCATAGAAACCAAGGACTGAGCTGGAGAGGTCAGGCTGCCAGGATTCCTCCCCAGCTGACGATGAGCAGACCTAGCAGCTCGGTCCTCAGCTCACGGCAGACTCAGGAGTCTGAAGGCTTTGGGCCTTTAGAAACCACAGGGTGACAAACATTCCCGGAGGGAAGGTCAGAAGACCAGAAAATGGCAAAGAGCTGGGATGAAGGAAAGCAGACTGTGTTCATTCAACTGCGGTGGGGTTCAAATCCTGCCTCCCCTAATGTCTTGTCCAAAACTCTATTAGGCCCTAAGTGCCTGCCTTCATAGTAAAAGAAGAAGAAGAAGAAGAAGAAATGTTTATAGGGAAATAACTATGTGCCACGTACTGTGCTGAATGCTTTTCATGTATTATTTCATTTTCACAAAGACCTTATGAGGCAAGCACTCTTATAGAACTCATTTAAGAAATAAGGAAACTGGAATCAGAGAGGTGAAATAAATTGCCCAAGATCTCCCAGTAAGTGCGACAGCCTGGATTTAAGCCTAGGCATCTGGTTCCAGAGCCCAAATTCTTAACCATTCTGCTTGTCTTACCCACAACACCTTCTGAAGAATGTTGACATTAGATACCATTGGCTGGACCAGACATAGGTCTCCAAATCAGGGCAGAAAACCCATAGGTTGGCCAGCAGCCTAGACGGTGGCCTGAACTATCTGCCAAACATGGAAGATAGTGACTAATAGAAGCACTCAGATCATCTCTCCTGTGGAATCTGGACATGAGACATGGAGAGAAGGTTCCTCAGTCAGTAATGGGGGCAGAAGCAGACAGAGAGACAGAGAGATAGAGACAGAGTTAGAGAGAGACAGAGAGACAGAGAGATATGAGGCAGAAGTCATGAGGCAGTGTAAGAGCCTTGAGTGAAGCAGAAGCTATGAAATAGAGTGAAAATAGAGGGAAATTATTGGTGGCAGCAAGAACAGGAGCTTCTTGGGCTTCCCTGGTGGCGCAGTGGTTGAGAATCTGTCTGCTAATGCAGGGGACTCGGGTTCGAGCCCTGGTCTGGGAAGGGCCCACATGCCGCGGAGCAACTAAGCCTGTGAGCCACAACTACTGCGCCTGTGCGTCTGGAGCCTGTGCTCCGCAACAAGAGAGGCCGCAACAGTGAGAGGCCCGCGCACCGTGATGAAGAGTGGCCCCCGCTTGCCGCAACTAGAGAAAGCCCTCGCACAGAAACGAAGACCCAACACAGCCAAAGATAAATAAATAAAAAATAATTAATTAATAAAATACCTGTTAAAAAAAAATAAAGAACAGGAGCTTCTTAATCGAAGAGCAGGGGAATTACAAGTCAGTCATTTTAACTTCTCTTTTGCCAATATCCTCACCTTTCTGACACCATTGTCCATCCATCATATCCATCTTGCAAATCCACAAGCCTCAAAGCAATTCAATTATCTACCTTCTCTGCTCCTACCCCAGGACCACTAAGTGCTGCTTGGAGAAAACACCCCAACCTTGCAGATGGGAAGCATCATAAATTCATGGTCTCGACCTCCACTGGGTACTCAGTATGTCTGGGCAACCTTTCTTGGAGCCCCTGTTGGGTTCTCTCTTCCTTCCATTCTCTCCAGTGGCTCTCTGAGCACCATGGCCTCCACTTGCATCTACAAACTTCTAGTCCTGCCACATCCCACTCACCCAACTTCACAGAAAAAGAGAAGCCACAGGCAGTAATGTTCCATAAGGAAATCTGCAGGCTCATTCACCACATCCATGCTTTCCTCCTTCCCTCTCTGACTCCTCCTGCCTGAGACTGACCTTCTCACCTGTGCTCTGCATTCCATCTCCTCCCACCATCTCAGGGATCTCAATCCTCAATCACTCCTTTTCCCACCTGTATCTCCCATCATTCCCTCTTTACTATCGGCCTCCTCCCCCTCAGCACTGAAGTATACCCTCCCTTCCCCCATAGCCCTCAGTTATCTGCTAGCACTTCCTTTTCACAGATAAACTTCTGGAAAGAGCTGTCTACACTTGCTATCTCCATTTCCTCACTCGCACTCTTCAACTCAATGTTGTCTGACATCCAGTCCTACTGCTCCACTGAAACTTGTCACCAACCACCTTCTCGCAGCGAAATCCCATTGTGGTTTCTCAGATCTTCTCTAATATCGTCCTCTCCAAAGTATCGCCACCATTGGCCACAGCCACCATCTTGAAACATTCTCTTATCTTGGCTTCTGTGATGCTGTGCCCTGCCCTGGCTTTTCTCCTGCTTCTCTTGCTGCTGCTCAGCCTCTTCATTGGTCTCTTTTACCTCTGTCCATCCCACAAATGTTGAGGGTGCTCAGGGCTCACTGCTAAGCCTTCTTTTCCTCCCTACGAATTCTCCCTGCACAATCTCCCAAGGTTTCAATGAGCTGATGGCTCTCAAATATATATATATTTCTAGCCCGATATTTCTAGAAATATATATTTATAGCTCCTGAGCCTCAGACTCATATAGCCAATTTCCACTTGAGTGTCTCACAGGCAATCTAGAGTTGGCACGCTCAGAACTCATCATCATTCCTATGAAGCCTATTCCTCCTCCCTGTTGCCTGTAATAATAGTTAATATTTGCTGAACATTTTTCGTGCTCCAGACATACTTCAAAGCACTTTATGTACTGTTTCACTTAATCATTATAAGGAAGGTAATATTAATATCCTCATTTTACAGGTAAGGAAACTGAAGGACAGAGAGGTTAAGGAACTTGTCCAAGGTCACACAGTTAATCGGTGGCAGAGCCACTGCTCTTAACCATCACACTATACTCTTATCACTGCTATCCAGTTGTCCTGACTTCCCTTTACTGTCCATATCTGTTTATTCAGATAATCTGCCTACCTTCTAAATGTGCCTCAGATCCATCCATCTCTCTCCAGTTCCATTACAACTATCTTAACCAGGTCACTATGATTTCTCACCTGGACTCCCAGCTTCCAGTATCACCTCTTCCCAATCCATCTTCCATGCTGGTTCCACAGTAATGTTTCTGAAAGGCAAGTCTGACCCAAGTGGCAAACCACTCCATAGCTCCCCACTGCCCTCGGGATAATAGCCAAGACACGCCACATGGCATCCATGGTCCTTCATGATCTAGCCTCTGCCTGTGTCTCTAAGCTCGGATCTTCCCGCTCCCCTCTACCTCCTAACTTCCTTCCTTCCACGTGCCTTCACCTTGCTCACACCTACTTATCCTTCAGTTCTCTGTTTAGCTGAGGGACTGCTCCTCTAGGAAGCTCACCTTGACTCCCGAAGTCTAGCTCAGGTGCCATTCCTTTATTACCTTGTACTCATCCTTGTCAGAGCACTTCTAGTGCCCTAATTATTTTCTTCTCCTACTAGACTGTAAATTCTGTGAGACCAGGACATTGTCTTGCTTACTTCTGTACCCCACCTAAGCTTAGCACAGTTTGGTGAATGCCATGCATGTATAAGCCATGCCAAATCTCTCTCTTCCCTCTCCTTTCTCCAGGCCACACTCAGTGGTGTGCAGAATCACCCTTAGGAGGCTGAGACCTGGGGCCAGCTGCCTGACATAGATCCTGTGCTCAAAGGCCAAAGACGTGTTTCCTGGGCTATCCAGCCAGATCTTCCTTCCCAGAAGTAGGGCCAGGAGCCAGTGTCCTCCCTTCACTCCATTTCCTGGACTTGCTTTGCATTATGAATTTCATTTATCCTTTGGCTTTTAGAACTAGAGTCTAGCTATGTCTTAGTTACTGACTCTTTTAATAGCCTTGTGAGATCGATGGGAATGCAACGGAAATAACAATGATGACTCTTGCAGCCTCTGTCTCCTCCTTGCCCCACTCTGCACAAAATCCAGTCCCACCACTGGCAACTCGTGTCACTCCAGAGGAGGCAGATGCAGTGCCTTGATTATCTGAGGAATCATGCATCAGAGAAGAGACCTCATGTGAGATGCCAGTCAGACTTTACGGTCAAAAGCCCTGTTAGGCTTTGAGCCCATGGAACACAGACAGAAGGAAACGGGTAGAAAAGAATGGGAACTTCCAAGGAGAAAGGTGCTCTGGCTGGGAAATGGTGCAGAATGGAGCAGGTTGCCTTAACAGTATCATCTAAAAGGAAACAGGGATAGCTGAAACTCAGGTGGGCTTCCTTAAGCCTGCTCATGCAATCCCTTTCTTCCAGAACTTTCTCAGATAGAAGCAAGTCATGTCATGTTATATCACAGTGGGCAAGTGGGCTGTGATGGTCACTAGTGCTGTTCTCCAAATATTCCCAGCCCTTTGCCTTTGGGGTACAAGGTAAGATAGCACTTTTAGCCCATTATGGTCTGATAGGTCCCTAAGATGAGTTCTGCCCAATGGCACAGAAGTAAAATATGTCACTTCCAGGCTGAAACATTTCATCATAGATGTGTAGCAAGAGCACGGAATTGGCCTCTGTTGTTAGGAGCCACTAAGATCCTGCGTTGTCTGTTACTGCAGCACAACCTAGCTCATCCTGACTGATACATAACCTAAATCTTCCCTTTGGGGTTTGTCATTATCAGGGAAGGGAAACCACAACCACAGGACTGAAAAGAAAGACAATTATTTATCAAAATGACCACAAAAAATACTTAGCATATTGGTAATATGTTATTAGCAATGTTCTAAATCATTATTTGAGCGGTGGGTTCTTGCATGTTTGTTATATTATTAAACTGATAAATTGAGGGTAAAATACCTTACCCTCAAGTGTGATGATCATGGAATACAACCAGCGATTCCAAAATACATAGCATAGTCCAAGAGTCTAAACTGATCCAGTTAAGGACACAGATCCTAAGAGGTTCCAAATCCTCAGGTCCAGGCCCAAGTCCAGGCCCTTCCTAGCCTAGCTCTGACTCTCCAGCCCCGCGGAATTGCTGATTTCTCTTCCCCTGGTTCTCCATCCCTGGCTGCAACCCCCTCTCTCAAGTCCCTTAATCACTAAGAACATGAGTTCTGCTTCCTGGTTCTCCATAGGCACTTCCAGGCCTCTGCCTGCTGCCAAGGGAAGGTGCTGGGTGTCCTGGTACCCATCCATCTGTAACTCCTTGACCCTTTCCTAGGGAGGGAGCCCCTAAAAGGACAGGGTGTGGGGTTTGAGGTTAAAAAAAAGCTGGGTTTGAATCCCAGCAACATAGTTTACTTGCTATGTGATCTTGGATAAGTCTTTTAGTCTCTCTGAGTTTCAGTGTCTTCATCTTCAAAATAGGAACAATAAAACTTAGAACTCAAGGAGTTGCTATAAGCATTCTATAGGGAGGCTGCAAGCAGACAAACGCTGGGACACGGTAGGCACTCAACAGCTGTTACTTCCCTTTCATTTCTCTAATTTCTCCTTTTTTCTTTTTTTTAAATTTTATTGAAGTATATTTGATTTACAATGTTGTGTTATTCTCTGCTGTACAACAAAGTGACTTAGTTATACATACATATTCTCCTTTTTTCGAAATGGCAACTGACTTGTACTAAAGCTCTAATCTCATTTTATTCCTCGTTTTTAATTTTCCTTTTTCTCCTTCTGGTCCAAACCACCCCCACCCCCTCCACCACCACACACACACACACACACACACACACACACACGCACACACCATCATCACTACTCTCACTACCAGTGGATACTGTCATTCAAACTTGTCTCTCATTCACTGTCTAGTTCAGGGGCTTTAAAATTTTTTATTTTGCTTATTTTTGTCTGTTTGTTTTTAGGAACAGTGCCTTTTTTGCAAACAAAATCACCTGTAGCTCTCCAACATATAAGACGGGATCAGGACTGCTCATGGCAGCCCCTGAGTTTGAGGGACTCTCGAAGGCTCAATGGATCACACATTGAAAACTATTGGGCTTTTCACCCCTCCCAGGTCTATAGAATGTCAGGGCTGGCAAGTCCCTTAGAGGTCATCTGCTAATCTACTGCCTAAGTTTCTGGATGGGACACAGGTCCAGGGATTTAGAGAGTTGTTGGTTCCCAGGGCTGGAGAGAACCCTGAAGGTCACCAAAGCCCCAGGCTGACTGATGGTCAGTGCAGAGCAGGGAGGGAGCCAGGCCTCCTACTTCCATCTCTAGGCTTTGGGAGCACAGCCAGCCTCTCACCATGCCCAGGAATAAGCATCGTGTAATCAAGAGCTGGGAAACCCGGATTCAAAGCCCAGCTCAGCCACTTGGTAGCTATGTGGCCGCAGGCAAATCACTTCCTCTCTCTGTATTTTTTCCCTCTCTCTGTTTTTCCGGAAACTCTGTAAAATGGGGTAATGATGCCTACCTGGTAGAAGCTATATGTGACCACAGTGCCTTTACTAGGGTAAAGCACTCACAGCGACACTTGGCTTTCAGAATTTCCAGGAGGGACACAGACAATGGTGGTGGGAAGGAAGTGAGGCACCTCACACATTTCCCACTCTCCCAGGCAGAAGGGAGACTCACTCCCCTCCACAGAACCCTGGTTCCTACTTATGAGAAGCCTCTGGCCTCTCACAAATGCCCTAGGCTTTTCCTAGCAAAGAGGCTGCTTCCCAGCGGGGCTGTAAGGCTAAGGCTCACTCCTCCCTGCCTCAGGCCGTCCTTTTGGTTCACTGCCCCTCAAGCACACAGGCTGAACAATTGCCCTGTTGGTCTTTCCGAGAAAAATGTGGGCAATCAGCATCTGCATTGAGTCCATTAGTATCCATTTGCAACACTGATGCAAACTCCCACCCTCAGGCCCTGGAAACACTGAGCTGTGAAGTGATCCTCAGTCAGAACCGACTCTGCCCGGAACCAACTGGTCAGTGGCCAAGACTCATTCTTTTTATTTCCAGTTTTCCACCCCTCCCTCCCCCTCTAATGAGCTACCCAGGTGACAAGCTGTGCACTTAGTTAGCAATTATCCTTAGCCACAGATTGCTACTTTGGACTATGAACATTTGGTTTAATAAATGTGCAACCAGTACAGTTTTTCACATTTCCCAAGGCTGGAAACCACTTTGACAGGGTAAAAGGTCCTTCCAACCACTAAGGTCACTCATTGCTGCTGACCTCCTCCAAGAAGCAAAACAGGAGGAGGCCCCGAGAGGGTGCTGCTATTGTTTTTGTTTTCTAATTAAAAACCATTAGCAAAACGTTCATTCCTATCAGAAAAAAAAATATTGGCAAGGACATGTTAGAGACCCTGAAGGACCCCCAGGACTACTGATGTAGGAGGTCCAGAAAGAGATGCTGCAGTGGTGTACGTGGTTAGGATGTGTATGTGTTTGTGAATATGTGGGTGTGCATGTGTGTGTAGGCATGTGTGTCCATTATCAAAGAGTTCTCCTGAAAAACAAAAAAGGTCCTGCCAGTTAAATCTTTACAAAACAGCTGGAGGTGCACCCTAAAAGAACTGCAAGTTGAGGCTCCTCTCAGTTATCATGAGGTATGTCTTGACAAACTCAAGGATTCTGAGGTTCAATGTCAGTTAAGAATGGACACCATCTATCTACCCACATGTTCAAGCCAAAAACCTAGCAGTCATCCTTGACTCTCTTATACTCCTTACTTTCCACATACAATCCATCAGAAAATCTTGTCTGCTTTACTCCAAAATATACCCCAAATCCCTCCACTTCTCCCAACCTTTACTTCCATCAGTGTGGGTCAAGTCACCATCACCTCTGACCCAGACCAAGCCTCCTCAGTGGTCTATCTGTTTCCACCCTTGCTGCCTCACGGTCCATTCTCTACACAGCACTTAGGGGAATCTTTTAAAAACATAAATCACATCATATGCCCTTTTTTCCTGTCACAGCAATTATGGAGGCACGTGTTCAAAATGGAACTTCCAGATAATTCCCTGGCAGTCCAGTAGTTAGAACTCCGTGCTTTCACTGCCAAGGGCACAGGTTCAATACCTGGTTGGGGAACTAAGATCCCGCAAGCCGTGCGGCGTGGCCAAAATAAACAAAAAGCCAGAATGGAACCTCCACCAGCCTGGATCACTGTGACTATGATGAACAGAGCCCTCTCCCCTGGATCCACCTTGCACAGTTCCCATAAGTGAGGATTTTATACTGTCTGTTACTTCATCATAACTGAGCCTATCCTGACTGATACATTGAAGTCATGTATATTTCTGGGGAAAGCATTATGGCTTCAGCTGATTTCTAAAGAAATCTGGGACCCCAAAGGATTCTCTCAATAATTGTCCTCGAAGGACAGGGGAGCTGGCTGAGTGGGCACAATGCTCAGAGGGTACCATGAACAGACTTGGTTACATATACCTCAGGCAGGGACATCACATGGATGAAGTAAGTCAAGCAGGCAGACTGCTCAGCAGTCAGGCAATCTGTACCTAGACCAGGATAGAGGACAGGACCTTGGTCCAGTTGGGGTGGGCTGGTGGGCCAGGACTGAAGTACAAAGCAGGGTGACTGTGCAGAAGTTGGGAGTAGGAATCAACATGGTAGGGGTGGCAGCGTTGGGGGAAGGAGAGGAGGGGAAGAGGAAACAACTTAGAGGCAACATGGATCTCCAAGGGTCACTCTTGGAGGTACCCGAACTTACAACAAATTGGCAGCAAGAATGCCCAAGGACCAATGCAGGACCCCAGCTGTTGTTACAGGCTCTCCAGCTCCTGGGTCTGCTGAAGCTGATGGGATATTCCTTGCATCACCCAGGACTGGCTCAGGGGCTGGTATGGTGAACCAAGTTGGCCACAGTGAACCTGCCTGGGAGCAGCTGGGGGAAGCAGAGGCGGGAGAAATGAGGAAAGGCTTGTACCATTAAAATAACAGCTGACAGTCATCTAGTGCTTTTCACATGCCAGGCACTGCGGCAAGTACATCACAGGCATGCTCTCTCCATAATCCTTACACAAACCCCATAAAGTTAGGACTATTTTATCTCCACTTAGAGACATTAAGTAACTTGCCTACAATCATGCAGCTAGTAAATGTCAGAGCCCTGATTTGAAACTAGGATGTCTCCTCCACAATCTATGCCTTTAACCGCTTTATTCTGTCTTCCTCCTACTCCTTGAATTTATGTACGTATTTATTTTCCTTTCTCCTAGTTTCTCATTCCACCCCAATTCCTGCCACTTGTTCAATTCCTTCTTCTCACACTCCTCTACTTGACATGACAAAAAAATTGAGTACACCTTGACTTGTCATCATTGCTAATTTTCCGGTCATTTACTTTCTGGCTCAATGTCTCAGCATTTCAGCTTTCCATATATTGACAACTGACAGAGGACCCTTATCTACAACCACAGAGTCCACTGGACACCTCTGGGACCAGTATAAGACAGCAGAGAAGCAGGAAGTCTTCTGGACAGGGTGACTGTCACTGGGAAAGGAGGCAGTGCAGCTCTCTGTACATGGACAGCAAATCTGAGTCAAGGAATCAGGGACTTGGGAGTTCTAAACACTCCTGGAGGGGGCTTGGTAGCAATGCTGTGGAGATGAAAGTTTGTAGAAAGGAGGCCAAGGATTCCTTGGGAGTGTAGGCTTTGAGGTTTGGGAAACACTGGGTGTGGTGGGGGGGGGCGGCGGGGGGAGAAGTCGTAGCATTGATTTTCTCTGATTATTTGAAAATATTTGGGACGGACCTTTCTACTGAGTCAGCTCTGATGTCAGAGAAAAGAAAGAGCAGCGGGTTGTTCTTAGAGTAATGGGATTCTGATCTGGCTTTGCCAATTACTGGCTGCCCAGCATCGGGCAAGCCATGATAACTTCCCTGGTACTCAGTTTCCTCATCTGCAAAATGAGGACAAGAGTTTTATACCTTCCTCATAAGGATGATTTAGAGTGAGGATCAAATAACAACGATGTCTGCAAGGGACCTCAAACTCAATAACACTGATCCCCCCTTCCCTGAAGCTGCCCACGCTCCAGTGTTCTTTGTCTTGATGCAGACCACCCCTCCCAACACTGTCACCTAGGCCAGAAATCCTGTTGCCTCCCTAACTGAATGCTGTCTCTAAAACCTCATTTACTTTTTTTTAAAATTTTATTTATTTATTTATTTATTTTTGGCTGTGTTGGGTCTTTGTTTCTGTGCGAGGGCTTTCTCTAGTTGCAGCAACTGGGGGCCACTCTTCATCGCGGTGCGCGGGCCTCTCACTATCGCGGCCTCTCTTGTTGCGGAGCACAGGCTCCAGACGCGCAGGCTCAGCAATTGTGGCTCACGGGCCTAGTCGCTCTGAGGCATGTGGGATCTTCCCAGACCAGGGCTCGAACCCGTGTCCTCTGCATTGGCAGGCAGATTCTCAACCACTGTGCCACCAGGGAAGCCCTCCTCATTTACTTTTGCACATGTGAATCTGTCCACTTCATCTCCAGAGTCACCATCGCCACCCTCGGCAAAACCCCATCACTTTTCTCTCGGACTACAGTAATACCCCCCTCACTGGCTCTGCTCTTTGCCCAACCCCCTCCAGTCCGTCCTCTGCACAGCATCCAGAGGGAGCATTTGGAAATCAAAACCAGATCATGTTACTTCTCTGCTTCAGTGGCTTCATGTTGTTCTCAGGATAAAATCTTAGGACTTCTTCCAAACAGCCCACAAGATCCCGTGGGACTGGTCATCTTCATGCAGCTCTCCCTCATCTAATGCTGCTCTTTCTCTTATTCCCCTGTGCCTCAGCATCCTCACTTCCTTACAGTTCCTTGAACGCACCATGCTCCCTCCTGCCACAGAGCCTTCAGACATGGTGTTCTTGCTGCCTGGAAAACTCTTCCCAAACCCCCTCCAGCTCCAGGCACCTTCCCAATCATTTATTTCTCCAGGAAAGATTTTCTTGCTCTTCTGATACTAGGTCAATTCTTTCTGTTACTCACGTTCAATTTATTTTGGTGATTATTTGATTAATGTATGCCTCTTCCACTAGATCCTTAGGGCCCTGAAGGCAAGGGCTATGGCTGTCTTTGCTCACCATGGTGTCCCCAAGCACCTGACATGGTGCCTCGCATGTGGCAGGTGCTCAGTCAATATTTGTTGAAGGAGTAAATGAATGTGGATATCCTTGACAAATAATAAAGAGCTGTGCAAAAATTAATCATTCTTGCAGAAATGGACCAACTGATCTTAAAATTAATGTGGAAATCCAAGGGACCCAGAAGAGCCAAAACAATCTTGAAAATGAAAAACAAAGCTGGAGGAATAACACTTCCCAATTTCAAAATTTACTATAAAGATATAGTAATCAAAAGTGTGTTACTGGCATAAGGACACACACATAGATCAATGGAATAGAATTTAGAGTCCAGAAATAAACCCGTATATCTACGGTCAATTGGTTTTTGACAAGAGTGCCAATGCCATTCAATGGGGAAAGAATAGTCTCTTCAACAAAAGATCCTTGGACAACTGGATATCCACGTGTGCAAAAGAATGAAATTGGACAATTACCTCCTCACACCATATACAAAAACTAACTCAAAATGGATCAAAGACCTAAATGTAAGAGCCCATCTATAAAACTCTTAGAAGGAAATATAAATGTACATCTGAATACCTTTGGATTAGACAATGATTTCTTATATGTGACATCAAAAGGATGAGCAACTAAAGAAAAAACAGATAAACTGCATGTCACCAAAATTTTAAAACAATTTTGCATCAAAAGACACTATCAAGAAAATTAAAAAGGCAATGCACAGAATGGGAGAAAATATTTATAAATCATATGTCAGATAAGGGATTAATACCCAGAAGAGATAAAGAACTACAACTCCAAAACAAAATAACAAACAACCCAATTCAAAAATGGGCAAAAGCCTTAAATAGACATTTCTCCAAAAAGTTATACAATAGCCACTAAGCACATGAAAAGATGCTCAACATCATTAGTCATTAGGGAAATGCAAATCAAAACCATGATGAGATATCAATCACACCCACTAGGATGGCTAGCTACAATAAAAAATAACCATGGAAAATAACAAGGATGTGGACAAATTGGATGTAGGGAAATAGCAAGGATGTGCAGAAATTAGAACCCTGGTACATTGCTGGTGGAAATGTAAAATGGTGTATCCTTTGTGAAAAACAGTATGGCAGGTCCTTCAAAGGCTAAACATAGAGTTACCACAAGACCCAGCAATTCCACTCCTAGGTTCATACCCAAAAGAAATGAAAGTACGTGTTTATGCAAAATTTTGAACATGAATATTCACAGCAGCATTATTCACGATAGCCAAAAGGTAGAAACAACCCAAATGTCCTTCAACCTGAGTATATAAACAAACTGTGGTATAGCCATACAATAGCCATACAATGCATTATTCTGCCATAAAAAGGCATGAAGCATGGATACATGCTATGACACAGATGAGCCTTGAAAACATCAAGCTAAGTGAAAGAAGCCAGACACAAAAGGCCACATGTTGTATGATTCCATTTATATGAAATGTCCAGAATAGATAAGTCTATAAAAACAGAAAGTAGATTAGTGGTTACCAGGGGCTGGAGGGGGGCGGGGATAGAGAATTGGGAGGTGACAGCTAAGGGAAGCATGGTTTCTTTGGGGGATAATGAAAATGTTCTAAAATTGATTGTGGTGGTGGTTGTACAACTCCGTGAATATACTGAAGGTACACTTTAAATGCAGGAATCATATGGTATGTGAATTATATCTCAATAAAGCTGTTATTCAACAAAAGGTGTTAACAGGGAAGGTGAGTTCTAAAGGTCAAAACATGAGCCAGTCACACTAAGACTTGCAGGATGAGTGCTCCAGCCAGAAGGAACAGCAAGTGCAAGGATCCTGAGCCATGAATGAGTTCGGTGAGGAACAGTAATGAGGCCAGTGCAGCTGGCCAGGGTGGCCAGGGTGAAAGTGGTGGGAGCCGAGGTCAGAGAGGATGGCAGGACAGATAGCCTTGCAGCTCATGGTAAGGAATGTGGAATCTATTCCGAGCATGATGAAGAGCCACAAGAGGTTTTGGAGCCAGAGAGTGACATATTTCACTGGCCCAAGCTAGTCACATGGCCACACGTAACCAGAAGGGGCTGAGAAGGAGAGCCAGAACTACCTGGAGAGTAGCACTAATGACAACCACCCACTTATGTGTTCACATACACATGCAATCTTGAATGTAGTTTCCAGATGGTCAAGTCTCTCCTCCAAGTCAATTCCTAGAGCAGGATTAAGACCCCACACTGGGTTGGTTCTCCAGCATCCGCTTTGCCTCAGGGCATGGATTCGTAACCTGGGGTCCACAGACCCCCAAGAGTTACATGAAGAGAGTTCAGGAGGTCTGTGAAAAAATTACTTCTTTATTTCCACTACCCTCTAATTGAAATGATGAGTGTAGACAACATACCACAGAAGTGTGAGCAGTATCCGTGACTTTATCAGTAGTAGAAATCACAGAGCTTTGCATATCATGCTACAGTTGCTGTAGGAATCTCGAAATTTCACTTACACTCATTCAAAATTACAGTAATTATTAGACCTGCTGCTAGATCTTGTCATTTAAAATGTGTTCAGGGCTTCCCTGGTGGCGCAGCGGTTGGGAGTCTGCCTGCCAATGCAGGGGACACGGGTTCGAGCCCTGGTCTGGGAGGATCCCACATGCCGCGGAGCAACTAGGCCCGTGAGCCACAACTACTGAGCCTGCGCGTCTGGAGCCTGTGCTCCGCAAGAAGAGAGGCCGCGACAGTGAGAGGCCCGCGCACCGCGATGAAGAGTGGCCCCCGCTTGCCGCAACTGGAGAAAGCCCTCGCACGGAAACGAAGACCCAACACAGCAAAAATAAATAAATAAATAAATAAATTTATAAAATGTGTTCAAAGAAGCACATATATTACCATATCACAATTTTTAAAAATATTTTGATAACTGTATTTCAGTACAATTGTTTTCCTTTGTAAGTCTATCTATTTTATCTAATGCATTTAAAAATAATATTCTGAAAAAGATTAAGAACTGCAACGAGTCCTAGAGGGTGACTCTCACATTAGGTCCCTGCCCTGTTTTCCTCTCAACTTGCCCTGTGTTGCCTCCTTGGTAGGTCTGCCAAGCCAGTCTTAATCTATGACAGTACAGGAAATTAAATGAAGCAGAAAACTTGAAAGCAAGTTTTTTTTTTTTGGTAATAGCGTGAATTTCTTTGTTTTTTAAAAAAATTTTTTTAATCGAAGTATAGTTGATTTACAATGTTTCAGGTGTACAACAAAGTGATTCAGAGATATATATATATTCTTTTTCAGATTCTTTTCCATTACAGGTTATTACAAGATATTGAATATAGTTCCCTGTGCTATGCAGTACGTTCTTGTTGTTTATTTTATATACAGTAGTGTGTATCTGTTAAACCCAAATTCCCAGTGGAAGCAAGTTGTGAAAACAACTTCTGGGTACTAGAGGAGTAGACTTGGGTGCTACTGAATGATGTCTCCAGTAAACAGCCCAGGCATGGTTATGCATCATTGCATGGCAGAAATATCAGCCTGACAAAGCCAAGCACAGTTTGCTGCTGGCTTGCTGCAGCTGATCCTTTTACCATTCTGGCCCTCAGTTTCCCCATCTGGCTATGAAAGGTTTGGACTGGATGGTCTTCTTATGGCCTGTCCCTGTGACAGCCTGAGTTTACATGCTTCTGCACTGTCTGCTTCCATGACATCCCCAGAAGGAAGCCCAGTAGTACTAGGCACCCCCTGACCTTGGCACTGAGTTTGAGGGGCTTCCCACGGATTCCCTACAATGTGGTAGAGGAGAAAAGGTGCCTTCCCCAGCCCCCCCAAATGCCATCCATAGCCTTACCTCCTTGCCTTTGCTCATACAGCTCCCTCTGTCCCTCCTTGTGCCTGTCAAGGACCCAATCCAAAGCCAGGCATCATGACAAAGCTGTCACTGGCTACTCTCTGAAGTCCCTTGGCACCAGGCATGATGCACCTTTTATGGTTATCTTCTTATACATATGTCTGCTGTCCCCAACTACAGTGTAAACTCTTCTAGGCAGGACCAGGTTTTCATTCCTTTCAGCATCCCCCGGGCCCAGCTTTTATCAGTGGGCATCAAGACGGAGATAAAGGCTTGTGTCATTACTCAGTATAGTCCTGTGGTTGAGTGGGTGCTAAGGAATCAATTCCCCTGGTGTCATATCCTGGCTCTGTGACTTACTAACTAGGTCATTTTTTTTTACAAGTAACAACATCTTTGTGCCTTGGTTTCTTCATCTATAAGATTGGGGAAATAGTGCCTACTTCATGCAAAGTAAAGATTAGGGAGCAAATACAAGTAGGGTGCTGGACACTTACTCCAAATCATTCTTTATAATGTTTGTGTAAAAGTATTTACTATGTGCCAAGCTTGTAATCTTCATGACAGGCCTATGAAGTAGGTATTATTATAAGGATCCCCAGTTTACAGCTTGGGAAACTAATGCAAAGAGATGTCAGGCTGCTTACCTAGGGTCATAAAGAAAGCAAATGGCAGAGTGAGGGCTCAGACCCAGGAGGGTGGTCTCAGGGTCCCTGCACTTAACAACTATGCTAACTATGTTGCCTCTCAACAGCTAGCATTATCATCTTTCTTCTGCCAGCGCAGACCAATTATAGTTGCAAAGAGATCTAGGCCAACTGGTAGGCTGCCTTCCTCTAGCTCACTTTCTGCTGTCCCTGGATGCTTTTGATCTGCAAGGCACACATTTTTGTTTCTTCTTCCCTCTGGTTGACTTTCACAGTCAGACGCCATTGAGTCCTCCCCTCTGATCCTGCCCTTTTACGCCCATCTGTGTTGCCCAGTTTTATATAGCTATGTATATATACATATGTAATTGAATACATACACATATGTAACACATATATGTAATATATATATATATATATATACACACACACATATGTAACTGAATCACTGTGCTGTACACCTGAAACTAACACACTATTGTAAATCAACTATACCTCAATAATAAAATAAAATAAAATAAAAATGTCTGGACATGACCGCTGAGATTCTAATTTAATTCACCCCAGAGGTGAGGTCCAGACATTGGTATATATATATTTTTAAGTTCCCAAGGTGATTCTAATGAGAAGCCAAGGTTGAGACTGCTCTGAACCAGTGCTTCTCATGCTTGACTGCACACAAAAAACCCTCCGGAGCAAGTTTAAAACACTCATACACACACATGCACACACATCCGATGCCTGGGCTTCAACTCCCAGAGATTCTGATTTAATTGGTCTGGAGTGGGGCCCAGGCATCAGTGTTTTTTTCAAAATGTGCCAGATGATTCTAAAGCACAGCCAAGGGACTTCCCTGGTGGTCCAGTGGTTAAGACTTTGCCTTCCAATGCAGGGGGTACGGGTTTGATCCCTGGTCAGGAAGCTAAGGCCCCACATGCCTTGGGGCCAAAAAGCCAAAACATAAAACAGAAGCAATATTGTAACAAATTCAATAAAGACTTTAAAAAAATGGTCCACTTCAAAAAAAATTCTTAAAAAAAAAACAAAGCACAGGTTTGGGTTTTTAACCCAAACCAATATCTATTACTTGACAGAGGATAATTGAAAAGAAATAAATCATAGTTTATCTACCTTGTAAGCTCCATGAGGACAAAGAATTTTGTCTGTCTTGTTCACTGCTGTATCTCTAGCACCAAAAACAGTGCCTGGTACATAGTAGATGCTCAATTAATGTTTACTGAATGAATGAATGGTTTACTGGTCTTCATAACCTTCCCACTTGCCCCCATGGGCAAGTCTGTTATAATGTCTCTGGATCTATTTTTTTTTCATTTCTTAAATAGGAGTAATAACTCACAGGGCTGTCATGAGGGCTGTATGAGACAACATATGTAAAAGTGCTTCATAAAATAGAAAGAAATACAAAAATGCTAGCTAACTTCACAGAAAAAAATTCAATATTCTGTTTTCTCTTCCTGCCTCACTCCCCAAATTTTAATTCTCTTTTTAGTCCTACCAAATATAGTTCTGCTGAATCTCCTGGGTCCCACTAGAAAGTCCCCCAACTGATCTTACCCCAACCTAGGCTCCTCCCTGATGGTGGTAGAAATA
The DNA here is from genome assembly GCF_028023285.1 of Balaenoptera ricei. NCBI lineage: Eukaryota > Metazoa > Chordata > Mammalia > Artiodactyla > Balaenopteridae > Balaenoptera > Balaenoptera ricei. The sequence goes on along the minus strand of NC_082660.1, from coordinate 64,134,614 downwards.
CTTTCCTTCCCTACTCCTCACTTTCAGTACAGCTCACTCCCCATTCACTGTGACTGAGAACATCCATAAGGGTTCCAATTCTGGATTCTCAACTTACTCCACAACTCTTAATCAAATTATTTCCTCTTCTCTGAGCCTGTTTCTTCATCCAGAAAATGGGGATAATAATGGTAACTATCATGGAATCGTTGTGAGGAATAAATGAGTTGATGATTCACATACTGCCAGGCACATAGTAAGCTCTTAACAATAATAATAAAGGCCATGGCTTTTTTTGTCCAAAGGTTCTTTAATTTTAAAAAAGACGGGATCACCTCAGTGCAAAAGTAAGGTGGGGTAATCTAGCTGTGGCATCTGTCACTTTCTGATATCTGGGGCTGATCTGATTAGCCAAATAGAAGTGCAAAAACATGCTACTAGCTCTCCCTGTTTGTCAGCCAGCAAAGATGTATATAGCACTTACTGGATACCAAGGCACTGGGGGAACACAACCCCCACCCTTGAGGAGTCTGGTGGGAGACCTAAACCCTTAAGAAAAAGATCATAGCCTAGGCACCACTGTCGATTTGGCAGCGGTGCATCCTGATTGCAGGCTTCACAGTGTTGGTAATGGCAGAAATTACAAAACAGGTAAGGGTAAGCATTAATACAGCAGATTTATTAGATAATATGGAAAGGTTTAAAGAAATGCAAACAGGTTTTAGTTTCTTTGATGAGTTATGGGGAGTTCTTTATATATTCTGGATGTTAACCCCTTAGCAGATATATGATTTACATGATATAAACATTCTTAAATGATACACTAATTTGAAAAGGGCTATAAAAGGATGGATGCATTACAATAACTTCTTCTTAGAAAACAAAAATGAAACATTCATAAGGAAAAATATTAGAAGAATATACATCAGAATGTAGCCAATTATTATATCTTGTTGATACCAAGAAGGATTTTTGTTTTATTGTTTTTTTCTTTGTGCTTTCTATACTTCCAAGTTTTCTGCATCAAATATGTATTATTTTTATAATTAGGGAAATTATCATTAAAGTTATTATTATTATTGGTATTAAAGGTAGAGCCCTAGAAAAAAAAAAAGAAATACAAACACCTATCTCCTACTAGGCCACTTAGTCATTCAACAAACATTTGCAGTGTGCCTACTTCCAAACTAGATGCTGGGGAAAAAGGGATGAGTCAGCCACTGTCTTTGTTCTCAAGGATGACAATATATAACATTTTGGGGGGTGGTTTTTTGTTTACAAAGTCTTTTCCATATAGGATTTCATTTGATCCTCCTGACAAAGAGAAAAAAGGCTCAACACTGAAATTACCCCATTAGCAAATACTGAAATTGGGCATTATCCCTTGGCAAAATGAGCAAAATTAGCCAGGTTCATAACCAGGGCTTCTTTCTACCTCTAAAGGCCTGTCACTAGCCCACAGCCACCTAATATAACTCTGATGTCCCTTGGGATGGAGGAAACAGTTCAAACTCATCTGAACATATCAGGATCTGAAGGCCACAGTAGCTCTACCTTATTTCCAAAGCCCCACAAGCTTTAAAACAGGCTTTCACTCTTCTCGGGAGAGAATGCTATCTTCTAGCTAACAGTTCATCTTGAGGCCAGGAATGGCCAGGCTGTTCTTCCAAGTTTCACAGAAGAGGGTCATGTTACTTTCAAGAGGTGGTAAAAGAAAGGAAATAAAAATGAACTCAAGAAGGTTCAGTACATAGTTGGCAGTCTCTGCCTCAACGATCTTCTCCCAAGCTGGGCCACATGGAGGAACCAAGGGTCTCAAAAGTGAACAAAGCACAGCAGGAGTATAGCAGAGAGAGTTGGAGGAGGCTGTAAAGATGAGGGAATGTCTGGATGGATGGATGAATAGCAGTTTTCAGGAAGACAAGAGAGAAAAAGGCTATGGAAGCTTTCCTTGACTCTGTGCTCTATGCTTTTCACCTGAGACCCAGCAGCCTGCAGTGAGGTTATCTCCCTCCACACTGTCCTCCCAACTAAATATCAAGACTCAAGGGCAAAAGGTAGGTCTTATGAATTCAGTGTCGCCAATATCTGGCACAGGGCCTGGCACAATCTTAATACAATGAGCTAGGTAGGAATTAGCCCTTGAAGCCAGCTCTAAATCACCAGATTAAGAGATAAACTGCTTTCCTTTATTAAAGAATATGAAAATTAAAGGCAAAAAATAGCTCAGTTCTGCCTAAACTCACCATTTCAAAGCACATTTAAACAGAACACAACCAAGTTTTAAAACAGATATTGAAGAAATGCTGTCTATATTTTCCCATCTAGAACCTAGAAGCAACAAGCCCTCACAACGAACAATTAGCCCTAGTTGTTCATCATAGATAGACATTTAGCCTGGAGCCTCAGGCAGAAGCAGCACAGCCCCCACTAACAGCAGACAGCAGCCCATGCATCTGGAGGGTAGACGTTTTGTCACCATAAAGAGAAGCTCTGCCAGGCAGAATGCAGCATGGGTGGAGCTGGCAGCAGATGGGGTGAGTTAAAGAGGATGGGGGTTAGGAAGGGGAGTCTATACATTTCTCAAGAACAAGGTCTAGCTCTTATATACATCTGTATGCCTGGTGCCTGGCCTGGCCCCGGGCACCATAGGACCACCTGTACTCTTGTGCAAGTTGTATTCCTACAAGGGCACCCTGCCAAGGGGTCTCAAGTTGGGGACAAAATTCAACCAAGCCCAATGCCCTGTCTGACTGCACGTGGACTTTAATTATTAATTATTATTTCAAAATTGGTCCACCCAGAGGATGCTCTATTTTTAAATAGTTATGACCAAAACAAGTGACTATTTCTAATCGCTATGCTCAAAGAATGTGCCTTTGTCTAACGGTTCCACCAAAAGGAGTGGGTTTTCCTCATTGGTCTATCCAGAGGAGGTACCTTTTTTGCCATCCCTCTTCCTCGAGGGGACACCTATTTGCCATATATACTACCAGCTCCCACTGGCATCTAACAGGAGTTCAATACATGCTAACTGGAATGAAAGGAGTCTTCACCTTCACTGGATCTTCCTCCCCCCACCCCCTCCCCACATGCAGCAGATAGTTTTGAAACTACAGGCACAAAATGTAAAGCCTCTGTGCGAGTCACTAACATTTGTTTCCTAAATCTACCATTTTCATTACTTTGGAATTATGGGGGAAAAGATTTCACTGTGCTATTTCACAATGGGGAGTAAACTTATGTAACGCGTTATTCCAAGAGGTAAAACAGGTTAGAAATTGGAATACAGTGAGACTTAGCTATCCAGAAACCTCAAGACATGAGTCTCTCCTAAGAGCAAAGTTTCCTGGGAGCTGGACTCTTCCCAAACTTTTTCATAAACTTTTTGTTTAATTCGCACCATTCTGAGTGCAACTCTTCCTCAAAACACACTTCTCAGCCTTCTGAACCAGATTCCTCTGAAGATGCTGCTGCCTCTTCTTGATGCCTTGTTTGTTATCCTCAGCATCATCTGTTGCTGGGGACACAAACCGGAAGGGTTGCCTTTAGTATCTCTTCCCTCTGATCACAGCAGGGAGAGGGGATACTAAAAGTGGCCTCCCAAAGTTTTCCCCTCTCCCTTGTCACCCTTGTCCCAGCATTTCTCAGGGGCTGATGATAGGGTCACCTAAGTGGATGCCTCAGGACCCCAAAATAGCCACAGGAGAGGTTCTGTACTCGAAGTCAGTGCAACCACCGACCCTGGAGATGCTTTTAGACCAGTCCTCTTCCTTTCTCTGGGCAGCTGCTGGCCTAGATTCACATTCTAAAACTCTATTTCTATTGGGATCGTGGAGGGGATAAAAAGAGAAATACTTTTTCTTCTAAACTGCATTTGTTGAAGTATAACAGATATGGGTTTAAAAATACTGAACACAGCAATCTATACAGTTGTTCTCACTATTATGCACTGTCATTAACGTAATAATCTACCTGCATGAAATGGTGTGCCACGTAAGAGAACTGAGGAAAGCACTAAGTCCAATCTAGATGTTGATTCAGAGGCAACCATTTCAACTTCTATTTATGATTTCTGGCATAGCCTAATTTGGAACACTAAATATTACAAAGTGGAAGTTTCCTTCCTCTTCCCTGTACTCCAACAACCCTGTGCATAGTGGAATCTTAATATTCTTTTGCAAAGACAGGTAAGTTGAGGTTGACTTCATGTAGGGATCCAACCCAGTAACATCAAGAGTGATATTAAATAACTACAACATAAGAAAACAAAAGTATTGTTCTCGCCTAAAATGTCAGTGGTTGTTGATGACGTGTTATAACCAAAAAATGTAAAATAAAAGATGCTTAACTTTACCTTAACATATAGTTATTCTTTTTATTAATAAAATTAAATGGCTTCATCTTTCTAATTTCCTCTGTTCTCTTATAAAATTTAAAAAGTGTATTATCCAGTTTTTAAAAAATAAAATAATTTATCATACAGAAGACCAGTTGGCCTACAAGGCCATGCCCTAGAATGGTGCTGTCCAATATGGAAGCCACTGTCCACATAGCGCTATGGAGCATTTGAAAGGTAGCCAGCCCAAACTGAGATGTGCTGTAAGTGTAAAATCACATTGAATTTTGAAGACCTAGTACAAAAGATAAAATAATGTAAAATACCTCATTAATCATTTTAATATCGATTGCATGCTGAAATGATACTATTTTGGATATACTGGGTTAAATAAAATGCATTATTAAAAATTTTTTAAAGTGTATTATCTAACTTGGTATTATTACTGCTTATGAGTTCATCCATGAGGTCGTATTTTGTCTCTTACTTGAATCTAAGCCTGTATTATAGTTCATGCTCATTATCCACAAATACATTATAGTTTTTCAAACTCTGGACGGTCTCTTCCAGCTTTAACAGTCTATACCACAACAGTGGTTCTCACCCATGCCTGCACATTAGAATCACCTGGGGGTCTTTTAAAAATCCTGGTTCCTGGGCCTCATCCCCCAGAAATTCTGGTTTTATTGGTATGGGGTGGGGCCACAGCATTAGTAACATTTTTAAGCTCTCCAAGTAATTCAGATTTGCAGCCAGGGTCTATATTTTTTACTCTAATTTTAAAAATAAAAAGTGCAACCAGACAAGCAGTGTGAAGGATTCTACTCAGGGAGATGACTGAATTGCTTGGTGGTCTGGGCATGCTGTAGACACTACCAAGGTGTGCCCATGACCTTGAGGCTGCCTGGTTGTAAGATTAGGGCTTACTGGCTCCAAGTCCATGCTGGTGAGAGACAGACCCTCAGGCAAGCTGCCAAATACGTCACTGAAGCATCCTGAGGCCCCAGAAGTTTTGTGAGAAGGTGTTTCTTCACCCATAAACCAAGCTGGTTCTGTAAAACTGGTGAGCCAAGCCAGAAGCCATGAAGCCATCCCGAGGGAAGAGGTGAACAGAGAGCCAGCAGGACATTTGGATGAGGGCTCTGCCCCAAGGCAGGGGATGCTGCCTAGCTGTGCGACCTGCGTCTATCCTCTGCTGCTTCATTAAAGCCCCTCCTTGGCGTCCCAACCTGGCAGGTCCTCGTGGTCAGCCAGCACTACATATTCTGTGACAATAAACATCTCAGATCTACCAGAACTCTCGGTGGTGCCTCGGCTTCAGTTCCAAAGAATTTGCCCCCTTGGTTGGTGAGGCAGTGAACAGATGTCAGTGGGGGAGAATGAAGGGAGGGGTCAAAGGAAAGGAAAATCCTCAGATTGGGAGAGACGAGCCGACAGCCCTGGGTCCTCCGTGAGCACACAGGCAGGCATTCTTTACATATTCTGCAAAAGGGAAGAATGGCTGCAATTCGGAGCTGTTTAGGAAACATTATAACTTCATCTTGACAGTATCCCCATCCAGGGATTTCAAAAGGTTTTGTGGAATTTCATTTTCTTAGTATTTAGTGATCATAAGCAGGATTGTGGCATATGGGCCCGGCATTTTCCATACATTATTCTGGATCCTCACGACAACCTTCTGAACTGGGGAGCATTAACCCCCTTTTAAAGATGAGGGAGTGTGGTTCTGAGACACCCAAATCAGCTTATAAGTGTTGGGCAAGTCAGAATTAAACCCACAGGTGCTGCTGCCAAATCCCAAGATCCTTTTCCTTAATATGTCATTCATTGTTTGGTTTTTCTGTTTATTAAAAGTAATACATGTTCATTTAGGAAATTTTGAAAAATACACAAAGCTACAAGAAAAGAAAAAACACCGGCTCCCATAATCTCATAAAGATAACCACTGCTATCTTTGTTATCGTTTGCTATCATTGTTATCACCTTGAGATAACAACGATTGTTAACATTTTGGCACATACCCCTCCAGCTTCTTTTTTATGTATGTGCTTTATTTTGGATAATATCATACATGCAATTTAATACCCTGATTTTTCACTTCGCATTATTTCACACATTTCCACATATCCTCATATATTTATTTCGAGCACGATTTTTCTTAGTTGCCTAGATTTGTACCACACATAGACCTGTCAACATTTATAGAACCACACCCATATTACTGAATAAGTTGTTTTCATTTTGGGGTTAGTATAAATAACCAAAAGATGCAGTGAGGATCCGCGAACATTTTCCCCACAATATCTGATCATTTCTTTAGCATAAGGTCTTGGAAATGGAATTACTGGGTCAAGGGGGGATAAGAGCATATAACAACACCGCTAGAATTGCTGACAGCTGTGATGCATGGCCTCCAGCGAGAGCCGAGAGCGCCCAAGGCTTTATGGTAAAGTAGACCTCACTCCCCTCAGGGCCTGCTGGTTGGGGAGAACAATATGAGTTTGACTACTTCGCAGATACTGGGAATCAGACTATAAATTGCCAGGCAGTTAATTACACTGTTCTCAGAAGCAAATGATTCCACTTAAAAACAGCTGAATCATTTTTAAAACTCATCTCCTCTTTGAGTCCATTTTCCAAGGGAAAAAAATATTTTTCTGATTTTCCCCTAGATGAATTGCAGACCATTCTGAAGAATCTATGCTATTTAGAAAGAAAAAATAAAATAAAATAAAACATACAGTCAAACCTCAAATGTCCCCACTCACAAAAAAGCAGGCGCATGAATAATATATTTTGCTCTGGAATGCAACTGGATCCACACAGCCGGGGACACACCAGGCAGGTAGATTCTTGCTTTCTCTCCCTCCTTCTGTCTCACTGTGGCGTGGAGTGCCTCCTGGCCTGGACATCTTAGGGGGACCTAGGACTTGGCTCTGCAAAGCAGGGAGGAGCCAAGGTCGCCCAAGTCTCATCTGCCCAAGGATAATGAAAACTTGAACGTAGATCAAGAAAATCTGCAGTTCCTATTACAGCTTCATTTGGACCTTCCTAAGGCTCTCCAGTATCCAGCTCCTTGGTCAGCAAACAGGATGTTACAGCCCCCCCACCCGAGCCCTGAGGGCTCACTCTGAGTCAGGAGGTGCCTTGCACCCTCTCCTCCTGAATCACTTGAGTTAGTTCCTCCCCCACACTAGCCCTCTCACATATCCAGGGCTTAGCACAGGCTACCTTCTGAGCCGGGAATTCCCTCCCCCTCCTTCTTCAATTGGCCAGCTCCAGATCATCCTTCAGAACTCAGACACCACATCCTCCCCGAAGCTTTTCCAAGCCTCTGAGCTGAATTAGGTGAGCTTCCTCTGCCTTCCGATGACCCCCAAGCTTGCCTCCACGGCAGTACGATGATTCCAGGCTCTCCCCGCTGGACCATGGGGCTGCATTCTAGCTTGGCTCTATATCCTCAGAGGCTAGCACAGGGCCAGGCCCAGAGTCAGGTGCTCAATAAATGTGTGGTGGTTAGAAAGAAGAACTTAATAGGTATTTATTAAGTGCCAAGCACTATTTTAGGGACTGGAGATATGGCAGTAAAAAAAGATAAAATCTCTGCCCTAAAGATGTTTACTTTCTATTGAGGAGCTTACATTTTAGAAAGAGAGAGAGGGAGGGATGGCAGGAAGGGAGGAGGGATGGACAGAGATTGCTCAAACCTCCCAAGGTAAAGGACTGAGCCTAATGGTTTGTACACAATCAGACCCACTGCCTCACATACAAAGCACCTTGGTGCAAGCCTACTTGTGCAAACACAATCCACACATCTCCTGTTTGTGGCATTATTAACGTAGCCTTGTCCATTAAGTTTTTGCCATCCTATGGAGGTTCCTCAAAACATTAAAAATAGAACTACCATACGATCTAGCAATTCCACTTCTATTTCTCCAAAGAAAATGAAAACGCTAATTCGAAAAGATACATGCACCTCTATGTTCACTGCAGCACTATTCACAATAGCCAAGATATAGAAGCAACCTAAGTGCCATCAACAGATGAATGGATAAAGAAGATGTGGTGTATAGATACAATGGAATATTACTCAGCCATAAAAAAGAATGAAATCTTGCCATTTGTGACACCGATGGACCTAGAGAGTTTTATGCTTAGTAAAATAAGTCATACAGAGGAAGACAAATACCATATGATTATACTTATATGTGGAATCTAAAAAACAAAACAAATGAACAAACATAACAAAACAGAAACAGCATCATAGATGTAGAGAAAAAACAGGTGGTTGCCAGAGGGGAGGGGGTGGGAGGGATGAGTGAAATAGGTGAGGGAGATTAAGAGGTACAAACTTCCAGTTACAAAATAAAGGAGTATTGTGCGGATAAAGTGTAGAGTGTGGGAAATATGGTCAATAATAATGTAATATCTTTGTGTGGTGACAGATGGTAACTAGACTTATCATGGTGCTCAATTTGTAAGGTATAGAAATATGGAATCACTATATTGTGCACCAGGAACTAACATAGTGCTGTAGGTCAATTATACTTCAAAAAACATACAAATAAACTCACAGAAAAAGAGATCAGATTTGTGGTTACCAGAGAGGTTGGGGCGAGGGGAGCGGGAATTGGATGAAGGTGGTCAAAAGGTACAAACTTCCAATTATATGATAAGTACTAGAGTTGTAACGTACAACATGATAAATATAATGAACACTGCTGTGTGTTATTTATGAAAGTTGTTGAGAGTACATCCTAAGAGCTCTCATCGCAAGGAAAAATATTTTTTTCTTTTTCTTTAATTTTGTATCTATACGAGATGATGGATGTTCACTAAACTTATTGTGCTAATCATTACATGATGTATGTAAGTCAAATCATCATCCTGTACACTTAAATTTATGCAGTGCTGTATGTCAATTATATTTCAATAAAACTGAAAGAAAGTAAATAAATAAAGTGAGAAAAAGACATTGCCATCCTGTGTACTCTAACTTGAAAACTTCAGTGAGAGCTTATCTGAGTGAAATCATGGAATTCTTTGGAGCAGGGAAGAGCTGAAAGCTTGAATCAGGAAGGTTAAGCCAGTGCTTCCCAACAGAGGGTAGAAGACTCTAGAAGGCCATCTAGATAACTCTGGAGGAGTTATCACAAGACGTCCATGAGTCTGCAGATCCACCAAGCATTGTTCATCTACTGAATAAGCACTATTTTGCCTATGTGTGAAGACAAGGTCATCAATTTTAAACCTACAAATTCATGTAAAAGCATTGCTGAATTCACAGTAGCACTCTATCACTGTTTGGGTTTTTTGGTTTTTGGTTTTTGGTTTTTTTACCATAGGGAATTCTAAAAGTCCAAATTCCATCCTTGGACCCCGAACCAGACTGAATGGAAAATCCTATGGGGTGTGAACTGGGGTCCAGATTCTGGTTATCTTCTTTCCCCCACCTAGAGAAGAAGACCGGATGCCCAGGCACCCTGTGCTGATGTGCTGGGAAACAAGATGGCATCAACCCCTGCAGACTGGGAGCTCTTCGAATGAACAGACTGGGTCTTATTTACCTGTGGGTCTCTAAAACCCAGCACAAGGGTTGGGGGCAGGGAGGAGACAGGACCCAAAGTTGTGCCCTTTCTTCAAAGTTAGAAAGTAATGATCTGAGGAAAAGGTGATCTGAGTCCCTCAGAAAGGGCATATAGAGCAGCAAAGCGAGTAAGCCTGTTAAGCTACTTAAGCTTTGAAGAATAATAAATCCATACTTTGGAAACACGTATGTTAAACACATTTTTGGTAATAATTTTACTTTCTCATTCCCCTTGGCTTTTAATAAAAGTGCCTTTGGAAATGCCAACCAAGCTCTGCTGTAATAACAGAAAATAGTCAGGATGTGGGTGTGTGATAAGAAGTGTCCACAGTTGGATTAAAAGCTATTAGGGAGAACAGCAAGTATAAAGATGACAGAAGGATTGTGAGGGAAAGATCCAATGGAAAGGTGACCTTCAGAAGACTGTCAGGGTCACTAGCCCAGCCACCCCTTCCCAACTAAAGATTATTTTTCCAAGGCTATTTCCTACTGAAAGCTTAAAGGAGACTGTTTTAACAAGGGAGTCTCTTGCCTTACATCTATTCTCTACATGATGCAAGGTTGACCTTCCTTCCTCCCCTCCACCTCCATCTCACCCCCCAAGTCCCAACTGAAGAAACCCCAGGAGGCCTGTTCTCCAGAGAATCCCTCAGTTCCCAAAGGTAGCAGTAGTTACTCCTTATCCTGAACAAGTTCCAGCTAGAAAAAACGCCACGGCAGTGACTCTCAATGAACAACTGACTTTGAACTTAGCATCCCTGAAGAGGGCAGAGCACTGGCTTGGATGGCAGAAGCCCTGGCTTCTAGATCAAGGCCTCATGCCACTGACCTGCTGTGTGACTTAGCCAGTGCCACATTCCCCAAGGGGCAGATTAAGTCCACGCTTAGGGCACCAACAACAGGAGTACAAAAAAGAGAGAGAATGAAAGAATCTAATAAAAAGCCATTTTAATTTCAACATACAGGTGGAACTTCGAGTAATCTTTTAAAATAAAATTTTATTTGAAGGTTTAATATTGTTTCATTTGGAATTAGGTATGGAGAGGCACTATAATCTTTCCAGCACTTAGGGCTACTAAAGGTCTTGATCCAGTTGGGTGCCTTTGGACAAGTCCCTTCCTTTTTCTGGGCCTCAGTAGTCAAGTATTATGGTGCGCATAATGGTTAATGACCGAATTTTTGGTGTCACAAAGTATAAACTGACTCCACCCAAGCCAGAGAAGTACAGGGACAAATGATGCAAATTCACCACCCTCCTCCTGACACCTAATCAACTCCATAAAGATCAAAATTGAGCCCAAGAGCTATAATTTAAATCCTCTCCTGTTACTCTACTATTCCGTCATCCTGATGCTTTTATCACTTTAGCTGTTGATGTATCTAAAAAACGGAGAAGATTAAATTTCTTGTTTCTAAAGCAGAGGAAATTCTAGTGGACATTTCGGTGTCCAAATTTCCAGGGAAGATGTTTTCAACACATGGAAATACCATGAAGCAGACCAGGAATTTCATGGTATTTAAAAGAAAATGGGCTTGCTCCCCCTCCCCACTCTGTCAAGCCAACTGTCCCAACAGTTTCTGGGGCTGACATGTAGGACAGAGACAAAACTGAGCCCTGGTAGAGTGCCACAAAACTGAGCCCTGGTAGAGTGCCTGTTCCAAGTCCCCCAAGTTCCTCCTGCTCCATCCAGCTCAAGCAGGCCCCTCCTCAGTAGCCATGACAGTCAGGTTCAGGGTCTACCATACCTCATCTAATGGTAAACTGGCTGCAGTCTAGAGGCGCAGTTTCCATTCTTCATCTCCATATAGACTTACAACAGTCTCCCCTCACACTGGAATTATGATTTAAACATACATAAACCAGCTGTCCTTTATGATTTGGAACCAGAGTTGCCACAAAGTTGGAAAATCAAGAGGCAGGAATTTTACATAAAGATGAAGAGGGAGTTTCCACCATCTACCCAACTGGCTGTATTCAAGCCAAAATCATTGCAAGAAGGAACAGAGCATCTTTCCCACAGCAAGTTCATGGGCTAGTGTAACATGATAGCTCCCCAGTGTTATTAAACATACCTAGCAGTTGTCTAGTGCTTCAGTGACTTCCTTGCTTGCACAGGAGATATTATACCCCCAGGCCAATGGCCTGATTGCTTTTGTAATTATCATTCAAGCACCTACAAACATTAAATAGATGTCTGAGGGAGAAATTGGAAAGCTTGGATTGACTCAGCATATGGTGGCAGGAATGGAGCTATTTCCCACTGGCTTTGACCATGCCATTCTTGAGATGAAGAGTACAGAATCCAGGACACGAAAGCAATAAAGCGGGTCACATTCAAAGCCAGATGCGAGGAAAAATGCAAGTTATAGGCAGGGTTATGCCAAGGGTGCGGCAACAGCCACAGATCCACAACCAGAGGAGCCTGGTGCAGTCCTGTAACACACCCTCTCCTCTTTCCAACCCCCATCCCCCACCCCAGACCAGTTACAAGAGCTTCTGGGGCAGTCTCAAAGGGGTTCAAGTTACCGAAGAACAGCCTTCAGTGGAGAAGAGGGTGTTGCCAGGCAACCAGCCCAGCCCAGTCCCACCCTTGTAACCTTGAAGATGGTGGGGACACGACCCCTGATTGTGGAGAGAAACACCTTGGACTCCTTTAGCATCAACTTTCTCCTCCTCTGTCTTTCTCCCTCTCCTCTCCCTGTCCTCCCCCTGCTGCCCCCCTGCCTGGCCCAGCCTGCAGTCTGGTCTCCGCAAGCCTGAAGGCTATGGGCCAGTCTGACTTGTCATTACTCAGTCCGGAGGTGGCAGCCAAGCTGTCCCCACAGGAGGCTACAAACTGCTGGCCTGTCAGGTGTCATTCACTCTGCCCATGTTGCTTCCAAACCTTCCTTCCCAGTTCTTTCCTGCCCTCATGACCAAAGAAACAGCTAGAGCAAGAATCTGGGGGAAATCCAGCCAGATAGAGGATATACAGGGTAAAATACTGACTGGGAGTGCCCACCACCAGCAAAATGGTCAGTAATGGAGTAGGAGCTAGGAGGAAAAGACACGGGGAAGAAAAGAGCAAGCCTTGACATTGGTGGGGAAAAAAAAGCATTTTTAATTGGGGTCAAAATATAATATGCAACCGGCTTGAACACCTTGTTGAAGCTTATGCCTGAGCGACAAAGGGGTGGCCAGGTGGTGCACTGATTATGTGCCCCAGCTCCCTTTGCATTTGGCACTTGTGCTCAGATCATTGCTGAGAAGGCCTAATTTAAGTGCTACGCAATCAAAATTCCTGAAGAGAAAAGTGTGCAGTGGGAACCTCCAGGGGAGTCTAGGGTAGGGCATTAGACCAGAAAATGGAAAACCAGACCTTCTTGCCAAATTAAGGTAGCCTGTGTTCCATTTACGCAGCAGGCCCCTCAGTACCTGAGCCTGCAGATAGGTGCACTCTCAAAGGCAAGCAGCCACACCAAAGATGAGAGATAGCCACTCTCTCAGCTCTTGCAAATTTCAAAGAAGCCAACCCAATGCAATTTATCCGAAGAATTGCTCCCTTCCTTTAAAAGCTCTCCATTGCATGAAGCCATCTCTTTCCCAAGGCAACTTGGTGAAGCCATTCCTTCCCTCACATGGAAAGGACAGAAAGGCACAAATTGGAAAAGTAGAGCCTCCTCACTGTCCTTAACTTACCCTGCTGCACTCAGTAGGTGGCTCTCTGCAAGCTGTGTGGGGATTCTGAAAATAACTCCGCAAGCTGACTTATAAAATTTCTCCTAGGCTAATCCTGGTAGTCAGTGGGACCCCAGAAAAAAAAATCAACAATGACCTTCCTACCCTCTCTGTTAACTGAGAACTAACCAGACCTAAGGCCCCAGCTTTCCTGCTCCCCTGCCATGCAGAGATTTCTGGTCCCATGTCTACATTCCATGTGGCAGTCAACTGTGTCTTCCACCTTCCTTTCCCCACTGGACCCAGTTCATTTTCTCTACAAGTGACCTCCACCATCAACATCGGAGGTCAGAGAGTTTTGGGAAGAGGGGTGCCAGGGCCTATGACACCTATTCTATGGAAGGTGTGGGAGGGAGGTGAGGTCTGCAATGGAGAGGGGCCGACTCAGACACTTCTTTCCCAAGGCAGCTGGAGGCTTGCAATCACAAGTCAGTCAGTAGCCATATTCTGCCTCCATCTGAAACTTCCTGTCCACACTGCTCCTTCTCTCCCCTAACTTCCTGGTGGCACCAATTGGCCCTGGTACCTGGCATGCCCCAGCTGCGGTCATTTCCAGCACATTCAATCCCCTTGCTTTCTCCAAAAGTCCCACACTCTAAAGGATCACAGCATTTCCATGGAGAGAGGATTCCCCATGCAAAGTGTTGGGGTCCAAAGTAGTAAAGCACAAGGGCTCGCGTTGCCCTCCTGCCTCTCACGAGTCCTGCGTGCTCAGCCAGGGCACCACTGGGTTTCTCAGGCATGGCTGATTTCTAAAGGAATCACAGAACTGATGACAGTTGCTTTAAACGGTTCTCCCAAGCAAGTCTGTGCAGCCGGACCCTAGGGGTAAGGGGTCAGAGAAGCCGGCTGGGAGGGGGAGAGTCTCTCCTCCACACCACACCCTCCGGCCTCTCCTGGAGCACCAGCTCCGACCTCGCGGGGAGAAGCGGGCGGGTGGGCTCTCAGACACTTCTTCGAGCGAGAGCCGCGATCACACTCCAGCGCGAAGTTGCACAGGTTTAAAGTCGGTAGGCACCGCCGCCAGGGCTCCTGCCGCCGCGTAGGTGGCCGGCGGCTCCGGCGCGCTTTCCGAAGTGCCCGAGCTCCTAGACTGGAGCAAAGACGCCAGCGGCGCGGCCATTTGGTTCCCGACTCCGCGAAGGCTAGGACGCCTCGGGCCTGGGGGCGGCGCCGAAGCGGTCTGGACCCAGCAGCTCCCGGGGACCCCCGCAGGTCCCCCCGCCTTCTTCCCCAAGATCCCCAGAAGGCGGCCGCCAACCCCAAGGCCGGGAACCCCGAGGGCATATGGCCACTCGGGACGGCGCGACCGGATCCAGGAGCAGGAAGTTCCAGCTGGAGTGCGGCGGGCGTGGAGTCTGGGAAACGGGATCCCCTCGTTCCCCGAGGGGAAGGGAGGGGAGGGCCGAGGAGGGGCTGGGAGGGCGGGGGAGGGGTGGGCGCAGAGCGGGCGCGGGCTGGCGCCCCCAGAGGCGAGGTGCACGCGGGGCCGCGGACCGCCCGGGCGCAGCTTACCTAGCTCTTCCTCGTCGTCCTCCGGACCGAGCAGGCGGCAGGGAAGGCGGCGGCGGAGGTGCACGGTGCGGCGGAACAGGCTGTCGGTGCGGCGTCCCAGGGCCAGCAGGTGCCCCTCGAGGTCCTCGAGCAGAGCCAGCGAGTGGCCGCAGAGGTCGGCGAGCTGCCGGAGCAGGCTGAGCGCGGCCAGGTGGCTCACGTCGCGGAGCTCGGTCAGCGGCTGTGGCGGGTTGCGCGGGCACAGGCGCTGGGGCACCACTGTGCGCCTGTAGAACGGCATCCCGGGCGCGGGCGCGGGGGACCAGCCTGGCGGCGCGGCCGGCTCGCCCCGAGCGGCGCCTCTGGCCCGAGCGCCCCTGAGCGGCGGCCCCAGCTCCGGGTGTAGCAGGCCCCTGGGCGCGGGCCGGCGAGCGGGCGGGCGCCAAAGACGCCGGGCGGGTGGGCGGGCTGACGGGTTCCCAGCCTGGAGCGCCGGCTCCCCCCGGGGCTGCACACTTCTCGGAGCCACCAGTCCCTCTGACTCTGGTTCGCTGGGCTCCTCCTCCTCCCCGCCTTTCTCCACCTCCTCCTCCCTCGCTCTGCTACTTCGGGATCCCCCCACCCACCTTTTTTTTTTTTTCTTTTGCGGTCAGAGATTCACAGATTAACGCTTGATCCGGGAGAGGAGGCAAAGGGAAGTAGGAGTAAAAAGATCGAGCTGGAGCGTGAAAGAAGGAATGTCTGCGTGAGTGGGGTGTATGTGTGTGATGTTCGTTCCGTACAGTATGCGTGCCCGCGTCCTCCTGTGCAGCTCCAGTCCCAGTACTGATGGTTAAAGTTTTCCGCTTTGGTGTGTGTTTTGTTTTGTTTTTTCCTTGTTGTTGTTGTTGTTTTCATTTAAACTCTTTTTTCGTTAATAATAGAAATTCAAGGGCACCCGTGCCCACACCAACTAGTAACCAGCGGAGACCTGTCGAATAGTCTGACCTCATTCATCTAGATTCCCTTTCCCAAACATGTACTCAGTGCCACGCACGGGCTAGACGACTAGACTGTGAGTACAGCCTTCTAGCGCCCAGGAACTTGGAAATGAGGGGGAAAGAACCAAATATCTTACTCGACTGCTCAGGAGGGCAGTGTCTCTGGGGAGTCCTGGACTACTGTAAAGGATCTGGAATGAATGAATGAATGAAAACAAACCCATTCTCTGGAACAAGATTCAGTTCAGATAGAGGGCCACCGGTCTGTATTTTAAGCCAAAAGGGAGCCCAGGGCCCTCTCCTCTTGGCAAGGCCTCCTGGCTGAGATGGACTCTGTCTCTGGCCATAATGGACTCCTGGGATGTCCACTGAAGTACAGGAGCTGGGGTGTGCTTTCAGTACTGGCAACACTGTGGTCAAGTCCTGATTTCTCTTCATTGTAGAAGGTAGAAGAGAGGGGGATACTGGCATCCTTAGAAAAGCAGAGTGCCCGAGTGTGCATATGTCCCTGTGCCCTTGGGGAGTTTCCACTCAGAACACTTATTTTCGACACACCGAGTTCCCATCTGATTCTCCTTTCACTTCTTTGACTTTGGTGTGGTTCCACTTCTTCCTTCTGGTAATTCTCTCCTCATCTTTCCTCCTAAAAATGTTCCCATCCTTATAATCCCTTATAGTCTTTTAGTAAAACACCTTGAACAGAATATGTGTGTCTGCACTAATGATCCTGAGCACAGACTGTTTTCATTCATTCCTTCAGAGAATTGTCTCTTAAACAGTTCAAGGTGCTACAACTAGTTAAGAGTAATCTTAGATTTCCCCAGCAGTCCAGTGGTTAAGACTACGTGCTTCCACTGAAGAGGGCACGGGTTGGATCCCTGGTCGGGGAGCTAAGATCCTGCATGCTGCGCTGCCAAAAACAAATAAAGAGTAATCTGATTACCCTTTTCAGTAAATAGCTATCCCTGGTTCAGTAATTTGGAACACGAATACTAGAAAAGTTGGGTTCTAATTCAAAGAAGAATAAACAAATGGGCAAAAGACAGCCCCTTTTCTGAACTGTAAAATCAAGTTGTGGAATGAGGACCTGAAATTCTCTATTTGGCAAACTCAAACCTGAGCCAAGAGAGTGACTGACTGGCAGGAAGTAGGGACTTGGCTGGACTCTCCAGGGATAGTTTTCCTTGACCTATGGGCTGTTTAGACTGATCTCCGTTCCGGAGAAAAAGAAATGAGGTACCAGCAGATTGAAGGAGACTGTGTGGGCAGAGCTTCACTGCCAGAGGGTGACAGGCCTGGCTCAGGCCTGGTGTCTGAGCCGCCCTCACTACTCTGATTCCTGAAGCTGATGAATCTTTCAGGGCTCTCTAATAACAAGCTCAACTCCAAGCAAATCAGCTTTAGCCCCACGCCCTTCCCCCAGCTGAGTCCGCTCACTCCAGCCTCTTCAGTGCGCTGGCCCTGGCTTTCATCAAGGAAACATCAAGGACTTGCAAAGGGGCCACCTCAGAACAGAGCCCCTCCTCCCTTCCCAGGGCCAGACCCGCACTGCACGTCCCATGGAAGAAGTCAAGGGAATACGTATAAATTTCCACATTCCTTCATATCTCCAGTCTCTTCCCAACAGGAAAGGTGAGACCTCGAGGTGGGCCTGGATGTAGAGAGCCTCTGAGGAAGGAGCACAGGGGCCTGGCTCCAGTCTGTGGAGGGAGGGTTGGGGTTCTAGAAGTGCCACACTTCGGCCAAGCTGTCCGGGGCAGGCAAGCAGCTAAGGTGAAGGGTTCTGCCCCATGCTCCCACATCACCCCCCAGCACAGCATTCTCACAATCATCCTTGCTTAACAGTAATGATATTTATTTTGTCATGATATTGTCTCTCCCTCTAGACTGTTAGCTCCATGAGGGCAGGAACCATGTCTGTCTTGCTCACTGCTGTGCTCCCAGTGCCAAGCCTAACAACTGGCACCCAGGTGGTACTCAGAAAATATATGTTGATGATGAATAAATGAAGCTGAACTAGAAGCAGAGCCTGGTATGAAGAGACTTACTAAAGGATTTAACTTGGCCCAACAGGCAATAGAGAATCATTGTGGATTCTGGAGCAAAACGCTGCCTGATGCAGGAAAAGGGCAGGGATGCTACACCCCACCTTCGCCCACGTCTCCAGGGCCAAGTAGCCAGAAAGTACTCCTTGAATGAAACATTTGCTTTGATTTGTCTAAAATCTTGGCACTGCACATTCTGAGAGGCCCCTAACAACCAAGCCAGATCTGAAAATGCTGGGTGCTTTCTACCCACCCACCAGCTCCCAGACTCCAGGCCTGTAGTAGTTCACCTGTCACTGCTCCAAGTTGCAATCTGAGCCCAAGCAAGGCCCACCTGTGGAATTGGATCTAGGTCTGGTCTAGAAGCAGAGACTAAGAAAGAGTGGCCAGACAGGTAGGAGGGAAATGGGAGAGCTGACCACTCATGACCAGCAAGGCCTTCCCACCTTCTGTCCTGCCTAACTACCCGCTGCTAAGAACCTAGAATTTCAATCAAAACTGAATCTGAAAGAATAAATAACATAGGATATGCCATTTTCTCTTCCTCCAAGCTGACAGATTCCACAGCTGCAAAATGAAAATTTATGAGCAAACTTCAACCTACCCAGCTTCCCAGTGCAGCCCTCCGTCTAATTTCACCATGAGGAACAAGAAAGCTGTGCCCCCTGTTGCTACCTCTCAAATATACCCAAATAGTAACATCTTGGTGGCTAAGCAGAGATGCCAGTTTTCTCCTTGACATTCCTCTATAGTCAGTCGTTTCATCTACACTGTAAGAATATGCATTCCACCCCACACCCTCTTGCCAGGAGACTCCATGAAGATGCTTTCCTTACGAATGAAAAAAATATTAGCCAGTAAGGGGACAAAAAGGCTGCTCCTCAATCCCAACTCTAACATTCTGTTGTTCCCTGGTTCTAAGTATCTGTACCAAGAGAAATTAACGAGAATTGGCAAATACTAGATTGACTCTTTTTAAATGTCTATTACCCTTTTTGGTATTAAGGCTTGGCTCTGCAGTTAAGAACACCAGTAAAAACTCTCTCTCCTCACATAGGCCCAAACAAAGTAGCCCAAAGAAAGCAAACTGGCAGCTTTTGGCTTTTCAATCAGAATAGAGCCCACATTCAATCAACAAGCCAGACAAAACCCATGCTAATTAACGCCACACTTTGAAAAGAGGGGGAGTGGAGCAGTGCTACAAGATTTGAGAGGAGAGAGGACGCTTGTGCCCTTGAGGCAGCCTGGGCTGCGGAGAGGGGAGGGGTGTACCCCAGAGCTGGGCCTCCAGGGGTGGACTGGAAACTTACACATCCATCAATCACCTCCTAGGGCAATAGGCGTGTAAGCCTAAGACGGCTCAAGGTCCTCAAATAAATTCCTTTCAGCCCAGACTCAATGCTTCACACACACGATGCAGGGCAAACCCTTCAAGAATTCCATGAGGAAATAAACCTTTATTTCAAAAATAAACTTTGATGTTGCTTGAACTTTGGCCCTGACTCTGAGCCCAGGCTGAAACTGCGAGAAAAGACTTGCAGACTTGAGGTATTTTGAAAGAAACTGAAGGAGATTTCAGCAGAATGTGACCAGATTCTTTTTCAGTCCCTCACCCTCATATCATATGTGGATCCCCCCCTCACCACCAGTCCTCCACCCCCGACCCCACCATCATGTTTTTCCTCCCTCCCTACCTTGTTAGGACACGACTGTAATTAGGAACATTCAAATGTTGTTGCATTCAATGGGTAATTTTATATTAACATGCCTGCTTTACTCGGGAGAAAACATATTAGGCCACTCCCTTGCTATCCTACTTTTGACCTAACGACCACCCTTCCCCTGCAAACTCCTATCTCCCCACAAAATCCTAAAGCAGTAAGTAAAAGTCCTTCATTTCCCCAGGATGGGCTATGTCTGCCACATGATTACTTGTCTTCTATGCGTTTAATATTAAGGCTAGATTTAGGTAATGACCATGTCCATCTCTACAACATTAAATTGGAAGTTGTTATACAGGTCAGGGCTTTGGATTAATGAGGGGAAAATACTGAACCTGAATAACTAACGTTTCAGCTTTATCAAGCATCCAAATATAGTTAGACATGTGGTCAGCCTTCCCTCTGTAGTGGGAAGTTACGCAGCACAGCACAGAGGTAACAGCCAAATGCAGGCTTTGGAGATCCACTGATCTGAGGTCAAATCCCCGGCTCCATTGCCGGCTGTGTCTTGGGCAGATTACTTAAATTCTCTGTGCCTCGGTTTTCTCATCCATAAAATGAGCAAGGCCAATATCCAACTGATGTGCATGAGTATGACTGTGCTGATCGTCTGCAGGTGTCCATTCTGATCAGGGCCTACCCCATACTGGTTGTTAAATGTTTTGACTACCACCCCTAAAAATGGGGTGATCTTGGTACTTAGCTTGTGGGATCAGATTACATGAAATAATGTACATAAAGTACTTAGCACTGTGCTTGGTGCATAGGAGACATTCAAATGTTACTAGCAGTATAGACAGTAGTTTCCTGATTATAAATAGGAAGGGAGGGGTTTCCCTGGTGGCGCAGTGGTTGAGAATCTGCCTGCCAATGCAGGGGACACGGGTTCGAGCCCTGGTCTGGGAAGATCCCACATGCCGCGGAGCGACTGGGCCCGTGAGCCACAATTACTGAGCCTGCGCGTCTGGAGCCTGTGCTCCGCAACAAGAGAGGCCGCCACAGTGAGAGGCCCGCGCACCGTGATGAAGAGTGGCCCCCGCTTGCCGCAACTGGAGAAAGCCCTCACACACAAACGAAGACCCAACACAGCCATAAAAAAAAAAAAAAAAAAAGCAACAGTCTTAAAAAAAAAAATAGGAAGGGACAGCCTAAAAATATAATACAGGGGTTTTTTTCAACAACAATGCCTTTAATTTCTAAGTAAATTCAATTTCAAATAACATTTCCAGTATACAGAAATATGAAATTTCAACCCAGATATAACATGGAAAGGCAAAGAATCAGACAAGTTTCTCTGGTTTACTATTGATGGAGTTTATGGGATGGTCACATGTTTCACAGACTTACCTCTATGACTACCTGTTTATACCTTTTGTGCCTGAGCTCAGCCACAACCCAGTGGAAGCAGTATCAAGCTTGTAGTTTTTTGTGGTGCTGTTTCTCTCAGAAACAGCTTTAACAGCCACTTCGAAATCCTCCATGGGCTAAACCTATACCTTCTATTGATATATATGTCTCCTCAATTGAGATCAAGAATCCATTAGCCCATGGAATATCCAGCTGCTTTAAATCTAGAAAATGCATTGTCATATTTTAAAAAAAAGGAAGAGACTTTTTTTCTCCCTTCTCCATCCTGGGTCAACATAGCCTCACATCCTTGCTTCAAAGTTTCTGTAGTTATAAATATTATTATAATCAGGAATAGTCTAAATCTTGTCTCTTACCAAATTGCCTTTTAATTTATCAAAGGCTTCCTGACATTCAGGTGTCTCACGTTCATTATCAAGCCTTTACTCAGCCCATAAATGAGTAAGGGATTTATTGGATTAAACTGGATTACAAACTTATGGCAATAACCAGTGCCAGCCCTCATCTGCTTCTTTTTGTATGGTTTGCTCCACTTCCCAATCATCTCAGCTGGATCTTAAGTAAGTAGGAATCTGTTGTTGCTAACTCTCTAACCCAGAGTCATCGCCTCAAGCAATCAAAAGGAACATTTGCTCACCTTCTTAGTATGCCCAGTTCCTGGAGTTACCTAAGAGAACAGTCTCCAGACATCCCAGATAAGTTTCCATATTTACATTAAAAATGGCTGTCTCATCACTATATGCAATTGCAAGATCATTCATTCAGACAATAAAGTATTGTCCACCACTGAAATACAGTTAAAGCATTACTTATGCCAACGGGAAATAAAGTCCATTTTTAGTCACTATCAAAGCACATCAACTGAATATTGGTCTCATCCATTTTATGGATAAGGAAACTGAGGCACAGAGAGTTTAAATAACCTGTCCAAGAGACACTAGCAAAGTTGGTCTTGGCCTTGTGCATCCTAGGTTGTTTTGGCTGAAAGCAATAAGAACCCTAACTCAAAATCACTTAAACAATAAGGACATTTATTATTTCATAAAACAAGAAATCCAGATAAAGGGCAGGCACTAAGTTGGGTTAATTCAGATGCTTGATGACATCATCCAAGAGCCAGGTTTTCTCCATCTCTCTGCTCTGCTATCCTCAGCATGTTGGCTTTATCCCCAGGCTAGATGCCATTTAGGGGCAATATGCGTCTTTATTTACATCCAGAGGAAAAGAATAGGGAAAGCACTCTCCCAACCATGGAATTCAGTCTTTCCCTTCATTTTCATTGGACCTGTGAAACATGTCCCCACCTCCAAACAATTATCTGTCACCAGAGTTATGTACTTACCTGCATTTTCCAATCGGCACACCTCTGGAGTTAGGTGTTGTGTGAATACCAGTACAAAAGCAAGGTTCTGTTAGGAAGGAGGAAGGGTCAATGACGGAGTGCAGCAGGGACACTAAGGCAAGTCTCTCCCTGGGAGACACGGGACTCCTGGGATGGGCAACTTTAGCCTAAGTTTTCCCCAACAGCTCAGGAATTCCTGAGAATCATGGACCAATGATCCTCCCAGCTGCCTCCAGTTCCCTCCACATATTGTCTCACAGGTATTTTCCCTAATCAATTTCTCACACATCTAATCCTGTCTTGGTATCTGCTTCTCAGAGGACTTGGGCTAAAACCATCACCAGTCAACCAATTCAATAACCTCATCTCCATCTTCATCATACTCCACCTCTCAGCAGCATTTGACACTGATGACCACACTCACCTTCTTGAAACTCCATTCTACCTTGACTTTCACAGTGCCACATATCCTGATTCTTCCCTGGCTCTCTGATAGCTTCACCTCCCAATCCAAGTTTCTGTTCTAGTCTTATAGGGAGACAAATTCCATGGTTATCTCATGTTTCTGCATGTCTTGCAAGCAGAGGAACTGACTGCCTTTATTCCAAACTATCTTTTAAAGAGTACTTGTATAGTGAACGGCCTTGGAGGATACAGAAAGTATCCAGATCAAGTGTGCTTATAGTCCAGTATAATAATGTCTCTCTCTGGAATAAAGGGCAACCATGCTTACTGTCTATTATAAAAGATTCAGATTCCCTAAGCTTAGGGTTCCTCTCCTGTAATGCTACCCACTGCATATTCAGGTGACACCTGGACATCTTTGCATTGCTCCATGGGAATTGGGGCTCTAAGAATCAGCATAAGAAAATGCTGATGCTCTGGCTACTGCTGTTACTGTCATAAAGTCTTTTTTTAAAAAATTTTTATTTATTTATTTATTTATTTATGGCTGTGTTGGGTCTTCGTTTCTGTGCGAGGGCTTTCTCTAGTTGTGGCAAGCGGGGGCCACTCTTCATCGTGGTGCACGGGCCTCTCACTATCGTGGCCTCTCTTGTTGCGGAGCACAGGCTCCAGACGCACAGGCTCAGTAATTGTGGCTCACGGGCTTAGTTGCTCCGTGGCATGTGGGATCTTCCCAGACCAGGGCTCGAACCCGTGTCCCCTGCATTAGCAGGCAGATTCTCAACCACTGCGCCACCAGGGAAACCCCTGTCATTAAGTCTTTTGTCTCTGACCCAGGAGTCTCATGTCTTCTGCTGGCATACATGAAATTATGGCAGGCTAACGTGTTAGTGTGCAAGGAAGGTAAACTCTCAGACCCTTCACAGTTTTTTTAACACCTCATCTCACACTACACTCTACTTAATCAACTCATCATTCACAGAGGTCAAGAGTAAAATGATTCCTCCTCCAGACTCCATATTACTATAGGCAGGAGTGAAGAGAGGATTCCAGAATTCTTCAAGTTCCTAGTAAGAAACCTATGACTATGTATTGGAGAAAGGGAAATAATCAGACTCTGAGGGCACTAGCTCTGAACTGACACTAATTCCTGGTGACCCAAAACATCACTATGGCCCATCAGTGATGGTAAACTAGGGGTCATACTAGGGGCTGGTGGAGGTCAGGTGATTGATGGAGTTTTTAGATCAAGTTCATCTCACAGTGGGCCCACTGGGTTCCCAAACCCACTCCATTTTCAGAATGCATTCTTAGAATCAAAATATTCCACAGCTGGCAGAATCTCTACGCTAGTTCCCTGGTGTTTGGAATGAGGACTGTTATGGTAGAAAAGGCTGACTGGAAGCCAGTATAAATGTCTCTATCTACAAAAACAGTAAACCAAAAGCAATACTGCATTCCTGGGAGGATGGCAAAGATTAATGCCACCATTAAGAATGTGAAAGATTCAGGGGTGGTGATTCCCACCACATCCCAATTCAACTCACCTATTTGGCCTGTGCAAAAGACAATTAGATCTTAGAGGATGATGGTGAAATTAATCAGATGGTAACCCCAATTGCAGCTGCTTTTCCAAATGTGGTTTTGTTGCTTGAACAAATTAACACTTCCCCTGGTATCTGGTATGCAGCTATTGATCTGGTAAATATTTTTTTCCTCTATGCCTGTTAGTACTAGACCACCAGAAACAGTTTGCTTTCAGCTGTCAAGGCTGAAAATACACCTTCACTGTCCTACCTTAGGGGTAAATCAACTCTCCAGTCCTACCTCCACAGGAGACTTTATTGCCTTTCCCTTCCAGAGGATATCTTGCTGGTCTCTAACATTGATGATACTGTGCTGACTAGACCTGGTGAGCAGGAAGTAGCAACTACTCTAAAGAAATTGGTAAGACATTTGGGTAGTGGAGGATGGGAAACAAATCCCACAAACATTCAGAGGCCTTCCACCTCAGTGAAATTTCTAAGGACCCAGTAGTTGGGGGATGTCAAGACATCCCTTTTAAGGTAAAGGCTAGGTTACTGTATCTGGCCCATACTACAACCAAAAGAGGCACAAAATCCTAGTGGATTTTGGAAGCAACATATACCTCATTTGGGTGTGCTACTCTAGCTCATTTATCAAGGGGCCCCCAAAACTGCTAGTTTTGAGTGACACCCAGAACAAGAGATGGCTCTGCAACAGGTCCAGGCTGCGATGCAAGCTGCTCTGCCACTTGGTCCATAGGATCCAGCAGATCTGATGGTGTGTCAAATGTCAGTGGCAGAAAAAGATGTTGTTTGGAATTTTTGGCAGGCTCCTGTAGATGAATCACAGTGCAGATCCTTAGGATTTGGGACCAAAGTCTTACCATCCTCTGAAGATAACTACCCTCAATTTTTTTTTTAAAGGAAGTGATTTTTTTTTTAAGATCAAATTTATAGAGAGAATGTTTTGCTTATCTCTTTTAAATTTTATTTATTTATTTATTTATGGCTGTGTTGGGTCTTCGTTTCTGTGTGAGGGCTTTCTCCAGTTGTGGCAAGTGGGGGCCACTCTTCATCGCAGTGCGTGGGCCTCTCACCATCACGGCCTCTCTTGTTGCGGAGCACAGGCTCCAGACGCACAGGCTCAGTAATTGTGGCTCACGGGCCCAGCTGCTCCACGGCATGTGGGATCTTCCGGGACCAGGGCTCGAACCCGTGTGCCCTGCATTGGCAGGCAGATTCTTAACCACTGCGCCACCAGGGAAGCCCCACCCTCATTTTGAGAAATAGTTTTTGGCTTGCTACTAGGCCCTCATAGAGACTGAATTCTTTACCATGGGTCACCATGTTACAGTGCAGCTTGAGCTGCCCATAATGAACTGGGCATTATCTGACCTGCAAAGCCATGAAGTTTGCACAGTTAGCACTCCATTATCAAATGGAAGTGATACATATGAGATTGGGTTTGAGATCAGAAGTGATATATATGAATATCTGAAGGTATGGATGAGGAAAAGGCTCAACTGCCCATGGTCCCTACGCCTTCTACATTACCTTCTCACTCTCAGCCCATACCTATGGTCTCATTGAAAGTTACCAACAACCATATGGCTGAGGAAGAAGAAACTTGGGCCTTGTTTACAGATGGTTTTGTATAATATGCAGGCACCACCAGAATGTGGTACAGCACTACACTCTCTTTCTTGGAGATCCCTGAAGGACAGTGATAAGTGGAAATGCTCCCTGTAGACAGAACTTTGAACAGTGCACCTGGATGTTCATTTTGCCTGGAAAGTAGAAAAGGCCAGAGGTAGAATCTATACAGATTCCTGGGCTGTGGCCAAATGGTTTGGTTGGATGATCAGGAACTTGGAAGGAACACAACTGAAAATTGGTGACAAGGAGATCTGGGGAAGGGGTATGTGGATAGACCTCACTGAATTAGCAAAGAATGTAAAGATATCTGTGTCTCACGTGAATTCTCATCAAAGGATGACCTCAGCAGAGGAGGATTTAATAATCAAGTGGCTATGATGCCTGTTCTAGGGATACCAGCTACCCTCTTTCTCCAGCTACTCCTGTCATTACTCAGTGGGCTCATGAAAAAGTGACCATGGTGGAAGATTATACATGGGCTGAGAAACATAGACTGCTGAGTGCCCAACTGCCAGCAACAGAGACCAATACTGAGTCCCTCATGTCACACAATTTCCCAGGGTGATCAGCCAACTACCTGGTGGCAGATAGATTGCATTGGGTCACTTCCATAATGGGGGCAGCGTTTTGTTCTTTCTGGAATAGACACATACTATGGGTATGTATTTGCCTTCTCTGCATGCAATGCTTATACCAAAACTACCATCCAGAGACTTACAGAATGCCTTACTCACATGGCATCCCGCACAGCATTGCTTCTGATCAAGGAATTCACTTCACAGAACTGAAGTATGGCAATGGGCCTGTGCTCATGTAATTCACTGGTCTTACCACTTCGCCATCATTCTGAAACAGCTGGCTTGATAGAATGTTGAAATGGCATTTTGAAGACTCATGTTACAGTGACAGCTAGGAGGCAATACCTTGCAGAGCTGGGGAAAGGTTCTCCAGGATGCTGTATACGCTCTGAATCAGTGTCCAATATATCGTACTATTTCTACCATCGTCAGGATTCACAGGTCCAGGAGTCAAAGGGTAGAAATAGGAGTGACTCTACTCACAATTACCCCTAGTGAGCCACTAGCGAAAATCTTACTTCCCATCCCTGTGACCTTAGATTCTGCTAATTTAGAGTTCTTCATTCCAAAAGGAGGAATGCTTCCACCAGGAGACACAACGATTCCATTGAACTGGAAGTTAAGACCAAATTTGTTGGTCAGTTTTATTTGTCATCTTTGCTAGGTTATGGTTCCCAGCTATTCAGTCAAACATTAAGCATTTATTTGAAGGTATTTTGTAGATTTGGTTAAAGTCTATAATCAGTTGACTTTAAGTAAGGGATTTTACCCTGGATTCTCTAGGTGCACCTGACTGAATCCATTGGGAGGCCATAAAAGCAGGGCTGAGATTTCCCTGGGAGAGAGAAGTTCCACCTACGGACCATAACTTTGACCCATATGACAACAGAGTTCCAGCCTGCTCATGATCTTCCCTTCCTGACTGCCTGCAGACAAGAGTTTTCATCAGGGCTTCCCTGGTGGCGCAGTGGTTGAGAATCTGCCTGCCAATGCAGGGGACACGGGTTCGAGCCCTGGTCTGGGAGGATCCCACATGCCGCGGAGCAACTGGGCCCGTGAGCCACAGTTGCTGAGCCTGCGCGTCTGGAGCCTGTGCTCCGCAGCGGGAGAGGCCGCGGTGGTGAGAGGCCCGCGCACCGCGATGAAGAGTCGCTCCCACTTGCCACAGCTGGAGAGGGCCCTCGCACAGAGGCGGAGACCCAACACAGCCATAAATAAATTTTAAAAAAATTAAACAAACAAAAAAACCCAAAAATCCCTATCTAAGAGTAAAAAAAAAAAAAAAGAGTTTTCATCAGTGTTGATGGGTTTGAGTCTGCCTGCAATCTTCCCTTTTTGACAGCCTGCCCTATAGATTTTAAATTTTCTTAACCAGTCCTTGCAACCACATAAACTAAACCAACTATATATATATTATATATATAATTTATTTATTTTTATTTATATTTATATACAGGCCACAACCTCTCACTCCCCAGGGCTTCAACATTACTATTCATCTTGAAACCATCAGGAATAATCTCATCATGGCTTTTATCTGTTTATGTCAGTTACCTTAAGTCACGCTAAGACTCCCAAGTTATCTGTCTCTTTGAGTGGCCTCACTCAGCTCTGTATATTGCTTTTATGATTCCATCTCCCTCCACTCCCCAGCTTCTGAAATCCTCCCACTAGGCTATGTGGAATTTGTGAACAGTCATCATCCCCTATATCTGCAACTGCTTCTCTGTATAGTCCCTTCATCTTGCTTAACTGAAATCACTCTCCCCTAAGGTCTTTACTCTCCCGGAAATCCTCTTAAATGGTATTGTCTTCTCTCATACACCCCTAGCACCACAAGACCTGGAGATGTCCTCCTCACTGTCGCTTCCAGAACACTTTCCCTCCCTCCTCAGTAACAACTCCCAGCTTTGAATCTCATATCATCAGATTAAATCACCAATTATCTGTCCTCAGGAAAGTCAACTGCTGACCCCGGATGACTCACCTTTAGTACTTGAAGATTTCAGTACCTGGATCACTGTTACTCTCTGGATCTACTCTCTCTAGCACTATTACTGTCAAAATTTTTGATATTTAAATATCTACACTGATGGCCTTTTTAATAGCCTGGTCTCACGGTTCCTTGACCGTCTCTCCTCCAATTATCTTGTTTGCCACCCTACTTTAGCCGCTAACACACATGGCCCTAACATTGACCTTATCATTACTAAAAATTACTATTCCTTTCTTTTCTCAATTTGAAGCATCCGCACTATTCAACTAACACTTTCTTCTTTCTAATTCATTCCTTACTGTTCCCCACCCTAACAATACTTTGGCCCCACTCATTAAATTGACTACTCCCACTTTCCTTCATGTCCTCACTTCCCTTTCTACCCAGCTTAAACTTCATGGTCAGTTATTATATTAATTCATCTGCGTGTGCTCTCAGTTAATGATTTGAGACCTTCTTATCTAATATAATGTTTAATTCTATGAATTTCCTGCTGATCAGTTTTTGCTACATCCCACAAATTCCAGTGTTTTATTTTTATTTAATTAAAATATTATTAAATCTCCTTTGAGAATTTTCTTTGACACTTCGGGTATTTAGAAGTATATTTTTCAAGTTCCAAAAATTTGGGGATTTTCTAGATATTCTGGTAGTGATTTCTAGTTTCATTCCAACACAGTCTGATTTTTATGATTTCTACTATTTTAAATTTGTCAAGTGTTGTTTATGTCCAAGTATATGATCTCTCTTCATGACTGTTCCATGTGCACTTAAGATTTGTAACACGCTCTTGTTGGATGGCACATTCTCTAAGTGTCAACTGGGTTGAGTTAGTTGATAGTGTTCTTCATATTATCTATATCCTTACTGATTTTCTGCCTACTTGTTCTGTCAATTATTGGTAGAGGGCTGTTGGAGTCTCCAACTGTAATTATGGATTCGTCTATTTCTCCTTTAATATTTTTTAACGTTTTTATTGGAGTATAACTGCTTTGCAATGGTGTGTTATTTTCTGCTTTATAACAAAGTGAATCAGTTATACATATACATATATCCCCATATCTCTTCCCTCTTGCTTCTCCCTCCCTCCCACCCTCCCTATCCCACCCTTCTAGCTGATCACAAAGCACCGAACTGATCGCCCTGTGCTATGCGACTGCTTCCCACTAGCTATGTATTTTACATTTGGTAGTGTATATATGTCCATGTATACACTACCATTCTCTCACCTTGCCCCAGCTTACGCTTCCCCCTCCCCGTGTCCTCAAGTTCATTCTCTAATAGCTCTGCATCTTTATTCCCATCTTGCCCCTAGGTTCTTCATGACCATTTTTTTTTATATTCCATATATATGTGTTAGGATACGGTATTTGTTTTTCTCTTTCTGATTTACTTCACTCTGTATGACACACTCTAGGTCCATCCACCTCACTACAAATAACTCAATTTCTTTTCTTTTATGGCTGAGTAATATTCCATTGTATATATGGGCCACATCTTCTTTATCTATTCATCTGTCAATGGACACTAGGTTGCTTCCATGTCCTGGCTATTGTAAATAGAGCTGCAATGAACATTGTGGTACATGACTCTTTTTGAATTATGGTTTTCTCAGGGTATATGCCCAGCAGTGGGATTGCTGGGTCATATGGTAGCTCTATTTTTAGTTTTTAAGGAACCTCCATACTGTTCTCCATAGTGGCTGTATCAATTTACATTCCCACCAACAGTGCAAGAGGGTTCCCTTTTCTCCACACCCTCTCCAGCATTTATTGTTTCTAAATTTTTTGATGATGGCCATTCTGACCAGTGTGAGATGATATCTCATTGTAGTTTTGATTGCATTTCTCTAATGATTAATGATGTTGAGCATTCTTTCATGTGTTTGTTGGCAATCTGTATATGTTCTTTGGAGAAATGTCTATTTAGGTCTTCTGCCCATTTTTGGATTGGGTTGTTTGTTTTTCTGATATTGAGCTGCATGAGCCGCTGGTAAATTTTGGAGATTAATCCTTTGTCAGTTGCTTCATTTGCAAATGTTTTCTCCCATTCTGAGGGTTGTCTTTTGGTCTTGTTTATGGTTTCCTTTGCTGTGCAAAAGCTTTTTAAGTTTCATTAGGTCCCATTTGTTTATTTTTGTTTTTATTTCCATTTCTCTAGGAGGTGTGTCAAAAAGGATCTTGCTGTGATTTACGTCATAGAGTGTTCTGCCTATGTTTTCCTCTAAGAGTTTGATAGTGTCTTGCCTTACATTTAGGTTTTTAGTCCATTTGGAGTTTATTTTTGTGTATGGTGTTAAGGAGTGTTCTAATTTCATTCTTTTACAGGTAGGTAGCTGTCCAGTTTTCCCAGCACCACTTATTGAAGAGGCTGTCTTTTCTCCATTGTATATTCTTGCCTCCTTCATCAAAGATAAGGTGACCATATCTGCATGGGTTTATCTCTGGGTTTTCTATCCTGTTCCATTAAGCTATATTTCTGTTTTTGTGCCAGTACCATACTGTCTTGATTACTGTAGCTTTGTAGTATAGTCTAAAATCCAGGAGCCTGACTCCTCCAGCTTCGTTTTTCTTTCTCAAGATTGCTTTGGCTATTCGGGGACTTTTGTGTTTCCATACAAATTGTAAAATTTTTTGTTCTACTTCTGTGAAAAATGCCAGTGGTAGTTTGATAGGGATTGCATTGAATCTGTAGATTGCTTTGGGTATTATAGTCATTTTCACAATGTTGATTCTTCCAATGCAAGAACATGGTATATCTCTCCATCTAGTTGTATCATATTTAATTTCTTTCAGCAGTGTCTTATAATTTTCTGCATACAGGTCTTTTGTCTCCTTAGGTAGGTTTATTCCTAGGTATTTTATTCTTTTTGTTACAATGGTAAATGGGAGTGTTTTCTTAATTTCACTTTCAGATTTTTTCATCATTAGCATATAGGAATGCAAGAGATTTCTGTGCATTAATTTTGTATCCTGCTACTTTACCAAATCCATTGATTAGCTCTAGAAGTTTTCTGGTAGCATCTTTAGGATTCTCTTTTTATAGTATCATATCATCTGCAGACAGTGACAGCTTTACTTCTCCTTTTCTGATTTGGACTCCTTTTATTTCTTTTTCTTCTCTGATTGCTGTGGCTAAAACTTCAAAAACTATGTTAATAGTGGTGAGAGTGGGCAACCTTGTCTTTTTCCTGATCTTAGTGGAAATGGTTTCAGTTTTTCACCATTGAGGACGATGTTGGCTGTGGGTTTGTCATATATGGCCTTTATTATGTTGAGGTAAGTTCACTCTATGCCTACTTTCTGGAGGGTTTTTATCATAAATGGGTGTTGAATTTTGTCAAAAGCTTTCTCTGCATCTATTGAGATGATCATATGGTTTTTCTCCGTCAATTTGTTAATATGGTGTATCACATTGATTGACTTGCACATATTGAAGAATCCTTGCATTCCTGGGATAAACCCCACTTGATCATGGTGTATGATCCTTTTACTGTGCTGTTGGATTCTGTTTGCTAGTGTTTTCTTGAGGATTTTTGCATCTATGTTCATCAGTGATATTGGTCTGTAGTTTTCTCTTTTGTGACATCTTTGTCTGGTTTTGGTATCAGGGTGATGGTGGCCTCATAGAATGAGTTTGGGAGTCTTCCTCCCTCTGCCATATTTTGGAAGAGTTTGAGAAGGATAGGTGTTAGCTCATCTCTAAATGTTTAATAGAATTCTCCTGTGAAGCCCTCTGGTCCTGGGCTTTTGTTTGTTGGAAGATTTTTAATCACAGTTTCAATTTCAGCGCTTGTGATTGGTCTGTTCATATTTTCTATTTCTTCCTGGTTCAGTCTCGGAAGGTTGTGTATTTCTAAGAATTTGTCCATTTCTTCCAGGTTGTCCATTTTATTGGCATATAGTTGCTTGTAGTAACCTCTCATGATCCTTTGTATTTCTGCAGTATCAGATGTTACTTCCCCTTTTTCATTTCTAATTCTATTGATTTGAGTCTTCTCCCTTTTTCTCTTGATGAGTCTGCCTAAAGGTTTATGAATTTTGTTTATTTTCTCAAAGAACCAGCTTTTAGT
This sequence comes from Balaenoptera ricei, assembly GCF_028023285.1. Taxonomy (NCBI): domain Eukaryota; kingdom Metazoa; phylum Chordata; class Mammalia; order Artiodactyla; family Balaenopteridae; genus Balaenoptera; species Balaenoptera ricei. The sequence continues at coordinate 64,101,808 of NC_082660.1, read as the reverse complement.
TTTATTGATCTTTGCTATCATTTCCTTCATTTCTTTTTCATTTATTTCTGATCTGATCTTTATGATTTCTTTCCTTCTGTTAACTTTGGGGTTTTTTTGTTCTTCTTTCTCTAATTGCTTTAGGTGTAAGGTTAGGTTGTTTATCTGAGATGTTTCTTGTTTCTTAAGGTAGGATTGTATTGTTATAAACTTCCCTCTTAGAACTGCTTTTGCTGCATCCCATAGGTTTTGGGTCGTCGTGTTTTCATTGTCATTTGTTTCTAGTTAGTTTTTGATTTCCTCTTTGATTTCTTCAGTGATCTCTTGGTTAATAAGTAGTGTATTGTTTAGCCTACATGTGTTTGTATTTTTTACAGATTTTTTCCTGTAATTGATATCTAGTCTCATAGCACTGTGGTCATAAAAGGTACTTGATACAATTTCAATTTTCTTAAATTTACCAAGGCTTGACTTGTGACCCAAGGTATGATCTATCCTGGAGAATGTTCCATCAGCACTTGAGAAGAAAGTGTATTCTTTTGTTTTTGGATGGAATGTCCTATAAATATCAATTAAGTCCATCTTGTTTAATGTATCATTTAAAGCTTGTGTTTCCTTATTTATTTTCATTTTGTATGATCTGTCCATTGGTGAAAGTTGGGTGTTAATGTCCCCTACTGTGATTGTGTATATGTATAACTCATTGACTTTTCTCTACGCCTGAAACACAACATTGTAAATCATCTATACTTCAAGAAAAATTAACTTAAAAAAAGGAAAAAAAGTTTAAAAATGGCAAAAATTAAAGGGAGAATCATAGAAGCATCAAGGGAAAAGCAACTAGTTATATACAAGGGAACTCCCATAAGGCTATCAGCTGACTTTTCAGCAGAAACTCCATAGGTCAGAAAGGTGTGGCACAATACGTTTAAAGTGATGAAAGGAAAAAACCTACAACCAAGAATACTCTATCTGGCAAGGCTATCATTCATATTTGAAAGTGAGATTAAGAGTTTTACTGACAAGCAAAAGCTAAAAGAGTTCAGCACCCTGAAACTGGCTTTACAAGAAATGCTAAAGGGACTTCTCTAAGCAGAAAAGAGAAGGCCACAACTTAGAAATATGAAAATTACAAAAGGAAAAAATCTCAATTGTAAAGGCAAATATAAAGTAAAGGTAGTAGATCAATTATAAAACTAGTAGAAGTTTAAAAGAAAAAAAGTAGTGAAATTATTCATATCTGCATTAAGCAGTTAAGGGATACATAAAACAAAAAGATGTAAAATATGATGTCAAAAACATTGAACATGGGGGGATAAAAATGCACCGTTGTTAAACGAACTTAAGAGATCAACAACTTAACATAATCATGTATATATATAGGTTACTATATATAAGCCTTATGTTAACCACAAACCAAAAAAAATCTATATAGCTACACAAGAAAGGAGATAAGAATCCAAACATAACACTAAAGACAGTCATTAAATCACAAAGGAAGAAAGCAAAAGAAGAAGAAAGGAACAAAAAGAACTATGAAAACAACCCTAAAACAATTAACAAAATGGCACTAGGTACATACCTGTCAATAATTACTTCAAATAGAAATGGACTAAATGCTCCAATAAAAAAAAAACATAGAATGGCTGAATGGATACAAAAACAAGAGCCATATATATGCTGCCTACAAGATAATCACTTCAGGTACAAAGACACACAAACCAAAAGTGAGGGGATGAAAAAAGATATTCCATGCAAATGGAAATGAAAAGAAAGCTGGGGTTGCCATATTCATATCAGACAATATAGACTGTAAAAAGAAGACTGTAGCAAGAGAAAATGAAGGACATTAATTACATAATGATCAAGGGATCAATCCAGAAAAAAAGATATAACAATTGTAAATATATATGCACCCAACATAGGAGCAACTAAATACATAAAGCAAATATTAGCAAAAACAAACAGACAAACTGACAGTAACACAATAACAGTAGGGGACTTTAACATCCCACTTACATCAAAGGACAGATCATCCAGACAGAAAATCAAAAAGGGAACACTGACATTAAGTGACACATTAGATAATATTGACTTGATAAATATACATAGAACCTTTCATCCAAAAGCATCAGAGTACATTCCGTTCAACTGCACATGAAACATTATCCAGGATAGATCACATGCTAGGCCACAAAACAAGTCCCACTAAATTTAAGAGGATTGAAATCATATCAAGCATCTTTTCTTACCACAACACTGTGAAACCAGAAATCAACTACAAGAAAAAAACTGAAAAAACCCACAAACATGTGGAGGGTAAACAATTTGTTACTAAACAACCAATGGGTCACTAAAGAAATCAAAGATGGAATCAAGAAGTACCTAGAGACAAATGAAAACAAAAACACAATGATCCAAAAATCTGTGGGATGCATCAAAAGCAGTTCTAAGAGGGAAGTTTATAGCCATATAAGTCTACCTCAAGAAACAAGAAAAATCTCAAGCGTATAACATAACCTGGCACTTAAAGGGACCAGAAAAAGAGGAACAAACAAAATCCATAGTTGGTAGAAGGATAGAAATCATAAAGATTCAGAGCAGAAATAAATGAAGTAGAGACTAAAAAAGAAAAAGAAAAGATCAATGAAATTAAGAGTTAGTTCTTTGACAAATTCTTAGAAAGGTATAACCTTCCAAGACTGAACCAGGAAGAAAGAGAAAATATGAACAGACCAATCACAAGCGCTGAAATTGAAACTGTGATTAAAAATCTTGCAACAAACAGAAGTCCAGGACCAGATGGCTTCACAGGTGAATTCTATCAAACATTTAGAGAAGAGCTAACACCCATCCTTCTCAAACTCTTCCAAAAAATTGCAGAGGAAGGAACACTCCCAAACTCATTCTATGAGGCCACAATCACCTTGATACCAAAACCAGACAAAGATAGTACAAAAAAAGAAAATGACAGACCAATATCACTGATGAATATAGATGCAAAAATCCTCAACAAAATGCTAGCAAACAGAATCCAAAAGCACATTAAAAGGATCATACACCATGATCAAGTGGGATTTATCCCACAGATGCAAGGATTATTCAATATACACAAATTAATCAATGTGATATACCATATTAACAAATTGAAGAATAAAAACCATATGATCATCTATATAGATGCAGAAAAAGTTTTTGACAAAATTCAACATCTATTTATGATAAAAACTCTCCAGAAAGTGGTATAGAGGGAACCTACCTCAACATAATAAAGGCCCTACATGACAAACCCACAGCAAACATCATTCTCAATGGTGAAAAACTGAAAGCATTTCCTCTAAGATCAGGAACAAGGCAAGGATGTCCACTCTCGCCACTATTATTCAACATAGTTTTGGAAGTCCTAGCCACAGCAATCAGAGAAGAAAAAGAAATAAAAGGAATACAAATTGGAAAAGAAGTAAAATTGTCAATGTTTGCAGATGACATGATACTGTACATAGAGAATCCTAAAGATGCCAGCAGAAAAATACTAGAGCTAATCAATGAATGTGGTAAAGTTGCAGGATACAAAATTAATGCACAGAAATCTCTTGCATTCCTATACAGTAACAACAAAAGATCAGAAAGAGAAATTAAGGAAACAATCCCATTCACCATTGCAACAAAAAGTATAAAGTACCTAGGAATAAAACTACCAAAGGAGGTAAAAGACCTGTACTCTGAAAACTATAAGACACTGATGAAAGAAATCAAAGATGACACAAACAGATGGAGAGATATACCATGTCCTTGGATTGGAAGAATCAATATTGTGAAAATGACTATACTACCCAAAGCAATCTACAAATTCAATGCAATCCCTATCAAATTACCAATGTCAGTTTTTACGGAACTAGAACAAAAAATCTTAAAATTTGTATGGAGACACAAAAGACCCTGAATAGTCAAAGCAGACTTGAGGGGAAAAAGTGGAGCTGGAGGGATCAGACTCCCTGACTTCAGACTATACTACAAAGCTACAGTAATCAAGACAATTTGGTACTGGCACAAAAACAGAAATACAGATCAATGGAACAGGATAGAAAGCCCAGAGATAAACCCATGCACCTATGGTCAACTAATCTATGACAAAGGTGGCAAGGATATACAATGGAGAAAAGACAGTCTCTTCAATAAGTGGTGCTGGGAAAACTGGACAGCTACATGTAAAAGAATGAAGTTAGAACACTCCCTAACACCATACACAAAAATAAACTCAAAATGGAATAGAGACCTAAATGTAAGACCGGACACTATAAAACTCTTAGAGGAAAACATAGGAAGAACACTCTTTGACATAAATCACAGCAAGATCTTTTTTGATCTACCTCCTAGAGTAATGGAAATAAAAACAAAAATAAACAAATGGAACCTAATGAAACCTAAAAGCTTTTGCAAAGCAAAGGAAACTACAAACAAGACGAAAAGTCAACCCTCAGAATGGGAGAAAATATTTGCAAACGAATCAATGGACAAAGGATTAATCTCCAAAATATATAAACACCTCATGCAGCTCAATATTAAAAAAAAAAACAACCAATCAAAAAAAATGGGCTGAAGACCTAAAGAGACGTTTCTCCAAAGAAGACATACAGATGGCCAAGAAGCACATGAAAAGCTGCTCAACAACACTAATTATTAGAGAAATGCAAATCAAAACTACAATGAGGTATCACCTCACACCAGTTAGAATGGGCATCATCAGAAAATCTACAAACAACAGATGCTGGAGAGGGTGTGGAGAAAAGGGGACCCTCTTGTTCTGTTGGTGGGATTGTGAATTGATATAGCCACTATGGAGAACAGTACGGAGGTTCCTTAAAAAACTAAAAATAGAATTACCATATGACCCAGCAATCCCACTACTAGGCATATACCCAGAGAAAACCATAATTCAAAAAGACACTTGCGCCCCAATGTTCATTGCAGCACTATTTACAATAGCCAGGTCATGGAAGCAACCTAAATGCCCATCGACAGATGAATGGATAAAGAAGTTGTGGTACATATATACAATGCAATATTACTCAGCCCTAAAACGGAACGAAATTGGGTCATTTGTAGAGACATGGATGGATCTAGAGACTGTCATACAGAGTGAAGTAAGTCAGAAAGAGAAAAACAAATATCGTATATTAACGCATATATGTGGAACCTAGAAAAATGGTAGAGATGAACCGGTTTGCAGAGCAGAAATAGAGACACAGATGTAGAGAACAAACGTATGGACACCAAGGGGGGAAAGTGGCGGGGGTGGTGGTGCTGGTGAGATGAACTGGGTTATTGGAATTGACATATATACACTAATATGTATAAAATAGATAACTAATAAGAACCTGCTGTATAAAAAATAAATTAAATTAAATTTAAAAATTCAGACAAAAAGTTAATTCTTTGAAAAGATAAGCAAAATAGATAAACCTTTAGCCAGACTCATCAAGAAAAAAGGGAGAGGCTCCAAATCAATATAATCACAAATGAAAAATGAGAAGTTACAACCAACACCACAGAAATACAAAGGATCATGAGAGATTACTGCGAACAACTACATGCCAATAAAATGGACACCTAGAAGAAATGGACAAATTCCTAGAAATGTACAATCTCCTAAGACTGAACCAGGAAGAAATAGAAAATATGAACAGACCAATTACCAGTAATGAAATTGAATCAGTAATTTTTTAAAACTCCCAACAAACAAAAGTCCAGGACCAGATGGTTTCATGGGTGAATTCTACCAAACATTTATAGAAGAGTTAACACCTATCCTTCACAAACTATTCCAAAAAAAATTGCAGTGGACAGAACATTTCCAAACTCATTCTATGAGGTCAGCATCACCCTGATACCCAAACCAGACAAAGATACCACCAAAAAAGAAAATTACACACCAATATCATTGACGAACATAGATGCAAAACTACTCAATAAAATGTTAGAAACAAAATTCGACAATACATTTAAAAGGATCATACATTATCATCAAGTAGTGTTTACAATAGGGATGCTAGGATGGTTCAATCATCAATCAATCAATTTGATACAATACATTAACAAATTAAAGTATAAAAAACATGATTATCGCAATAGATGCAGAAAAAGCTTTTGACAAAATACAACATCCACTTATGAAAAAACTCTCAACAAAGTGGTTATGAAAGAAACATACCTCAGCATAATAAAAGCCATATATGATAAGCCCACAGCTATCATCATACTCAATGGTGAAAAGCATTTCCTCTAAGATCAAGAGCAAGACAAGGAAGCCCACTCTCACCACTTTTATTCAACATGGTGTTAAAAGTTCTAGCCACAAGAAAGAGAAAAACAAATACTGTATACTAACACATATATATGGAATCTAAAAAAAAGGTTCTGAAGAACCTAGGGGCAGGACAGGAATAAAGACACAGATGTAGAGAATAGACCTGAGGACATGGGGAGGGGAAGGGTAAGCTGGGATGAAGTGAGAGAGTGGCATGGACTTATATATACTACCAAATGTAAAATAGATAGCTAGTGGGAAGCAGCCGCATAGCACAGGGACATCAGCTCAGTGCTTAGTGACCACCTAGAGGGGTGGGATAGGGAGGGTGGGAGGGAGACGCAAGAGGGAGGAGATATGGGGATATATGTATATGTATAGCTGATTCACTTTGTTATAAAGCAGAAACTAACACACCATTGTAAAGCAATTATACTCCAATAAAGATGTTAAAAAAAAATCTAGCCACAGCAATCAGACAAGGAAAAGAAATAAAAACAATCCAGATTGGAAAGGAAAAAGTAAAACTGTCACTGTTTGCAGATGACATGATGCTATATATAAAAAATCCTAAGGGCACCATCAAAAAATTACCAGAACTCATCAATGAATTCAGTTAAGTTGCAGGATACAACATTAATATACATAAATCCATCACATTTATATACACTAAGAGCAAACTATCAGAAAGTAAATTAAGAAAACAATCTCATTTACAATCACATGAAAAAGAATAAAACATCCAGGAATAAATCTACTTAAGGAGGTAAAAGGTCTGTACTTGGAAAACTGTATGACATTGATGAAAGAAATTGAAGACAACAAAAACAAATGGAAAGATATATCCTGCTCATGGATTGGAATAATTAATATTGTTAACATGACTATACTACCCAAGGCAATCTACAGATTCAATACAATCCCTATCAAAATACCAATGACATTTTTCACACAACAAGAACAAATAATTCTAAAATTTGCATAGAAACACAAAAGACCCTGAACAGCCAAAACAATCTTGAGAAAGAAGAACAAAACTGGAGGTACCACACTTGCTGGTTTCAAACTGTACTATAAAGCTACAACAATCAAAACAGTATGGTACTGGCACAAGAACAGACACATAGGTCAATGGAACAGAATAGAGAGTCCAGAAATGAATCCACACTTATTTGGTCAATTAATCTATGACAAAGGAGGCAAGAATATACAATGGAGAAAAGACCACTTCTTCAATAAATGTTGGGAAAACTTGACAGCTACATGCAAAAGAATCACATTGGGGTACTTTCTCACTCCATATAAAAAAATAAGCTCAAAATGGGTTAAAGGCTTAAATGTAAAACCTGAAATCATAAAACTTCTAGAAGAAAACATAGGTAGTATGCCCTTTGACATTGGTCCTAACAATATTTTTTTTGGATATGTCTCTTTAGGCAAGGGAAACAAATGGGACTACATCAAACTAAAAATCTTTTGTACAGTGAAACAAACTACCAAAAAAACTAAAAGGTTGCCTACTGAGTGGAAGAAAACATTTACAAATGATATATCTGATAAGGGGTTAATATCCAAAATATACAAAGAACTCATACAACTAAAAAAAACCCTAAACAACCCTATTGGAAAATGGGCATAGGACCTGAACAGATATTTTTCCAAAGAGGACATACAGGTGGCCAACAGGCACAAGAAAAGATGGTCAACATCACTAATCATCAGGGAAATGCAAATCAAAACCACAGTGCGATATCACCTCACACCAGTCAGAATGACTATTATCAAAAATACAACAAGTAACAAGTATTGGCAAGGATGTGGAGAAAAAAGAAACCTCATGCACTGTTGCTGGGAATGTAAACTGTTGCAGCCACTATGAAACACAGTGTGGAGGTTTCTTTAAAAATTAAAAATAGAACTACCATATAATTCAGCAGTTCCACTCCTAGCTATTTATCCAAAGAAAACAGAAATACTAATTCCAAAAGATATATTAACCCCTATGTTCACTGCAACATTATTTACAATAGCCAAGATACTGAAACAACTTAAGTGCCCATCGATAGATAAATGGATAAGAAGAGTGGTATATACATATGATAGACTATTACTCAGCCATAAAAAAGTATGAAATCCTGCCATTTGTGACAGCATGGATTGACCTGGAGGGTTTTATGTTAAGTGAAATAAATGAGACAGAGAAAGAAAAATACCATATGATTTCACTCATATGGTGGAATCTAAATAGCAAAACAAATGAAGAGACATAACAAAACAGAGTCATATATACAGAGAACAAACAGGTGGTTTCCAGAGGGGAAAGAGGTGGGGGGATGAAAGAAATAAGTGAGGGAGATTAAGAGGTACAAACTTCCAGTTACAAAATAAATGAGTCATGGGTATGAAATATACAGTGTGGGGAATATAGTCAATAAATATGTAATATATTTGTATTATGACAGATAGTAGATTTATTGTGGCAATCATTTTGAAATGTATAGAAATATTGAATCACTGTATTGTGCACCTGGAACTAACATAGTGTTGTAGGTCTATTCTACTTCAAAAACAAACAAACAAACTCATAGAAAAAGAGATCAGATTTGTGATTATCAGAGGCAGGAGTGGGAGCAGAAGGGATGGGATGAAGGTAGTCAAAACTTACAAACTTCCAGATGTAAGATAAATAAGTACAAGGGATGTAATATACAACATGATTAATATAATGAACACTGCTGGATGTTATATATGAGAGTTAAGAGAGTAAATCCTAAGAGTTCTCATCACAAGAAAAAAGTTTTTCTATTTATTTTATTTTGTATCTATATGAGATGATGGAAGTTTACTAAACTTATTGTGGTAATCATTACAGGATGTATGTAAGCCAAATCATTATGCATATATATATATATATATATATATATATATATATATATATACCTTAAACTTATATAGTGCTGTATGTCAATTATATCTCAATAAAGCTGGACGAAGGAAAAATGGATCATATATCTAAATGTAAAACATAAATCTATAATATTTTTAGAAGAAAACATAGGAGAAAATTTCATGACTTGTGGATAGATGAATTCTTAGGCATGACACCAAAAGCATGAACAATAAGAAATCATAAGGGGAAAAAGGTGTTAAATTTGATCTCATCATAATTTAAAATTTTATTCTGAGACAGAGCTTATCAAGAGAATAAAAAGATGAATATATATCACAAGGAAGTAAATATTTGTAAATTATACATCCAACTAAGATCCAGAACACACAGAATATATGAAGAACTCTCAAAACTCAATAACAAGAAAATTAACAGCTCAATTAAAAAGCAGGGAAAGGACTTGAACAGACAATTCAACAAAGAGGACATAAGAATGGCAAATAAACACATGAAATAATGTTTAACATCACTATCCGTTAGGAAAATGCAAATTAAAACCACAATGAGATACCACTACACACCTATTAGAATAGCTGAAATAAAAAACACTGACAATACCAAGTGCTGGAGAGAATTTGAAGCAAATGGAACGCTCATATATTGATGAGGGAATGCAGAATGGTACAGTCACTCTGGAAAACAATTTGCCAATTTCTTTAAAAGGTAAATATGCACTTACCACATGAAGCATCAGTCGCACTCCTGTGTACTTGCCCTAAAGAAATGAAAACTTGGGTTTACCAAAAAACCTGTGAATGAATGTTCATAGCAATCTTATTCATAATCTCTAAAAACTGAAAACAACCAAGATATTTCCAACAGATGAATGGATTAAACAGCCTCTGGTACATCCATGAAGAAGATACAATTGATATATGCACAGATTGGGTGAATCACAAATGCATTACGCTAAATGAAAGAAGCCAGTCTCAAAAGTTATGATTACGTTTTTCAACATTATGGAAAAGGTAAAACTCTAAGGACAGGAAACAGGTCACTGGTTATCAGAGGTCTGGGATGGGGGACATGGTTTGACTACAAAGGGCAAAATGAGGGAGATTTTGGGGGTAATGAAACTGTTTTATACCCTGATTGTGGTGATGGTTACATGAATTTATTTACGTGTTAAAATTTACGGTACTGAAAACCAAAAAAATATTTAATTTCACTATAATAATTTCAAATATATTATTTTAAAAATGTTAATGAGTCACATTTAGAGAACTAGGAAACATAACAGCATTCAAAATAATACCAGGCATCTCAAGAGTGACATAGGAAGTTAAAACAGTCGCTCAATGCCTTTAAAAATTCTTGGTGAAATTTTCAGCCTGAAATTATAAAATGAGCTATCAAATAAGTGTAAGATAAAGACAAACTTTGCTCGTGCAAAATCTCAAATGAAATCATCTCCCATGTACCTTTTCTCAGGAAGTTCCTGAGATAACCTAATTTACTTCTGATTTAATTTGAGTCCTCTTTTTTTTTTTCCTGGTCTAGCTGAAGGTTTGTCATTTTTATCTTTTCAAAAAATCAGCTCTTAGTTTCATTGATCTTTTCTATTGTTCTTCTGGTCTCTATTTCACTTATTTACTCTCTGATCTTTATTATTCCCTTCCTTCTGCTAATTTTGGGCTTAATTTGTTCTCCTTTTTCTAGTTCCTTGAGGTGTAATGTTAGATTTTTTTGGAGATTGTTCTAATTTCTTAATATATGCATCTATCACTATAAAATTCCCTCTCAGAATTGCTTTTGTAGCATCCCATAGTTCTATTTTTATTTTCATTTGTTTCAAGATATTTTTTTATTTCCCTTTTGATTTATTCTTTGACCCATCCGTTGTTTAGAAGTGTGTTGTTTCATTTCCACATATTTGTAGATTTTTCAGCTCTCTTCTTGCTGATTTCTATTTTCATAACATTATGGTTGAATAAGGTACTTAGTATGATTTAAATCTTCTTAAGTTTGCTAAAACTCGTTTTGGGGCCTATCATGTGAACTATCCTGGAAAATGTTCTGTGTCCACTTGAGAAGAATGTGTATTCTGCTGCTGTTAGATGGAATGTTCTAAATATGTCTGTTAGGTTCTTTTGGTCTAGAGTATGGTTCAATTTCAACGTTCCTTTATTGATTGTATGTCTCTATGATCTATCCATTGCTGAAAGTGGGGTACTGAAGTCCCATACTATTATTGTATTGTTGCCTATTTATCCCTTCAGATCTGCTGGTATTTGCTCAATATATTTAGGTGTTCCAATGGTGTATGCATATACATTTACAATTGTCATATCATCTTGATGAATTGACCCCTTTTATCATTATTTAATGACCTTCTTTTTCTCTCATACCATTTCTGGTTTAAGGTCTATTTTGTCTAAGTATAGCTACTCTCACTTTCTTTTGGTTTCCACTTGCATGGAATATCTTTTTCAAGCCCATCATTTTGAGTCTGTGTGTGTCCTTAAAGCTGAAGTGAGTCTCTTGCAGGCAGCATATAGTTGAGTTTTGGTTTTTTTATCCATCCAGACAATTCTGGCCCTTTTGATTGGTGATTTCAATCCATTCAATTACTGATACTTAGGGACTTACCTATGCCATCTTAATGATTGTTTTCTGGTTGTTTAGTATTTCCTTTTCCCTCTGTTTCTGCCTACTTTTATAAATGGTAATTTTCTGTGATGTTATGCTCTGTTTTCCCCTTTTTAAATGTTTTGTGAACCTACTCTAGACTTTTGCTTTGTGGTTACCATGATGCTTACATAAAACGTCTCATATATAAAGCAGCCCACTTTATGCTAATAACCAGTTATCTTTGATTGCTTACAAAGGTTGAACCCTTTTATCACCTCTTTAATATTTTTGATATCACGATTTAACTCTTTTTATATTGTGTATCCATTAACAAATTATATTATAGTTTTTAAGAAACTTTTTATTTTATATTGGAGTATAGTTGATTAACAATGTTGTGTTAGACAACTAGAGCACCTGCCGGCCACTGGTGGGGGACCCTGATGCCCAAGGAGATGGGAGCAACCCAAAAGTGAACTGGTAGGACGTGGGGGGACAGAAGGGGGGAGGACAAATGGAGGCCAGACAGGATCAGTGCCCCTGAGGCCGGGAAGATCAGGAGAGGCAGGCAGGAGGGACCCTCTGGGAGGAGTGGAAGAGGAGCAGAGGGCAATCACCCTGCCCACTCGGGCCCAGGGAGCCTGCTGAGCTCCCAGGTGAGATCCCCTGCCCTCTGAGACCAGGGTAGGGGACACGCCTGGGCCCATTCTGTTCCTTGAGCCTAAGCCCCAACCCCCCACAGCCCCCAGGGCCTTTTCCAGCCCTGTGGGTCCTAAGCATAGGCCCCACCCACCACCCAAACCTCACCCTTGCTTAGGCCCCATCCTACACAGCCAAGGCCTTTTCCCCAATTTTTTCTTTTTTTTTCTTTTCTTTTTTTCCCCTCTTTTCCCTCCTCTTTTTTAATATTGTGGTACTGTTGTACCTCTGTTTGTTGATTCATCTATATTTTTATTTTTATGTTCTTTCTAACATATCTGTTAGTTTCCTAGTCTAATTCTATTTTTTACTTTGCTATTGTTCTCTCTTTTTTTTTTGCCACCCCACACAGCTTGTGGGATCTTGATTCACGAGCTGGGGGTCCAGCCGAAGCTCCTGCAGTGGGAGCTTTGTGTTGGAAGCACTGGACAAACAAAGAACCTCACTCCCTGAGAATATTCATGGGTGTGAGGTCTCACAGAGGTCCTCATCTTAGCACAAAGACCCAGCTCTACCCAACAGCCTACAAACTCCAGTGTTGGAAGCCTCAGGCCAAACAACCAGTATGACAGGAACACAATCCCACTCATAAAAAAAAAAATGAGATGGCAAAAAAATATGTCACAAATGAAGGAGCAAGGTAAAAACCTACAATACCAAATAAATGAAGAGGAAATAGGCAATCTACCCAAAAAAGAATTCAGAGTAATGATAGTTAAAGATGATCCAGAATCTCGGAAATAGAATGGAGGCACAGATTGAGCAAATACAAGAAATGTTTAACAAAGATCTAGAAGAACTAAAGAACAAACAGAGATGAACAACACAATAACTGAAATGAAAAATATACTAGAAGGAATCAATAACAGAATAACTGAGGCAGAAGAACGAATAAGTGAGCTGGAAGACAAAATGGTAGGAATAACTGCCAAGGAGCAGAATAAAGAAAAAAGAATGAAAAGAATTGAAGAAAATCTCAGAGAACCCTGGGATAACACTAAAAGCACCAACATTCGAATTATAGGGGTCACAGGAGAAGAAGAGAAAAAGAAAGGCTCTGAGAAAATATTCGAAGAGATTAGAGTCAAAAACTTCCCTAACATGGGAAGGGAAATAGTCACCCAAGTCCACGAAGCACAGAGAGTACCATACAGGATAAACCAAGACACATATTAATCAAACTAACAAAAAATAAATTCAAAGAAAAAATACTAAAAGCAGCAAGGGAAAAGCGAAAATCACATACAAAGGAATCCCCATAAGGTTATCAGCTGATTTTTCAGCAGAAACACTGCAGTCCAGAAGGGAGAGGCAGGATATACTTAAAGTGATGAAAGAGAAAAACCTACAACCAAGATTACTCTACTCAACAAGGATCTCATTCAGATTCGACAGAGAAGTCAAAAGCTTTTCAGGCAAGCAAAAGCTAAGATAATTCAGCACCACCAAACCAGCTTTACAACAAATGCTAAAGAAACTTCTCTGGTGGGAAACACAAGAGAAGAAAAAGATGCACAAAAACAAACCCAAAACAATTAAGAAAATGGTAATAGGAACATATATATCGATAATAACCTTGAATGTAAATGTATTAAATGCCCCAACCAAAAGACACAGACTGGCTGAATGGATACAAAAACAAGACCCGTATATATGTTGTCTACAAGAAACCCACTTCAGACCTAGGGAGACATACAGACTGAAGGCGAAGGGATGGAAAAAGATATTCCATGCAAAGGGAAATCAAAACAAAGATAGAGTAGCAATACTCGTATACGATAAAATAGACTGTAAAATAAAGACTACTACAAGAGACAAAGAAGGACACTACATAATGATCAAAGAATCAATCCAAGAGGAAAACATAACAATTATAAATGTTTATGCACCCAACATAGGAGCACCTCAATACGTAAGGCAAATTCTAACAACCATGAAAGGAGAAATTGACAGTAACACAATAATAGTAGGGGACTTTAACATACCACTTACACCATGGGCAGATCATCCAAACAGAAAATAAATAAGAAAACACAAGCTTTAAATGACACAATAGACCAGATAGATTTAATTGATATTTATAGAACATTCCACCCAAAAGTGGCAGAATACACTTTCTTCTCAAGTGCACACGGAACATTCTCCAGGATAGATCACATCTTGGGTCACAAATCAAGCCTCGGAAAATTTAAGAAAATTGAAATCGTATCAAGCATCTTTTCTGACCACAACACTATGAGACTGGAAATCAATGACAGGAAAAAAAAAACTGTAAAAAACACAAATACATGGAGACTAAACAGTGTGCTACTGAATAATCAAGACATCACTGAAGAAATCAAAGAAGAAATTAAAAAATACATAGAAACAAATGACAACGAAAACATGATGACCCGAAACCTATGGGACACAGCAAAAGCAGTGCTAAGAGGGAAGTTTATAGCAATTCAATCTCACCTCAAGGAACAAGAAAAATCTCAAATAAACAATCTAAGCCTACACTTAAAACAACTAGAGAAGGCAGAACACAGAAAACCCAAAGTCAGAAGGAAAGAAATCATAAAAATTAGAACACAAATAAATGAAATAGAAATGAAGAAAACAGTAGAAAAGATGAATAAAACTAAAAGCTGGTTCTTTGAGAAGATAAACAAAATTGATAAACCCTTAACCAGACTCATCAAGAAAAAAAGGGAGAGGATGCAAATCAATAAAATTAGAAAGGAAAAAGAAGAAATCACAACTGACACTGCAGAAATACAAAGGATTATAAGAGACTACTACAAACAACTATATGCCAATAAAACGGACAACCATGAATAAATGGACAAATTCTTGGAAAGGTACAATTTTCCAAGACTGAACCAGGAAGAATTAGAAAATATAAACAGACCTATCACAAGTAATGAAATTGAGACCATAATTTTAAATCTTCAAACAAATGAAAGCCCAGGACCTGAGGGCTTCACAGGCAAATACTATCAAACATTTAGAGAAGAGCTAACACTGATCCTTCTCAAACACTTCCCAAAAATTACAGAGGGACAAACACTCCCAAATTCATTCTATGAAGCCACCATCACCCTGATACCAAAACCAGAAAAAGACATCACAAAAAAAGAAAATTAGAGACCAATATCACTGATGAAGATAGATACAAAAATCCTGAACAAAATACTAGCAAACAGAATCCAACAACACATTAAAAGGATCATACACCATGATCAAATGGGATTTATCCCACGGATGCCAGGATACTTCAATATATGCAAATCAATCAAAGTGATACACCACATTAACAAATTAAGGAACAAAAATCATATGATCATCTCAATAGATGCAGAAAAAGCTTTTGACAAAATTCAATACCAATTTATGATAAAAACTCTCCAGAAAATGGGCATAGAGGGAATCTACCTCAACATAATAAAGGCCATATATGACAAACCCACAGCAAGCATCATACACAATGGTGAAAAACTGAAAGCATTTCCACTAAGATCAGGAACAAGACAAGGATGTCCACTCTCGCCACTCTTATTCAACATAGTTTTGGAGGCCCTAGCCATGGCAATCAGAGAAGAAAAAGAAATAAAAGGATTACAAATTGGAAAAGAAGTAAAACTGTCACTGTTTGCAGATAACCTGATACTATACATAGAAAATCCTAAAGATGCCACCAGAAAACTACTAGAACTAATCAATGAATTTGGTAAGGTTGCAGGATACAAAATTAATGCACAGAAATCCTTGGCATTCCTATACACCAACAACGAAAATTCAGAAAGAAAAATTGCAGAAACAACCCCATTTACCATCGCACTAAAAAGAATAAAATACCTAGGAATAAACCTGCCTATGGAGGCGAAAGACTTGTACTCAGAAAACTATAAAGCACTGATGAAAGAAATCAAAGACTACATAAACAGATGGAGAAATACACCATGTTCTTGGATTGGAAGAATCAATATTGTGAAAATGACTATACTACCCAAAGCAATCTACAGATTCCATGCAATCCCTATCAAACTACCAATAGCATTCTTCACAGAATTAGAACAAAAAATTTTACAATTCTTATGGAAAAGCAAAAGACCCCAAATAGCCAAAGCAATCTTTTTTTTTTTTTTTTTTTTTTTTTAAAAATATATTTATTTATTTTATTTTATTTTTGACTGTGTTGGGTCTTCGGTTCGTGCGAGGGCTTTCTCTAGTTGCGGCAAGCGGGGACCACTCTTCATCGCGGTGCGCGGGCCTTTCACTATCGCGGCCCCTCCCGTTGCGGGGCACAGGCTCCAGACGCGCAGGCTCAGTAGTTGTGGCTCACGGGCCCAGCTGCTCCGTGGCATGTGGGAACTTCCCAGACCAGGGCTCGAACCCGTGTCCCCTGCATTAGCAGGCAGATTCTCAACCACTGCGCCACCAGGGAAGCCCCAAAGCAATCTTGAGAAAGAAAAACGGAGTTGGAGGAATCAGGCTCCCTGAATTCAAACTATACCACAAAGCTACAGTGATCAAGACAGTATGGTACTGGCACAGAAACAGAAATATAGATCAATGGTACAGGATAGAAAGCCCAGAGATAAACCCACGTACATATGGTCACCTAATTTATGACAAGGGATGCAAGAACATACAATGGAGAAAGAACAGCCTCTTCAATAAGTGGTGCTGGGAAAACTGGACAGCTACATGTAAAAGAATGAAATTAGAACACTACCTAACACCATATACAAAAATAAACTCCAAATGGATTAAAGACCAAAATGTAAGGCCAGACACTATAAAACTCTTAGAGAAAAACATAGGAAAAACACTCTTTGACATAAACCACAACAGGATCTTTTTTGACCCACCTCCTAGAGTAATATAAATGAAAACAAAAATAAACAAATGGGACTTAATTAAACTTAAAAGCTTTTGCACAGCGAAGGAAACCATAAACAAGACAAAAAGACAACCCTCAGAATGGGAGAAAATATTTGCAAATGAAACAACAGACAAAGGGTTAATCTCCAAAATATACAAACAGCCCATGGAGCTCAATATCAAAAAAACAAACAATCCAATTAAAAAATGGGCAAAAGACCTAAATAGACATTTCACCAAGGAAGACATACAGATGGCCAAGAGGCACAAGAAAAAGTGCTCAACATCACTAATTATTAGAGAAATGCAAATCAGAACTACAATGAGGTATCACCTCACACCGGTCAGAATGGCTATTCTCAAAAAATCTAGAAACAATAAATGCTGGAAAGGGTTTGGTGAAAGGGGAACCCTCCTGCACTGTTGGTGGGAATGTAAATTGATACAACCACTATGGAAAACAGTATGGAGGTTCCTTAAAAAACTAAAAACAAAACTACCATATGACCCAGCAATCCCACTCCTGGGCATATATCCTGAGAAAACCCTAATTCAAAAAGAGTTATATGCCACAATGTTCATTGCAACACTATTTACAATAACCAGGACAGGGAACCAACCTAAAAGTCCATCAACAGATGAATGGATAAAGAAGACGTGGCATATATATATACAGTGGAATATTACTCAGCCATAAAGAGAAACGAAATTGAGTTATTTGTAGTGAGGTGGATGCACCTAGAGTCTGTCATACAGAGTGAAGTAAGTCAGAAAGAGAAATTCAAATACCGTATTCCAATGCATATATATGGAATCTTAAAAAAATGGTACTGATGAATGTAGTTGCAGGGCAGGAATGAAGATGTAGACATAGAGAATGGACTTGAGGAATAAAGATGTAGACATAGAGAATGGACTTGAGGAATAAAGATGTAGACATAGAGAATGGACTTGAGGACATAGACTTGAGGACGTGGGAGGGGGAAGCTGGGGCAAAGTGACAGTAGCATCAACATATATACACTACTGAATGTAAAATAGTTAGCTAGTGGGAAGCAGCCACATAGCACAGGGAGACCAGCTTGGTGCTTTGCAATAACCTAGAGGGGTGGGATAGGGAGGATGGGAGGGAAGCTCAAGAGGGCGGGAATATGGGGACATATGTATGCATATAGCTGATGTACTTTGGTGTACAACAGAAACTAACAGAGTATTGTGAGGCAATTATACTCCAATAAAGATCTATTTAAAAATTTTAAAGGAAAACAACAACAACAACAAAAAACAATGTTGTGTTAGTTTCAGGTGTACAGCAAAGAGATTCAGTTATACATATACGTGTATCTATTATTTTTCAAATTCTTTTCCCATTTAGGTTGTTACATAATGTTGAGCACAGTTCCATGTGCTATACAGTAGGTCCTTGTTGGTTATCCACTTTAAATATAGCAGTGTGTACATGTCAATCCCAAACTCCCTAACTATCCCTCCCCCCACCCTTCACCCTTGGTAACCATACGTTCTCTAAGTCTATGAGTCGGTTTCTGTTTTGTAAATAAGTTCATTTGTATCATTTTTTTAGATTCCACAAACACGTGATATCATATGATATTTGTCTTTCTCTGTCTGACTTACTTCACTCAATATGACAATCTCTAGGTCCATCTATGTTGCTGCAAATGGCATTATTTCATTCTTTTTTATGGCTGAGTAGTTTTCCACTGTATGTATGTACCACATCTTCTTTATCCATCTGTCAATGGACATTTAGGTTGCTTCCATGTCTTGGCTATTGTAACTAGTGCTGCAATGAACATTGGGGTTCATGTATCCTTTTGGACCATGTTTTTCTCCAGATATATCCCCAGGAGTGGGATTGCAGGATCATATGGTAGCTCTATTTTAAATTTTTTAAGGAACCTCCATACTGTTCTCCACAGTGGCTGTACCAATTTACATTCCCACCAACAGTGCAGGACGGTTCCCTTTCCTCCACACCCTCTCCAGCATTTATTTAGTTATAGTTATTTTAAATATTTTGTCCTTTAACCTTTATACTAGAGTTAAGTGATTAACACACCACCATAGTACAGTATCAGAGTAGTCTGAATTTGACTGTATACTTACCTTTACCAGTGTGTTATATATTTTCATATGTTTCCATGTTTTTAATTAGCATCCTTTCATTTCAGCATTTCTTATAATGCAGGTCTAGTGGTGATGAACTCCCTCACCTATTGTTTGCTTAGCAAAATCTTTCTCTCTCCTTCATTTCTGAAAGACAACTTTGCCAGGTAAAGTATTCTTGGTTGGCAGGTTGTTTTTTTGTTTGTTTGTTTTGCTTTCAGCACTCTGAATATATTATGGTATTATCTGCTGGCCTGCAAGGTTTCTTCCCTTATATGTGAAGAATTTTCTTCTCTTGCTGCTTTTAAGTTTTTTCTTTTTTCTTCGATTTTAGACATTTTTATTATAATATGTCTTGAAGAAGATTGCTTTGGGTTGAAATTTTGGCATGACCCATTATTTTAATGAACTTGGATATCCAAATCTCCCCCCAGATTTGGGAAGTTCTTGGCTGTTATTGCTTTAAATAAGCTTTTCCCCTCTTTCTTCTCTGTTCCCCTTCTGGGACTCTCATAATGCATAGGATGTTTCGTTTAATGCTACCCTGTAATTCAGGTAGGTTTTATTCACTCTTTTTTCCTCTTTTTTCTTTTCGCACCTTTGACTGGATGTTTCAAATGACCTATCTTCTAGTTCACTATTTTTTTCTTATGTTTTGTTGAATCTGCTGTTGTCTATTAAAATTTTCAGTTTAGTCATTGTATTCTTTAGCTCTAGGATTCTGGGTTTTTTTTATGGTTTCTATGTCTTTTGTTGAACTTCTCATTTTGTTCATGCATTGCTTTCATAATTTCAATGTTTTGTCTTTTAGTCTTTGTACTAACTTATTTAAGTGGTCAATCCTCAGCCTTTGCTATATATTTGCCTTTACCAGTGGGATTTTTTTCATTCCTGTAGATACTTACTTCTTGTTATATAGCCTTTTCTTTTCCACTTAGAGAAGACCCTTTAACATTTCTTTTAGGCTTGGTTTAGTATTGATGAACACTTAGTTTTTGCTTGGCTGAGAAATTCTTTATCATCTCTCCTTCAATTCTAAATGATAATCTTGCTGGGTAGAGTACCCTAGGTTGCAGGTTTTTCCATTTCAGCGCTTTAAATATATCATGCCACTCCCTTCTGGCCTGCAAAGTTTCTGCAGAAAAATCAGCTGATAGCTTTATGGAGGTTCACTTGTATATGACTCTTGTTTTTCTTTTGCTGTCTTTAGAATTCTCTCTTTTATCTTTAACTTTTGCCATTTTAATTATGATATGTCTTGGTGTGGGTCTCTTTGTGTTCCTCCTGTTTGGGATCCTCCGTGTTCTTGTATCTGGATATCTGTTTCCTTCTTCAGGCTTGGGAAGTTTTGGGCTATAATTTCATTAGATACATTTTCAACCCCCTTCTTTCTCTCTTCTCCTTCTGGGATCCCTATAAAGTGAATGTTGGTATGCTTGATGTTATCTCAAAGATCCCTTAAACTGTTTTGACTTTTAATTTTTTTTCTTTTTGCTATTCTGATTGAGTGGTTTCCATTATTCTATCTTCCAGATCACTTATGCTTTCTTCTGTATCACCTAGTTTGCTGTTCATTCCCCCTAGTGTGTTTTTCATTTTAGTTATTTTATTCTTCGGTTCTGACTGGTTCTTTTTTATATTTTCTTGTTCTTTGTTAAAATGTGTTCATCTATTCTTTTCCCTAATTCAGTTTCTTATTCTTATTACTAATGCTTTGGACTCTTTGTCTAGTAAATTGTTTACTTCTGTTTCCTTCATTTTTTTCAGGGTTTTCTCTTGCTCTTTCAATTGAGGCAAGTTCTTCTGTCTTCTCATTTTGCTTATCTTTGTCTGTCTCTATGAAATTAGGTGAAACAGTTGCCTATGGTGATCTTGAAGGGGTGTTCTTATGTGGAAGTATCCCTATACAGTCTGTGTGTGCTTAGTGGCTTTGGTGGGAGAGCTGGATTTGAAGTGAACACAAGTCAAGTCTTTCCTCAGGGTGCTGGCAGCTATCACCTTGATAGACGGTAGGGCTGGAGATAGAAGGGCTGGAGCTGGAGCTGGGTGTGAGATGGGGCTTCCCCTCAGTGGCTGTCACCACCCTACTGGGGGTGGGGGCTACTCCCAAGTTGCTGGAGCAGAAGCCCTGAGGGTCGGGTCCAACCTGGCTCAGTTCCCCTTAAATGTGTGCTCTTTCCTATCCCAGCACCAGCGCCCTTAGCCCCAGAGGGGAGGAGTGCTAGAGTAAGAGGGGCTGGTGTGGGTATTCAGCAAGGGTTGGGGTGTATGCTGTGGTGGTCTGGCTGCTGTCAGAGATCTGCTCTGCCTCTGATGCACTGCCTGTACAATCACCTGTAATGGCTTCCCACTTCCTGCTCAGCTGCCTTTTAGGGTTTGAGCTGTCACAGCATCTCATGGTTGGTCATGGCTGCCCATGCTCCAGTGTGGAGCTGCAATGCAAGGCAAATCATGCTGGAGCGTTTGTTGGGCTCAGATTGGGGTGCGTGCTGGGATGGTCAAGGGAAATGAGTCAGCCAGATATATGGTTTCTATCTGCCCTTTCCACCCTGCTTAGAGAGCAAGCAAGCATTTGTGTGCTCCTCTTGAGCAGAGTCCAGGATTATTTTAAATTCTTTGTCAGACAGCTCATAGATCTCCATTTCTTTAGGGTCAACTGTCACAGTTTTATTAGTTTCCTTTGGTGGTGTCATGTTTCCTTGATTATTTATGATCCTTGTGGCCTTATGTTGGTGTCTGTGCATTTGAAGAAGTAGAGATCTCTTTTGGTCTTTACAGACTGACTTGGGCAAGGAAAGCTCTTCACCAATCAGTTCAT
This sequence comes from Balaenoptera ricei, assembly GCF_028023285.1. NCBI lineage: Eukaryota > Metazoa > Chordata > Mammalia > Artiodactyla > Balaenopteridae > Balaenoptera > Balaenoptera ricei. Next base: position 64,079,488 of record NC_082660.1, on the reverse strand, counting down.
CCAGAGATTCTGCGGGGGTCATCTAGTGTTGTCTATAGGTAGGCTTTCCCCTGGAGTCCTTGGGTGGGCAGGTCTGGTGCCTGGGTCAGCAGGTGGGACATTCTGTTGCTTAGTTCCATGGGGCTATGTGAGAACTTTCTTCTTTGTTAATGTAGGTATTTGCCACTATATACTTTCCTCTTAGTACTACTTTTGCTGCATCCCATATGTCTTGGTATTTGTATTTGTTTTCATTTTCATTTTCCCCAAGATATTTTATAGTTTCCCTAGATTTCTTCTTTGATCCAGTGGTTGTTCAAGAGTATGTTGTTCAATTTCCAGATATTCGTGAATTTTCCCTTTTCTTTTGTTACTGAGTTTTAGTTTCATTCCATTGTGGTTGGAAAAGATAGTTGGTATGATTTCAATCTTCTTAAATTTGTTAAGACATGTTTTGTGGCCTAGCATGTGATCTGTCCTGGAGAATGTTCCATGCACTTGAGAAGAATGTGTATTCTGCTGCTGTTGGGTAGAATGTTCTATATATATCTGTTAAGTACATTTGGTTTATACTGTTGTTCAAGTCTGCTTTTTCCTTATTGATTTTATATCTGAATGATCTGTCCATTATTGTAAGTGGGGGTATTAAAGTCTTCTACTATTATTGTGTTGCTGTCTATTTCTCCCTTTAGATCTGTCAATGTTTGCTATATATACTTGGATGCTCTGATGTTGTGTGAGTATATATTTATAATTGGTTTATCTTCCTGCTGAATTGACCTTCTTATCATTATGTAATGACCTTCTTTGTGTCCTATGACAGTTTTTTTTAACTTAATGTGCTTTTGTCTGTTATAAGTAGGGCCACCCATGCGCTCTTTTGGTTACAATTTGCATGGAATATCTTCTTCCATCACTTACATTTCAGTCTATGTGTGGCCTTAAATGTAAAGTGAGTCTCTTGTAGACAGTATATAGTTGTTTTTTTTAAATCCACTTAACCATTGTATATGTTTTTTAAATTTTTTATTGAAGTATAGTTGACTTACAATATTGTGTTCGTTTCAGGTGTACAGCACAGTGATTCAGTTATATATATATATTTGTGTATGTGTGTGTGTGTGTGTGTGTATACACACATATTCTTCTTCAGATTATCTTCCCTTATAGGTTATTACAAAATATTGAGTATAATTCTCTGTGCTATACAATAGGTCCTTGTCAGTTATCTATTTTATATACAGTAGTGTGTGTATGTTAATCCCAAACTCCTAATTTATCCCTCCCCCCACCTTTCTCCTTTGGTAACCATAAGTTTGTTTTTGAAGTCTGTGAGTCTGTTTCTGTTTTGTAAATAAGTTCATTTGTATCATTTTTTTAGATTCCACAAACACGTGATATCATATGATATTTGTCTTTCTCTGTCTGACTTACTTCACTTAGTATGATAATCTCTAGGTCCATCCATGTTGCTGCAAATGACATTATTTCATTCTTTTTTATGGCTGAGTAGTATTCCATTGTATATATGTACCACATCTTCTTTATCCATCTGTTGATGGACATTTAGGTTGTTTCCATGTCTTGGCTATTGTAAATAGTGCTGCAATGAACATTGGGGTGCACCTATGTTTTCAAATTATGGTTTTCTCCAGATTTATGCCCAGGAGTGTGATTGCTGGATCATACGGTAACTCTATTTTTAGTTTTTTTTTATTTTATTTTTATTTTTATTTATTTATGGCTGTGTTGGGTCTTCATTTCTGTGTGAGGGCTTTCTCTAGTTGCGGCAAGCGGGGGCCACTCTTCATCGCGGTGCATGGGCCTCTCACTATTGCGGCCTCTCTTGTTGTGGAGCACAGGCTCCAGACGCGCAGGCTCAGTAGTTGTGGCTCACGGGCTCAGTTGCTGTGCGGCATGTGGGATCTTCCCAGACCAGGGCTTGAACCCGTGTCCCCTGCATTGGCAGGCAGATTCTCAACCACTGCGCCACCAGGGAAGCCCTATTTTTAGTTTTTTAAGGAACCTCCATACTGTTCTCTATAATGGCTGTACCAATTTACTTTCCCACCAACAGTGTAGGAGGGTTCCTTTTTCTCCACACCCTCTCCAGCATTTATTATTTGTAGGCTTTTTGGTGATGGCCATTCTGAATGTTGTGAGGTGCTACTTCATTGTCATTTTGATTTGCATTTCTCTAATAATTAGCAATGTTAAGCATCTTTTCATGTGCACTGTATATGTTTTAATTAGTGACCTTAATCCATTTACATTTAAAATAATTATTGATAAGTAAGGACTTACTATTTATCTTCAGGTCTCATACCCACCACCCCTATTTTCTTCTAGACCTATAACTAGACTCAAATCCTAGCAGGGCCCTAAAGATGAGGTACAATGTGTGATCCATGAGAAAGTGCACTACACTCCAAAAGAACTATATGATTTTTCCAATATATACAGACAAAAATCTGTGGAATATGTGTGGGAATGGATATTAAGGGTGTACGGCAATGGAAGGAGAATAAAATGTGATGGCTTAAATTTATTGATATGGGCTCACTAAACAGAGATTCTAGATTTAATATTATAGCTTAAGGGGTTAGAAAAGGCTCTAAAAGTCTGTTTGTTTGTTTGTTTGGCTGAAACAAGGACCAAAAGGTAGCCTACACTAAATGAAGTTGAAATGCCAGGCCTGCCTTGGTATACTATAAAAGAAAGAATCCTAAGGCTTAGGGATATTGTAATGTTTGTAGTGTTAGAGTGAATTTTTCATTTAAGACCTGCTCACCCACCCTGGGAGGGTACAGAAGACACATCTTTTACCACGAATGTGAGAAATAAATTTGTAAGAAGAGCCCCAGCATCCTTGAAGTGCTCTGTAGGTCTGAAATTACAGTGGAAACTGCTACCACTGAGTTGAGTTACCTAAATACAACAGAAGTAATTACATCCAAGTGTGGCAGGGGCCAAAAAGTGGCGCTTAATCACCAAAGACAAGGTGGACATGGTTACTGTAATGGGCTGCAGAATCAAAGCAGCAATCAGAATAGTATGACTAGAAGAGACCTATGACATTGGCTAGGTGATCATCGTATTCCTAGAAGTGAAATAGATAGGAAGTTTACTAAGTTCTTACTTGATCTGTATAAGCAGAAGAGTTCTAGGTCAAGTGAACAATTGTAACTTGAATCATAAAAACAAAGTCACAGCCCCTCAATCAATTCCCAGATTTGAGCCAGTTTATAGACTCAGAAACCCTTAAATGAAGGGGAGGCTGGGTCCCCTTAAGGAAGGGCCTAGGTACACTGCCAAAAATTTATACTGTTAATCTTTCTCCCAGCCTTCCCCAAAGGGATCTATGGCCTTTTACCAGGGTGACTTGCACATTGGGGAAAAGGAAATAACCAGACCTTTTGGGAATGACTGAACATGGCCTCTGAACTGATACTAATTCCAGGAGACCCAAAATGTCACTGTATTCTACCAGAGTAGGGGCTTATGGACATCAGGTGATCAATGGAATTTCAGCTCAGGTCTATCTCACAGTGGGTCTGGTGGGTCCCCAAACCCATCCTGTGGTTCGTATTTTCCCAGTTCTGGAATACATAATTGGAATAGTCATACTCAGTAGCTGGTAGAATCCCTATATTGGTTCTTTGACCTGTGGAATGAAGTTATGATGATAGGAAATGCCAAGTGGAAGCCATTAGAACTACGTCTACCTAGGAAAATAGTAAACCAAAAGCAATACTGCATTTCTTGAGGGATTGCAGAGATTATTGCCACCATCAAGGACTTGACGGATGCAGGGGTGGGTGATTTCCACCACATACCAATTCAGCTTGTCTATTTAGCCTGTGAAGAAAACAGATGGATCCTGGAGAATCACAATGGATTATCATATGCTTAATCAGGTGATGACTCCAATTGCAGCTGCTGTACCAGATATGATTTCACCACTTGAGCAAATTAACACATCCCCTGGTATCTGGTATGCAGCTATTGATCTGGAGAATGCTTATTAAAAATCCATACCTATTAAAAGACCACCAGAAGCAGTCTGTTTTCAGCTAGCAAGGCCAGAAATACACCTTTACTGTACTACCTAAGAGGTAAATCAACTCTCTAGCCTATGTCATAATTTAGTTTGAAGGAGTCTTGATCACCTTTCTCTTCCACGAGACATCACACTGGTCTGTTACATTGATGATGTTATGTCGATTGGACATAGTGACCTGGAAATAACAACTACTCTAGACTTATTGATAAGGCATTTACATGTCAGATGGTGGGAAATAAACCTGACAAAAATCAGGGGGCTTCTACCTCAGTGAAATTTCTAGGGATCCAGTGGTATGGGGCATGTCGAGATATTCCCTTTAAGGTGAAGAGTAAGTTGTTGCATCTGGCCTCTCCTACAACCAAAATAAATAAATAAATAAATAGGCACAATGTCTAGTGGGCCTCTTTGGATTTTAGAGACAACATTTTCTGCATTTGGGTATGGTACTCTGACCCACTTACTGAGCCATCTGAAAAGGTGTTAGTTTTGAATGGGGCCATAACAAGAGATGGCTCTGCAACAGGTCTAGGCTGCCATGCAAGCTGCTGTGCTGCTTGGACCATAGGATCCAGCAGATCCAATAGTTCTTGAAATGTCAGTGGCAGATAGCAATGCTGTTTGGAGCTTTTGGCAGCCCCCCATAGGTGAATCAGAGCACAGGCCCTTAGGATTTTGGAGCAAAGCCCTGCTATCCTCTGTGGATAACTACTCTCTTTTTGAGAAACAGATTTGGCTTGCTAATGGGCAGCCTTAATAGAGATGGAATGCTCAACTATGGGCCACAAAGTTACTCTGCAACCTGAGATGCCCATCATGAAGTGAGTGTCTGACCCACTAAGCCATAAATTTGAGCACATACAGCAGTACTCCATTATCAAATAAAAGTGGTGTATACTAGATAGGGCTCAAGCAAGATTTAAAGGCTCATAAGTTACATGAAGAAGTGGCACAAACGCCCATGGTTCCCACTCCTGCTACACTACCATCTCTCTCTAAGCCTGTACCTCGGACCTCATGGGAAGTACCCTATAATCAATTGACAGAGAAGAGAAGACCTGGGCCTGGTTGATAGATGGTTCTACATGATATGCAGGCACCAGCCGAAAGTGGACAGCTGCAACACTAGAGCCATTTTTTTGGGACATCTCTGAAGGACCGTGGTGAAGGGAAATCTTCCCAATGGGTAAAATGTCGAGCAATACACCTGGTTGTTCACTTTGCTTGGAAGGAAAAATAGCCATACATGCGATTATATACTGATTCATAGGCTGTGGCCAATGGTTTGCCTGGATGGTCAGGGACTTGGAAGGAACATTATTGGAAAATTGATGATGAGAAAATTTGGGGAAGAGGTATATGATAGACCTCTCTGGCAAAAATCTTGAAGATATTTGTATTCCATGTGAGTACTCACCAAAGTGTGACTCCAGCAGAGGAGGGTTTTAATAATCAAATGGATAGAATGGCCTGTTCTGTGCATTGTCAGTCTCTTTCTGCATCCACTCCTGTCATTGTCCAATGTGTTCATGAACAAAGTGGCCTTGGTGGCTGAGATGGAGGTTATGCATAGGCTAAGCAACATGGACTTCCATTCACCGAGTGACCTGGCTACAGCCGCTGCTGAGTGCCCAATTTGCCAGCAGCAGAGACCAACACTGAGTCCTGATATGACACTATTTACCATGGTGATCAGCCAGTTACCCTGTGGCAGATTGGTTACATTGGACAACTTCCATCATGGAAGGGGCAGCATTTTGTTCTTAGTGGAATAGACATTACTCTGGATATGAATTTGCCCTCCCTGCTTGCAATGCTTCTGCCAAAACTACCATCCATGGGCTTACAGAATGCTTTATTCACCATCATAGTATTCCTCACAGCATTGCTTCTGATCAAGGGACTCATTTCACAGCAAATGAAGTGTGGCAATTAGCCCATGCCCGTGGAATTCACTGGTCTTACCATATTCCCCATCATCCTGAAGCAGTTGGCTTGATGGAACAATGAAATGCCTTTTGAAGTTAAAGTGCCAGTTAGGTGGCAATACTTTGCTGGGCTGTGGCAAGATTCTTCAGGATGCTGTATATGCTCTGGATCAGCACCCAATGTATGATGCTACTTCATGAGTCCAGGAATCAAGGGGTGGAGATGGGAGTGGCACCACTTGCTATTACCCCTAGTGACCTACTAGCAAAATTTTTGCTTCCTATCCCTGCACCTTTATGCTCTCTGCTGGCCTAGAGGTTTTAGCTCCAAAGGGAGGAATGTTTCCACCAGGAGACCCAACAATGTTTCCACTGAACTGGAAGTTAAGACTGACACCTGGCCACTTATCAACAGGCAAAGAAAGAAGGGACTTACTGTGTTGTCTAGGGTGATTGATCCTGATCACCAAGGGGAAATCGGACTGCTACTCCATAATGGAGGTAGGAAGAGGATGCCTGGAATACAGGATATCCCTTAGGGTGTCTCTTAGTATTACCATCCCCTGTGATTAAGTGAACAGAAAACTACAATAACCCAATTCTGGCAGGACTACTAATGTCCCAGACCCTTTAGGAATGAAGGTTTGGGTCCCCCAAGTAAAGAACTACAACCAGCCAAGGTGCTTGCTGAGTGAAATGGGAATATGGAATGGGTAGTGGAAGAGGGTAGTTATAAATACCAGCTATGAGCACATGACCAGTTACAGAAATAAGGACTGTAATTGTCATGAGTGTTTTGCTATGAATATGTTTCTGTGTGTATACACACACACACACACACACACACACACACATATATATATATATATAATGGTTAAATTTATGTGTCAACTTGATAGGGCCATGGGGTGCCCAGATACTTGGCCAAACATAATGAGATTAACATTAAATCAGTAGACTGAGTATAGCAAGCTTCCCTCCTTAATGTGGGTGGGCCCCATCCCATCAGTTGAAAGCCTGAATGGAACAAAAAGTTTAACCCTCCCCTGAGGAAGGGAGAATTCTTCCTGACTGACTGCTTTTGAACTGGGACATTGTTTTCTTCCCTGCCTTCGGATTTAAACTGAAATATCAGCTCTTCCTAGGTCTAGAGCCTATCAGTCTTCAGATGGGAATGACAACTTTGGTTCTCCTGGTTCTCAGGCCTGTGGACTCAGATTAGAACTAAACCATTGGCTCTTCTGGGTCTCCAGCTTGCCAAGTCACTCTGCGTATTATGGCACTGGTCCGCCTCCATAAATGTGTGTGTTATTTCCTTATAATAAATCTCTCTATATATTGGGTTGGCCAAAAAGTTTGTTTGGGTTTTTCCATAAGATGTTATGGATGTTGTTTTTTCTTCCCTCTCTTTTTCCCTTGTCATATAACATAAGATATATTGACTTTACAACGTAGCATTTAAGTATTATTGTTAACTTTATTCTTTTTCCAGTTTTATTGAGATGTAATTGACATATAACATTGTATAAGTTTAAGGTCTACAACATAGTGACTTGATATATGTATATATTGTGAAATGATTTCCACAATAAGTTTAGTTAACATCCATCACCTCACATAGTTACAATTTTTTTCTTGTGATGAGAACTTTTAAGATCTACTCTCTTAGCAACTTTCAAATATACAATACAACAATAGATGTCATGCTATATATTACATCATCAGAACTTATTTGTCTTATAATTGGAAAGGTGTACCACCTCCCACCCCCAAATATTGTTAGTTTTATATCATAGTATTTAAGTTACAGGATATAAAGGAGAAGAGTGCACATCACCCAAGTATTTTGCTTCCTTTTCTGGGGTAAGGGTTAGTGCATTTTTGGTTGTATGCAGATTGGTTGTATCATGTTAAGCAGAAGTATGACCTTGTTGTTGTCTTTATTTGGAGATTAAGGAGATTTATATGGGTGCCAAGTTGACAAGGGCTGGACATATGATGGTCCATTTTATGTATCAACTTGGCTAGGCCACGGTGCCCAGACATTTGGTCAAACATCACATGTGTCCGTGAAGGTTTTTTTTTAGATGAGATTAACATTTAAATCAGTGGACTTTGAGTAAAGCAGGTTATCTTCCATAATGTGAGTGGGTCTCATCCAGTCAGTTGACGGTCTTAAGAGAACAAGGCTGAGGTCTCCAAGGAAGAGGGAAATCTGCCTCTAGACTGCCTTCAGACAGTCTGCTGCAACATCAACTATTCCCTGGGTCTCCAGCCTGCAGACCTGTAATCACATTGGCCAATTCATTAAAAATTCTTTCTCTTCCTCTCTCTCTCCCCCCTCACCCTCGCCATCCCTCTCTTCTCTCTCTCTCTCTTCATATACACATATGTCCTATTGGTTCTCTTTCTTTGGAGAACAGAATACACAGTATATTAATATACTGTAAGGGGAGTATTCAGTGGATGAGTTGCCTGATCACATCAGCCACTTCACCTGGGATATTCCACTTGGTACTTATAGGAAGAGTAGAGAGTTCCATTTCTCAGGGTAAATAAGCTTTACAGCAACTTATATCCAGTCCATCTGGCTAACTGATTCCTTGGAATAACTACTGTATATCTGGATCACGTACAGCTGTATGTGATTGTTCAATAGTGAGCCGTGAATCCTGTATCAACCCGAACATGCTCTTTCACTCTGCAGCATTCAAAGCAAAGACACCACCCCTAAATTAGTAAAAATACACAGTCTGCTCTAGTGAAGGTTCTTCAGGAAGCTGATGATCCTGATCCATAAAATGAAAATTCCTTCACACTATATCTCCTGTTTTCAGTAGTTTTTTGGTTTAGCCTTCCCTCTACCTGGACTACGTTCTTAGTGACCAGAGGTCGTAGACAACCAGAGGTCTGTTGGTTTTCTTAATAAAAATTTTCCATTTGGGGGCATCTCTGTGGCTAGCATCATAGCTCAAACTGGCGAAAATCTGAGGTTAGCCCAGTGTCAGGGTCTACTCCAGCACTCTCTTTTACTTTCACTTTAATTATTACAGATAACAATAATCAAAGAACCATATATGTAGTGTGTTTCCTTTTGTATCTAGTTAGCCAACTCTTTGCAAATTGAGTCTATCATTTCTAGATGCCATTGGTAAGTGTTATCTTTAGTAACCAGTAACAGTGCAGCTACAGTTTCCTGCCTTGCGTGAATAGAAAGCCATCCAGGGAGGTTTAGACCCAAGATGACGGAGTAGAAGGACATGCTCTCACTCCCTCTTGTGAGAACACCAGAATCACAACTGGCTGCTGGACAATCATCGACAGGAGGACACTGGAACTCACCAAAAAAGATACCCCACATCCAAAGACAAAGGAGAAGCCACAATGAGACAGCAGGAGGGGCGCAATCACAGTAAAATCAAATCCCATAACTGCTGGGTGGGTGATTCACAGACTGGAGAACACTTATACCACAGAACTCCACCCACTGGAGTGAAGGTTCTGAGCCCCACATCAGGCTTCCCAACCTGGGGGTCCGGCAATGGGAGGAGGAATTCTTAGAGAATCAGACTTTGAAGTCTAATGGGATTTGATTGCAGGACTTTGACAGGACTGGGGGAAACAGAGACTCCACTCCTGGAGGGCACACACAAAGTAGTGTGCACATCGAGACCCAGGGGAAGGAGCAATGACCCAATAGGAGACTGAACCAGACCTACCTGCCAGTGGTAGAGGGTCTCCTGCAGAGGCAGGGGGTGGCTGTGGCTCACCATGGGGACAGGGAAACTGGCTGCGGAGGTTCTGGGAAGTGCTCCTTGGCGTGAGCCCTGCCACAGTCTGCCATTAGTCCCACCAAAGAGCCCAGGTAGGCTCCAGTGTTGGGTGGCCTCAGGCCAAACAACCAACAGGGAGAGAAGCCAGCCCCACCCATCAGCAGTCAAGTGGATTAAAGTTTTACTGAGCTCTGCCCACCAGAGAAACAGTCAGCTCTACCCACCACCAGTCCCTCCCATCAGGAAACTTGCAAAAGCCTCTTAGATAGCTTCATCCACCAGAGGGCAGACAGCAGAAGCAAGAAGAACTACAATCCTGCAGCCTGTGGAACAAAAACCACATTCACAGAAAGACAGAAAAGATGAAAAGGCAGAGGGCTATGTACCAGATGAAGAAACAAGATAAACCCCCAGAAAAACAACTAAATGAAGTGGAGATAGGCAACCTTCCAGAAAAAGAATTCAGAATAATGATAGTGAAGATGATCCAGGACCTCGGAATAAGAATGGAGGCAAAGATTGAGAAGATGCAAGAAATGTTTAACAAAGACCTAGAAGAATTAAAGACCAAACAAACAGAGACGAATAATACAATAACTGAAATGAAAACTACACTAGAAGGAATCAATAGCAGAATAACTGAGGCAGAAGAACGGATAAGTGACCTGGAAGACAGAATGATGGAATTCACTGCTGCAGAACAAAATAAAGAAAAAAGAATGAAAAGAAATGAAGACAGCCTAAGAGACCTCTGGGACAACATCAAACACAACAACATTCGCATTATAGGGGTCCCAGAAGGAAAAGAGAGAGAGAAAGGCCCAGGGAAAATATTTGAAGAGATTATAGTTGAAAACGTCCCTAACATGGGAAAGGAAATAGCCACCCAAGCCCAGGAAGCGCAGAGAGACACATAGTAATCAAATTGGCAAAAATTAAAGACAAAGAAAAATTATTGAAAGCAGCAAGGGAAAAATGACAAATAACATACAAAGGAACTCCCATAAGGGTAACAGCTGATTTCTCAGCAGAAACTCTACAAGCCAGGAGGGAGTGGCATGATATGCTTAAAGTGATGAAAGGGAAGACCCTACAACCAAGATTACTCTACCCGGCAAGGATCTCATTCAGATTCGATGGAGAAATCAAAAGCTTTACAGACAAGCAAGAGCTAAGAGAATTCAGCACCACTAAACCAGCTCTACAACAAATGCTAAAGGAACTTCTCTAAGTGGGAAACACAAGAGAAGAAAAGGATCTACAAAAACAAACTGCAAACCGTTAAGAAAATGATCATAGGAACATACATATCAATAATTACCTTAAACGTGAATGGATTAAATGCTCCAACCAAAAGACACAGGCTTGCTGAATGGATATAAAAACAAAACCCATATATCTGCTGTCTACAAGAGACCCACTTCAGACCTAGGGACACACACAGATTGAAAGTGAGGGGATGGAAAAAGATATTCCATGCAAATGGAAATCTAAAGAAAGCTGGAGTAACAATACTCTTATCAGATAATATAGACTTTAAAATAAAGAATGTTAAAAAAGACAAGGAAGGACACTACATAATGATCAAGGGATCAATCCAAGAAGAAGATATAACAATTATAAATATATATGCACCCAACATAGGAGCACTTCGATACATAAGGCAACTGCTAACAGCTATAAAAGAGGAAATTGACAGTAACACAATAATAGTGGGGGACTTTAACACCTCACTTACACCAATGGACAGATCATCCAAAATGAAAATAAATAAGGAAACACAAGCTTAAATGACACAATAGACCAGATAGATTTAATTGATATTTATAGAACATTCCATTCAAAAACAGCAGATTACACTTTCTTCTCAAGTGTGCACAGAACATTTTCCAGGATAGATCACATCTTGGGTCACAAATGAAGCCTCAGGAAATTTAAGAAAATTGAAATCATATCAACCATCTCTCTGACCAAAAAGCTATGAGATTAGGAATAAATTACAGGGAATAAAACATAAAAAACACAAACACATGGAGGCTAAACAATACATTACTAAATAACCAAGAGATCACTGAAGAAATCAAAGAGGAAATAAAAAAATACCTAGAGACAAATGACAATGAAAACACGACGACCCAAAACCTATGGGAGGCAGCAAAAGCAGTTCTAAGAGGGAAGTTTATAGTTATACAAGCCTACCTAAAGAAACAAGAAAACTCTCAAATAAACAATCTAACCTTACACCTAAAGGAACTAGAGAAAGAAGAACAAACAAAACCCAAAATTAGCAGAAGGAAAGAAATCATAAAGATCAGAGCAGAAATAAATGAATTAGAAACAAAGAAAACAATAGCAAACATCAAGAAAACTAAAAGCTGGTTCTTTGAGAAGATAAACAAAATTGATAAACCTTTAGGCAGACTCATCAAGAAAAAGAGGGAGAGGAACCAAATCAATAAAATTAGAAATGAAAAAGGAGAGGTTACAACAGACACCGCAGAAATACAAAGCATCCTAAGAGACTACTACAAGCAACTTTATGCCAATAAAATGGACAACCTGGAAGAAATGGACAAATTTTTAGAACGGTATAACCTTCCAAGACTGAACCAGGAAGAAATAGAAAATATGAACAGACCAATCACAAGTAATGAAATTAAAACTATGATTAAAAATCTTCCAACAAACAAAAGCCCAGGACCAGATGGCTTCACAGGTGAATTCTATCAAACATTTAGAGAAGAGCTAACACCCATCCTTCTCGAACTCTTCCAAATATTGCAGAGGAAGGAACACTCCCAAACTCATTCTATGAGGCCACCATTACCCTGATACCAAAACCAGAAAAAGATACTATAAAAAAAGAAAATTACAGACCAATATCACTGATGAATATAGATGCAAAAATCCTCAACAAAATACTAGCAAACAGAATCCAACAACACATTAAAAGGATCATACACCATGATCAAGTGGGATTTATCCCAGGGATGCAAGGATTCTTCAATATACACAAATCAATAAATGTGATATACCATATTAACAAATTGAAGAATAAAATCCATATGATCATCTATATAGATGCAGAAAAAGCTTTTGACAAAATTCAACATCTATTTATGATAAAAACTCTCCAGAAAGTGGTATAGAGGGAACCTACCTCAACATAATAAAGGCCATGTATGACAAAACCACAGCAAACATCATTCTCAAGGGAGAAAAACTGAAAGCATTTCCTCTAAGGTCAGGAACAAGACAAGGATGTCCACTCTCACCACTATTATTCAACATAGTTTTGGAAGTCCTAGCCATGGCAACCAGAGAAGAAAAAGAAATTAAAGGAATACAAATTGAAAAAGAGGAAGTAAAACTGTCACTGTTTGCAGATGACATGATACTATACATAGAGAATCCTAAAGATGCCACCAGAAAACTACTAGATCTAATCAATGAATTGGTAAAGTTGCAGGATACAAAATTAATGCACTGAAATCTCTTGCATTTCTGTACACTAATGATGAAAAATCTGAAAGAGAAATTAAGGAAACACTCCCATTTACCACTGAAACAAAAAGAATAAAATACCTAGGAATAAACCTACCAGTGAGACAAAAGACGTGTATGCAGAAAACTATAAGACACTGATGAAAGAAATTAAAGATGATACCAACAGATGGAGAGGTATACCATGTTCTTGGATTGGAAGAATCAATATTGTGAAAATGACTATACTACCCAAAGCAATCTACAGATTCAATGCAATCCCTATCAAATTACCAGTGTCAGTTTTTATGGAACTAGAACAAAAAATCTTAAAATTTGTATGGATACACAAAAGACACCGAATAGCCAAAGCAGTCTTGAGGGAAAAAAAAGGAGCTGGAGGAATCAGACTCCCTGACTTCAGACTATACTACAAAGCTACAGTAATCAAGTCAATATGGTACTGGCACAAAAACAGAAACACAGATCAATGGAACAAGACAGAAAGCCCAGAGATAAACCCACGCACCTATGGTCAACTAATCTATGACAAAAGAGGCAAGGATATACAATGGAGAAAAGACAGTCTCTTCAATAAGTGGTGCTGGGAAAACTGGACAGCTACATGTAAAAGAATGAAATTAGAACACTCCCTAACACCATACACAATAATAAACTCAAAATGGAATAGAGACCTAAATGTAAGACCGGACAGTATAAAACTCTTAGAGGAAAACATAGGAAGAACACTCTTTGACATAAATCACAGCAAGATCTTTTTTGATCCACCTCCTAGAGTAATGGAAATAAAAACAAAAATAAACCAATGAGACCTAATGAAACTTCAAAGCTTTTGCACAGCAAAGGAAATCATAAAGAAGACGAAAAGACAACTCTCAGAATGGGAGAAAATATTTGCAAATGAAGCAACGGACAAAGTATTAATCTCCAAAATATATAAACAGCTCATGCAGCTCAATATTTAAAAAACAAACAATGCAATCAAAAAATGGGCAGAAGACCTAAATAGACATTTCTCCAAAGAAGACATGCAGATGGCCAAGAAGCACATGAAAAGCTTCTCAGCATCACTAATTATTAGAGAAATGCAAATCAAAACTACAATGAGGTATCACCTCACACCAGTTAGAATGGGCATCATCAGAAAATCTACAAACAACAAATGCTGGAGAGGGTGTGGAGAAAAGGGAACCCTCTTGCACTGTTGGTGGGAATGTAAATTGATACAGCCACTATGGAGAGCAGTATGGAGGTTCCTTAAAAAACGAAAAATAGAATTACCATATGATCCAGCAATCCCACTACTGGGCATATACCCAGAGAAAACCATAATTCCAAAAGCCACATGCACCCCAATGTTCATTGCAGCACTGTTTACAATAGTCAGGTCATGGAAGCAACCTAAATGCCCATTGACAGATGAATGGATAAAGAAGTTGTGGTACATATATACAATGGAATATTACTCAGCCATAAAAAGGAACGAAATTTGGTCATTTGTTGAGACGTGGATGGATCTAGAGACTGTCATACAGAGTGAAGTAAGTCAGAAAGAGAAAAACAAATATCGTATATTAACTCATATATGTGGATCCTAGAAAAATGGTACAGATGAACTGGTTTGCAGGTCAGAAATAGAGAGACAGATGTAGAGAACAAACGTATGGACACCAAAGGAGGAAAGCCAGGGGGTGGGGGGTGTGGGGGTGGTGTGATGAATTGGGCGATTGGGATTGACATGTATACACTGATGTGTATAAAATTGATGACTAGTAAGAACCTGCTATATTAAAAAAAAAAAGAAAACCATCCAGGAATCAAAGGCTCCTCGTTCTCCTGCCATTTCATTCTTTTCCTTCCCAGACAATGTTTTTCAGTGAGTCAGAGTTATTTTAGCAAATCTCACTTTTTCTGACACCAACTGCAATGACTTCAGACACTGGCAACCTGGAGTTAGGCCAGACTTCACAGGTAAAGGGCACAGTCATCTGCAAGACTGCTCTCACTTCAGACACCAGCCACAAGTTTGAAGATTCTCAGGCCACCTTTACTTCTGACCACCTGGCTCCAAATTCAGGGGTTCCTGCTATCCCTTCATGTTTGATCATTTGCTGGATGACTCACAGAATACAGGAAGACACTACATCTATGATTACCATTTTATTATAACAAAAGGATGAAAATCAGAACCAGCCAAAGGGAAAAATGCATAGGGTAGGGTATGGGAGGGTACCAAATACTAAGCTTCTGTCGTACTCAAGGATGTGTTACCTTCTCAGCACATCAATGTGTGACAGTACACAGAATGCTGCCAATTAGGGAAACTCACCCAATTTTTTTGTGTCCAGAGTTTTTATTGGGGTTTCATTATGTAAGCATAATAGATTGAATCACATGGTTTAACTCAGTCTCCAACCCTTCCCTTCTCTGGTAATTGGGCTGATTTAACATGGCTCAAAGCCCCAACTCTCTAGTCATGTGGTTGGTTTTTCTGGCATGTCCAGGCCCCATTCTGAGCCATCTCACTAGCATATGCTATCTAGGGGCCCACCATGAGTCACCTCATTAGCATAAACTATGAGGTGTGGTCCATGGTGCCCATCATGAATAACAAAGACACTACTGTCTCTTGGGAAATTACAAGGGTTTAGAGGTTATCTCCTAGGAACTGGGGACAAAACCCAGTCAAATTTACTTATTACACACTAAGTATACAGAAAAATGCACATCATAAAGAATTCACCTTATTGGGATATTTCCAACTCTCTGGAATTTCGAAAAGGCTCTATCAATGGGCAAATAGGGAAAGAGATAGTACTACAAACAACTAAATGTGTGCACAAATTCAACAACTTAGGTGAAATGGACCCATTCTTTTAAAGCCACAAATTACCAAAACTCAACCAATATGAAGTAGATAATTTGGATAGTCCTTTAAAGAAATTGAATTCATAGTTAATTACCTTCTTAAAAAAGGTATCTCCAGGCCCAGATGGTTTCACTGGCAAATTCCATTATACATTTAAAGAAGATTTAACACCAATTCTACAATACCTCTTCCCCCAAATAGAATAGAATAGGAAAGAACACTCCCCAACTCATTTTATGAGACCAGCATTACCCTGATAACAAAACTAGCCAACGACTGTGCAAAAAGAATTAAGCAAGAAAGAAACTATAGACCAATAACTCTCATGAACATAATTGCAAAAATCATCAGAAGTATTAGTAAATTGATACTGAATTAGTAAACTGATAAAAATTAGTAAAATTAGTAAATTAGTAAATTGATATAGCAATGTCTAAAAAGAAAAATATAGCTCATGTGTAGTTTATCCCAGGAAGTGTCAATTGATGTAGAAGAAGCCTTTGACAAAATTCAACATCATTTAAGAAAAAACTGTCAGGAAACTAAGAATAGAGCCTAACTTTGTCAGCCTGATAAAGGGCATCTATAAAAAACCTACATCTAAGATCATACTTAATAGTAAACAAACTAAATGCTTTCTCCCAAAGTTCGGGAACTAGACAAAGATGTTCACTCTTTTTCTTTTGGCTGCACCATGCAGCTTGTGGGATCTTAGTTCCCCAACCAGGGATTGAACTTGGGCCTCGGCAGTGAAAGTGCCGAGTCCTACCACTGGACGACCAGGGAATTCCCAAGGATGTCCACTCTTGCCACTCCTATTTGAAATGGTACTAGAAGAACAATTGTCTTGGTGTGGGTGTTTGGGTTAATTTTGTTTGGGACCCTCTGTTAGTCCTGTACCTGGATATCTGCTTCCTTCTTCAGGTTTGGGAATCTTTCAGCCATAATTTCTTCAAATACATTTTTGATTTCCTTCTCTCTCTCTTCTCCTTCTGGGACCTCTATAATGCTAATGTTGGCATGCTTAATGTTATCCCAGAGATCTCTTAAACTGCTTTCATTTTTAAAATTTTGTTTTTCTTTTTGTTGTTCTGATTGGGTGATTTCCATTATTCTGTCTTCCAGATCACTTATGCATTCCTCTGTATCACTTAGTCTGCTATTCAGTCCTTCTGTATGTTTTTTATTTCAGTTATTGAATTCATTGTATCTTTTTTATATTTTCTAATTCTTTGTTACAAATTTTTCACTGTGTTCATCTATTCTTTTCCCTAATTCAGTTAACATTTTTATTACCAATTTTTTGAATTCTTTATCTGGTAAATTGTTTATTTCTGTTTCATTATTTTTTGAGAGTTTTTCTCTTGCTCTTTCAATTGAAAGCAGTTCCTCTGCCTTTTCATTTTGTTTAACTTTCTCTGCCTCTATGAATTTAGGTGGAGCAGTTGCCTACTGTGGTCTTGAAGGGGTGTTCTTATGTGGGAGCATCCCTATACGGACCACATGTGCTCAATGCCTTTGGTAAGAGAGCTGCATTTGATGTGGACAAAAGTCACATCTTTCCTCAGGGTGTGCTGACAACTATCACATTGGTAGGGAGATGGGGCTGGAGATAGAGGGGCTAGAGCTGGAGCTGGGTGTGAGGCGGAACTTCTCCTCTTCTCAGTGGCCATCACTGCCTTATTGGGGGTATAATCTGATCCCAAGTTCCTGGAGCAGAAGCCCTGAGGGTCAGACCTGAGCTGGCTCTGTTCCCTTTAAGTATGTGTTTTTCCCTCTCCCAGCACCAGGATCCTTGCCCCAGAGTGGGTAGTGCTGAAGCAAGGGGGGCTCTTACGTACTCTCAGCTCATGTTGGCTGCAGACAGAGGTCTGATCTGTCTCCTATGCACTGCCTATACAGGCACCCACAATTGTTTCCCTTGCTCTGCTCAGACACAGCCTGGGGTGCAAGTCCCCTTTGTCCCTCACAGCCAATCACTGCTCCCAAACTCTGTCTCCTCCACCTTGTTGTGGAGCCACACTACAGTGCAGGTGAGGACCTCATGGACTCTCAGCATGTATCAGTGCATGAGCTGTAGTGGAACGGCTGCCGTCAGAGTTCTGGGCTGCTTTTGATGTGCTGCTTGAATAAGTGTCAACAATGGCCACTGCCACTGCAGGCTCCTACCTGGGACCAGGTCGCCTCTCCATCCCATGGTTGAGTTTTCTCCCCAGTCATGGCAGCCCTAGATCCAGTACACAGGGCTGGAGTGTTCACTCAGCTCAGGCTGGGGCATGTGCCGAGGCAGTCGCAGGAAACCCAGTAGCCCCTTCTAGAGGGGCTGCTCTAGAGGACTAGAACAGTCCTCTCTCTGCTCTCTCCACCCTGCCTTGGGTGCAAGCCCGCACACATGCTCCTTATGAGTGGAGTCCAGGCTTCCCACAGCTCTACTGTTAGTCCTAGCAGTCCTCCAACCAGCTAAGGGAGCTTGTTTCCCCTGTGTACAACCTCAGGACTGGGGGACCCAATCTGTGGCTCTCATTGCTCACTCCCCAGGGTGGGTCTCCATCCATGTATTCCCCGTTTTCCTCTTAGTCCCCTCCCGGGGACGCAGGCCCTGACTTGATTGCTTTTCTTCCCTGCCTACCTGATATGTGGGCATCTTTATAACATTCTTGGTTGTACAGGAGTCTTTCTGCGAGTTTCCAGTTAGTTTTAAGTGAGAATTGTTCCACATGTGGATGTATTTTTGATATGTTTGTGTGTGGGGGTGTGAGTTCTATGTCCTCCTGCTCTGCTATTTTGAATGCTCCCCCAACAATTCTTTCTTCAAATGTTCTTTCTGCCCCTTTTCTTTCTCCTTTCCTTATGGATTTCCCAGTATGTGTATGTTGGTGTGTTTTATGGTGTTCCACAGGTCTCAGGCTCTGTTCTTTTTGTGTGTGTGTCTTTTTTTTCTCTCTGCAATTTAGATTGGATAATTTTATTTAACCAATCTTCAAGTTCGGTGATTGTTTATTCTGCCTACTCAAAACTACTGTTGAAGCCCTCTAGTGAGTTTTTTTTTTCAGTTATTGCACTTTCAGTTCCAAAATTGTGCTTTAACTCCTTTTTATAATTTTTGACTCTTTATTGATATTATTTATTTGTTCATACATTGTTCTCCTGGTTTTCTTTAGCTCTTTGAGCATTTTTCTTTTTTTTCAAGTAAGGATCTTATTTATTTTTAGGAAGATTGGCTGAATTTTTTTTTTTTTTTTTACTTTTAAGGTAGGAGTTTTAGTGTTTTGTAGACACAAAATAATTTAGGGCCAAGCTGCCATTATGAAATAAACTTATTACCCAGTTTATTTCACCTAAGCGTATTGTAGCATCAAGCAATAATAACTTCCCCACAATCTCTTCAGCACCTAGAGTCCTGTTTCACTTCCTTATGTAAGACCCAACAACATCTGCACAGAATTATCGACAATGCCTTCTCCCCCAAAGCCAGTTGTAAAGAACTGCATTAGATTTCATGATAAAATTTATTTTGGAATCTATCATCCTGTTAATTCTATGAGGGAATGGAAGGTAATGTTTTTCTTGATGATGGTCCTTAATGTAAGCCTTCTTCTTTTTTTTTAACATCTTTATTGGAGTATAATTGCTTTACAATGGTGTGTTAGTTTCTGCTTTATAACAAAGTGAATCAGTTATACATATACATATGTCCCCATATCTCTTCCCTCTTGCACCTCCCGCCCTCCCACTCTCCCAATCCCACCCCTCCAGGTGGTCACAAAGCACCGAGCTAATCTCCCTGTGCTATGTGGCTGCTTCCCACTAGCTATCTATTTTACGTTTGATAGTGTATATATGTCCATGCCACTCTCTCACTTTTTCCCAGCATACCCTTCCCCCTCCCCATATCCTCAAGTCCATGCTCTCGTAGGTCTCTGTCTTTATTCCTGTGTTGCCCCTAGGTTCTTCATGACGATTTTTTTTTTTTTTAGATTTCATATATATGTGTTAGCATGCAGCATTTGTTTTTCCCTTTCTGACTTACTTCACTCTGTATGACAGACTCTAGGTCCATCCACCTCACTACAAATAATTCAATTTCATATATTTTTATGGCTGAGTAATATTCCATTGTATATATGTGCCACATCTTCTTTACCATTCATCTGTTGATGGACACTTAGGTTGCTTCCATGTCCTGGCTATTGTAAATAGAGGTGCAATGAACACTGTGGTACATGACTCTTTTTGAATTATGGTTTTCTCAGCATATATGCCCAGTAGTGGGATTGCTGGGTCATATGGTAGTTATATTTTTAGTTTTTTAAGGAACCTCCATACTGTTCTCCATAGTGGCTGTATCAATTTATATTCCCACCAACAGTGAAAGAGGGTTCCCTTTTCTCCACACCCTCTCCAGCATTTATTGTTTGTAGATTTTTTGATGATGGCCATTCTGACCAGTGTGAGATGATATCTCATTGTAGTTTTGATTTGCATTTCTCTAATGATTAATGATGTTGAGCATTCTTTCATGTGTTTGTTGGCAATCTATATATCTTCTTTGGAGAAATGTCTATTTAGGTCTTGGGCCCATTTTTGGATTGGTTTGTTTGTTTTTTTCATATTGAGCTGCATGAGCTGCTTGTAAATTTTGGAGATTAATCCTTTGTCAGTTGCTTCATTTGCAAATATTTTCTCCCATTCTGAGGGTTTTCTTTTCGTCTGGTTTATGGTTTCCTTTGCTGTGCAAAACTGTTAAGTTTCATTAGGTCCCATTTGTTTATTTTTGTTTTTATTTCCATTTCTCTAGGAGGAGGGTCAAAAAGGATCTTGCTGTGATTTATGTCATAGAGTGTTCTGCCTATGTTTTCCTCTAAGAGTTTGATAGTGTCTGGCCTTACATTTAGGTCTTTAATCCATTTTGAGTTTATTTTTGTGTATGGTGTTAGGGAGTGTTCTAATTTCATTCTTTTACAGGTAGCTGTCCAGTTTTCCCAGCACCACTTATTGAAGAGGCTGTCTTTTCTCCATTGTATATTCTTGCCTCCTTTATCAAAGATAAGGTGACCATATATGCATGGGTTTATCTCTGGGCTTTCTATCCTGATCCATTGATCTATATTTCTGTTTTTGTGCCAGTACCATACTGTCTTGATTACTGTAGCTTTGTAGTATAGTCTGAAGTGCAGGAGCCTGATTCCTCCAGCTCCATTTTTCTTTCTCAAGGTTGCTTTAGCTATTCGGGGTCTTTTGTGTTTCCATACAAATTGTGAAATTTATTGTTCTAGTTCTGTGAAAAATGCCAGTGGTAGTTTGATAGGGATTACATTGAATCTGTAGATTGCTTTGGGTAGTAGAGTCATTTTCACAATGTTGATTCTTCCAATCCTAGAACATGGTATATCTCTCCGTCTATGTGTGTCATCTTTAATTTCTTTCATCAGTGTCTTAGAGTTTTCTGCATACAGGTCTTTTGCCTCCTTAGGTAGGTTTATTCCTTGATATTTTATTCTTCTTGTTGCAGTGGTAAATGGGAATGTTTTCTTAATTTCACTTTCAGATGTTTCATCATTAGTGTATAAGAATGCAAGAGATTTCTGTGCATTAATTTTGTATCCTGCTACTTTACAAAATTCATTGATTAGCTCTAGTAGTTTTCTGGTGGCATCTTTAGGATTCTCTATGTATAGTATCATGTCATCTGCAAACAGTGACAGCTTTACTTCTTCTTTTCCAATTTGGATTCCTTTTATTTCTTTTTCTTCTCTGATTGCTGAGGCTAAAACTTCCACAACTATGTTAAATAATAGTGGTGAGACTGGGCAACCTTGTCTTTTTCCTGATCTTAGTAGAAATGGTTTCAGTTTTTCACCATTGAGGACGATGTTGGCTGTGGGTTTGTCATATATGGGCTTTATTATGTTGAGGAAAGTTCACTCTATGCCTACTTTCTGGAGGGTTTTTATCATAAATGGGTGTTGAATTTTGTTGAAAGCTTTTTCTGCATCTATTGAGATAATCATATGGTTTTTCTCTTTCAGTTTGTTAATATGGTGTATCACATTGATTGACTTGCACATATTGAAGAATCCTTGCATTCCTGGGAAAAACACCACTTTATCATGGTGTATGATCCTTTTAATGTGCTGTTGGATTCTGTTTGCTAGTATTTTGTTGAGGATTTTTGCATCTACGTTCATCAGGGATATTGGCCTGTAGTTTTCTTTCTTTGTGACATCTTTGTCTGGTTTTGGTATCAGGGTGATGGTGGCCTCATAGAATGAGTTTGGGAGTGTTCCTCCCTCTGCTATATTTTGGAAGAGTTTGAGAAGGATAGGTGTTAGCACTTCTCTAAATGTTTGATAGACTTTGCCTGTGAAGCCATCTGGTCCTGGGCTTTTGTTTGTTGGAAGATTTTTAACCACAGTTTCAATTACACTGCTTATGATTGGTCTGTTCATATTTTCTTTTTCTTCCTGGTTCAGTCCCGGAACATTGTGCATTTCTAAAAATTTGTCCATTTCTTCCAGGTTTTCCATTTTATTGGCATAGAGTTGCTTGTAGTAATCTCTCATGATCCTTTTTAATTCTGCAGTGTCAGTGGTTACTTCTCCTTTTTCATTTCTAATTCTATTGATTTGAGTCTTCTCCCTTTTTTTCTTGATGAGTCTGGCTAATGGTTTATCAATTTTGTTTATCTTCTCAAGGAACCAGCTTTTAGTTTTATTGATCTTTGCTATCATTTCCTTCATTTATTTTTCATTTATTTCTGAACTGATCTTTATGATTTCTTTCCTTCTGGTAACTTTGGGTTATTTTTGTTCTTCTTTCTCTAATTGCTTTAGGTGTAGAGTTAGGTTGTTTATTTGAGTTGTTTCTTGTTTCTTAAGGTAGGATTGTATTGCTATAAACTTCCCTCTTAAAACTGCTTTTGCTGCATCCCATAGGTTTTGGGTCATCGTGTCTCCATTGTCATTTGTTTCTAGGTATTTTCTGATTTCCTCCTTCATTTCTTTAGTGATCTCTTGGTTATTAAGTAGTGTATTGTTTAGCCTCCATGTGTTTGTAATTTTTACATATTTTTACCTGTAATTGACATCTAGTCTCATAACATTGTAGTCGGAAAAGATACTTGAAACGATTTCAACTTTCTAAAATTTATGAAGGCTTGATTTGTGATCCAAGGTATGATCTATCTGGGAGACTGTTACATGAGCCCTTGAGAAGAGTGTGTATTCTATTGTTTTTGGATGGAATGTCCTAAGAATATCAATTAAGTCCATCTTGTTTAATGTATCATTTAAAGCTTGTGTTTCCTTATTTATTTTCATTTTGGATGATCTATCCATTGGTGAAAGTGGGGTGTTAAAGTTCCCTACTATGATTGTGTTACTGTCGACTTCCCCTTTTATGGCTTTTTGTATTTGCCTTATGTATTGAGGTTCTCCTATGTTGGGTGCATAAATATTTACAATTGTTATATCTTTTTCTTGGATTGATCCCTTGATCATTATGTAGTGTCCTTCTTTGTCTCCTGTAATAGTCTTTATTTTAAAGTCTATTTTGTCTGATATGAGAATTGCTTCTCCAGCTTTCTTTTGATTTCCATTTGCATGGAATATCATTTTCCATCCCCTCACTTTCAGTCTGTATGTGTTCCTAGGTCTGAAGTTGGTCTCTTGTAGACAGCATATATATGGGTCTTGTTTTTGTATCCATTTAGCCAGTCTATGTCTTTTGGTGGGAGCATTTAATCCATTTATATTTAAGGTAAGTATCGATATGTATGTTCCTATTACCATTTTCTTCATTGTTTTGGTGTGTTATTGTAGGTCTTTTCCTTCTCTTGTGTTTCCTGCCTAGAGAACTTCCTTTAGCATTCGTTGTAAAGCTGGTTTGATGGTGCTGAATTCTCTTATCTTTTGCTTGTCTGTAAAGATTTTAATTCCTCCATCAAATCTGAATGAGATCCTTCCTGTGTAGAGTAATCTTGGCTGTAGGTTTTTCTCCTTCATCACTTTAAATATGTCCTGCCACTCCCTTCTGGCTTGCAGAGTTTCTGCTGAAAGATCAGCTGTTAACCTTATGGGGATTCCCTTGTGTGTTATTTGTTGTTTATCCCTTGCTGCTTTTAACATTTTTTCTTTGTATTTAATTTGATAGTTTGATTAGTATGTGTCTTGGCGTGTTTCTTCTTGGATTTATCCTGTATGGGACTCTCTGTGCTTCCTGGACTTGACTAACTATTCCCTTTCCATATTAAGGAAGTTTTCAACTATAATCTCTTCAAATATTTTCTCAGTCCCTTTCTTTTTCTCTTCTTTTTCTGGGACCCCTATAATTCGAATGTTGGTGTGTTTAATATTGTCCCAGAGGTCTCTGAGAATGTCCTCAATTCTTTTCACTCTTTTTTCTATATTCTGCTCTGCAGTAGTTATTTCCACTATTTTATCTTCCAGGTCACTTCTCCGTTCTTCTGCCTCAGTTATTCTGCTATTGATCCCTTCTAGAGAATTTTTAATTTCATTTATTGTGATGTTCATGATTGTTTGTTTCCTTTTTTTGTTTGTTTGCTCTTTACTTCTTCTAGGTCCTTGTTAAACATTTATTGTATTTTCTCCATTCTATTTCTAAGATTTTGGATCATTTTTACTATCATTATTCTGAATTCTTTTTCAGGTAGACTGCCTATTTCCTCTTCATTTTTTAGGTCTGGTGGGATTTTGCCTTGCTCCTTCATCTGCTGTGAGTTTCTCTGTCTTGTCATATTGTTTAACTTACTGTGTTTGGGGTCTCCTTTTTGCAGCCTGCAGGTTCGTAGTTCCCGTTGTTTTTGGTGTCTGTCCCCAGTGGCTAAGGTTGGTTCCATGGGTTGTGTAGGCTTCTTGGTGGAGGGGACTAGTGTCTGTGTTCTGGTGGATGAGGCTGGATCTTGTCTTTCTGGTGGGCAGGTGCACGTCTGGTTGTGTGTTTTCAGGTGTCTGTGGCCTTATTATTATTTTAGGCAGCCTCTCTGCTAATGGATGGGGTTGTGTTCCTGTCTTGCTAGTTGTTTGGCATAGGGTGTCCAGCACTGTAGCTTGCTGGTCGTTGAGTGGAGCTGGATCTTGCCATTGAGATGGAGGTCTCTGGGAGATTTTTGCTGTTTGATATTACGTGGAGCTGGGAGGTCTCTTTTGGACCAGTGTCCTAAACTTGGCACTCTCACGTCAGAGGCATAGCCCTGACGCCTGGCTGGAGCACCAAGAGTCTGTCATCCACATGGCTCAGAATAAAAGGGTGAAAAAAAGGAAAGAAAGAAAGAAGATAAAATAAAATAAAGTTATGAAAATAAAAAATAAAAATAGTTATTAAAAATTTTTTTTAAGTAATAAAAAAAAGAAAGAAGGAAAGAACAGAGCAACCAAACCAAAAACCAAATCCACCAATGATAACAAGCACTAAAAACTGTACTAAAAAAACAAAAACAAAAGCAAAAAACAGACAGACAGAACCCTTGGAGAAATGGTAAAAGCAAAGCTATACAGACAAAATCACAGACAGAAGCATACACATACACACTCACAAAAAGAGAAAAAGGGAAAAATATATATATATATTGTTGCTCCCAAAGAGTCCACCTCCTCAGTTTGGGATGATTCTTTGTATTCAGTTATTCCACAGATGCAGGATACATCAAGTTGATTGTGGCAATTTAATCCGCTGCTCCTGAGGCTGCTGGGAGAAATTTCCCTTTCTCTCTTTGTTCGCACAGCTCCTGGGGTTCAGCTTTGGATTTGGACCCACCTTTGCGTGTAGGTCGCCTGAGGGTGTCTGTTCTTCACTCAGACAGGACAGGGTTAAAGGAGAAGCTGATTCGGGGGCTCTGGGTCACTCAGGCCAGGGCGAGGGAAGGGTACGGAGTGTGGGGCGAGCCTGTGGTGGCAGAGGCCAGCGTGACGTTGCACCAGCCTGAGGCCCGCCGTGCATTCTCCTGGGGAAGTTGTCCCTGGATCACAGGACCCTGGCAGTGACAGGCTGCACAGGTTCCCGGGAGAGGAGGTGTGGACAGTCACCTGTGCTTGCACACAGGCTTCTTGGTGGCGGCAGCAGCAGCCTTAGTGTCTCATGGCCGTCTCTGGGGTTCGCGCTGATAGCCGCGGCTCACGCCCATCTCTGAAGCTCCTTTAAGTGGCGCTCTTAATCCCTTCTCCTCGTGCACCAGGAAACAAAGAGGCAAGAAAAAGTCTCTTGCCTCTTCGGCAGCTCCAGACTTTTTCCCGGACTCCCTCCCGGCTAGCTGTGGTGCACTAGCTCCCTTCAGGCTGTGTTCACACAGCCAACCCCAGTCCTCTCCTTGAGATCTGTCCTCCGAAGCCCGAGCCTCAGCTCCTAACCCCCACCCGCTCCGGCAGGTGAGCAGACAAGCCTCTCAGGCTGGTGAGTGTTGGTCAGCACTGATCCTCTGTGCGGGAATCTCTCTGCTTTGCCCTCTGTGCCCCTGTGGCTGCGCTCTCCTCCGTGGTTCCGAAGCTTCCCCCTCCACCACCTGCAGTGTCCGCCCGCATAGGGACTTCCGAGTGTGTGGAAACCTTTCCTCCTTCACAGCTCCCTCCCACTGGTGCGGGTCCCGTCCCTCTTCTTTTGTCTCTGTTGTTTCTTTTTTCTTTTGCCCTACCCAGGTACGTGGGGAGTTTCTTGCCTTTTGGGAGGTCTGAGGTCTTCTGCCAGCGTTCAGTAGGTGTTCTGTAGGAGTTGTTCCACATGTAGATGTATTTCTGATGTATTTGTGGGGAGGAAGGTGATCTCCACATGTTACTCTTCTGCCGTCTTGAAGCTCCTCTCTCTCTCTTTGAGCATATTTAAGACAATTGATTTAAAATGTTTGTCTAGTAGATCCAAAGTCTGTGCTTCTTCAAGGACAGTTTCTGTTGATTTCTTCTATGAATTAGCCATAATATTTTCTCATTTCTTTGCATACTTAATATTTTTATTGAAAACTGGACATTTTGAATATTATAATGTGGTAACTCCAGAAATCATATTCTTTCCCTTCTGAGGGTTTTCCCCCCTTGATATTTTATGTTGCTGCTTGTTTAGTTAGTGACTTCTAAACTATTTTTGTAAAGTCTGTATTCTTGTCATGTGTGCTGTCTGTTTCTGTAGCTTGCGGTAAGCTCGTGTTTTGACAGAGGTATCCTTGAATGCCAGGAGGGAGGGAGGGGGGAGAGAGAGAGAGAGAAGAGGCAAAGGAGAAGGAGAAGGAGGAGGAGAAGAAGGGGAAGGGGAAGAAGAAGGAGGAGAATGAAGAGAAAAGGAAGGAAGGAAGGAAGAAAAGGAAGAAGAAAAAGAAGGAAACAACAACAACAACAAAAACTCTCATTGGCTCTGTTCTGAGGCACTCCTTCAATGCTTAGCCAGGCCATTTAAAACTCTATCTTAACTTTCACTTTCTGCTTGTGCTGAGCCTATAGATCAACCAGAGGTAAAAGCTTAGGGTATTCTCAGGACTTTTCTAAGGATGCATTCTGACCCAGACAGGCACACGGCTTTCTAAATTCCCCAGTAAACTTGAGTGCTTTTTTTTTTTTATTTACTTATGGCTGTGTTGGGTCTTCGTTTCTGTGTGAGGGCTTTCTCCAGTTGCAGCGAGCAGGGGCCACTCTTCATCGCGGTGCGCGGGCATCTCACTATAGCGGCCTCTCTTGTTGCGGGGCACAGGCTCCAGACGCGCAGGCTCAGTAGTTGTGGCTCACGGGCCTAGTTGCTCCGTGGCATGTGGGATCTTCCCAGGCCAGGGCTCGAACCCGTGTCCCCTGCATTGGCAGGCAGATTCTCAACCACTGTGCCACCAGGGAAGCCCAACTTGAGTGCTTTTGAATGCCCTAATATCCCTCTGTCTCCAGCTTTTCCCCCCTGACTTTCAGCACGCTATCAAATGCCTCGACCATATTCTGTTGCCCCAGGTGGCTGTGGATACCCTGAGCTAGTTCTGAATAAGGTATATCAGTCCTTCAGTTAGCCCCTATATAGACCAGAACAAACAGAATTCTTTGAGAATAAATCTGCTCTTCTCCCTTGGGAGCCAAGGGTAAGAGTCCCATACTGAAAATGTGGGCTGCAGTCTTCAAATTGCCACTGAGCCAGGGAGGGTCACAGAATGAGGACAACTAGAAATGCCACAAAGGTTTCCTACCACTTTTAAGTTGCCTTTTTATTGTTTTACATTTGTTTGCCTGCTGTAAACTTTGACTGTTTTAAAGAATTCTGACAAAGTTGACTCTTGTACTTTTTGCTTGATTTTTTGATGTTCCTGTAGAGGGACTGGCCCTTGGAGGTATCTACTTCACCATTTTTGCTGATGTCACTCATGCCAACTAATTTTTTATAAAGGTGCAAAATAAGTTCAATTTAGAAAGCATAGTCTTTTCACAAATGGTATTGCAATTTTGGGGTATCTGTATGCAAAAAGAAAAAAAAAAGAGCCTGAACCTACATATTGCACCTCATTAGAAATTTAACTCATAATAGATCATGGATCAGAATGTAAAACATATGAATATAAATTTTTTAGAAGAAAACATAAGGGAAAATCATCATGACCTGAGGTTAGGTAAAGAATTCTTAGAAATAACACCAAAAGGCTAATCTGTAAGAAACACTAGGAAAATTTTCTTAAATTGGATTTCATCAAAATTATACTCTTTTTCTCTGAGAAAGACCCTGTTAAAAGAATGAAAAGGCAGCTGTAGAATAGGAGGAAATATCTGTAAATTACAACTATATACAGAATATACAAATAACTCTCAAAACTCCACTATAAGAAAATAAACTGCTCATTTTAAAAATGGGCAAAGGACATGTACAGTCACTCCACTAAAGAAGATATAAGGATGCCAAATAAGCACCTGAAAAGATGTTCAACATTTTTAGCTATTAGGAAAATACAAATTAAAAGCACAATGAGATACCACTGTAACCCTATTTGAATGACTAAAATTAAAAACACTGATGATATCAAGTACTGATGAGTTTGCAGAGAAACTGGAACTTCTATATATTGATAGAGGGAATGCAGAATTGTACAGCCACTCTGGAAAACAGCTTGCCAATTTCTTATAAAGGTAAACATACAATTACCATATGACCCAGCAATTCCACACCTGGGTACTTGCCTTAGAGGACTGAAAACTTATGTTTACAAAAAAACTCCACATGAATGTTAATAGAAACCTTATTCATAGTCACCCAAAACTGAAAGCAATCAAGATGTTATTCAACGGATGAACGAATAAAAGCATACATCTACAAATGAAACATCTTTTAACAATACAAAGGAAGGAACTCTTGATACATGCAACAACTTGGATGAATCGCAAATGCATTATGCTAAATGAAAGAAGCCAGTCTCAAAATGTTACATACTGTATGATTGTGTTTGTATAATATTTGGAAAAGGTAAAACTATAGGGATGGGAAACAGATTACCAGTTATCAGAGGTTTGGGATGCGGGAGATGGTTTGACTACAAAGCAGCAGAATGAGGGAGATTTTGGGGGTGATGGAACTGTTTTGTATCCTGATTGTGGTGATAGTTACACAAATCTGTCCATGTGTTAAAATTCATGGTACTGAAAACAAAATGTTAATTTTGCTATGTAATAACTCAAAATATATATAACTGAAAAAATTAAATGTGTCATACTTAAAGGATTGGGAATCATAATGGCATGCAAAATAGTACCAGCATTCTCAAAAGTGACATTGAAAGTCAGAAAAGTTTTCAGCCTGAAATTATATATCAGCTATCAAATAAGCATGAAATTAAAGGTAATATATATTCATGCACAGTCTTAAAAGAAATTATCACCCATGGTACCTGGAGAATGAGTCCCATCAAAACATTGTGGTAGGGCTTCCCTGGTGGCGCAGTGGTTGAGAATCTGCCTGCTAATGCAGGGGACACGGGTTCAAACCCTGGTCTGGGAAGATCCCACATGCCGCGGAGCAACTAGGCCCGTGAGCCACAACTACTGAGCCTGCGCGTCTGGAGCTTGTGCTCCGCAACAAGAGAGGCTGCAACAATGAGAGGCCCGCGCACCGCGATGAAGAGTGGCCCCCGCTTGCCCCAACTAGAGAAAGCTCTCGCACAGAAACGAAGACCCAACACAGCCAAAATTAAATAGATAAATAAACTAAAAAAAAAAAAAAATTAAAAAAAAAACATTGTGGTAGGTGTCTGGGCAAGATGGAGGAAGAGTAAGACGTGGAGATCACCTTCCTTCCCACAGATACATTAGAAATACATCTACACGTGGAACTGCTCCTACAGAACACCCACTGAACGCTGGCAGAAGACGTCAGACCTCCCCAAAGGCAAGAAACTCCCCACGTACTTGGGTAGGGCAAAAGAAAAAAGAAATAACAGAGACAAAAGAACAGGGATGGGACCTGCACCAGTGGGAGGGAGCTGTGAAGGAGGAAAGGTTTCCACACACTAGGAAGCCCCTTCGCGGGCGGACACTGCGGGTGGCGGAGGAGGGAAGTTTCGGAGCCACGGAGGAGAGCGCAACAACAGGGGTGCAGAGGGCAAAGCGGAGAGATTCCCGCATGGAGGATCGGTGCCAAGTAGCACTCACCAGCCCGAGAGGCTTGTCTGCTCACCCGCCAGGGCGGGCGGGGGCTGGGAGCTGAGGGTCGGGCTTCGGTCGGATCGCAGGGAGAGGACTGGGGCTGGCGGCGTGAACACAGCCTGAAGGGGTTAGCGCACCACAGCTAGGCGGAGGGAGTCCGGGAAAAAGTCTGGAGCTGCCGAAGAGGCAAGAGACTTTTTCTTGCCTCTTTGTTTCGCGGCGCGCAAGGAGAGGGGATTCAGAGCGCCGCCTAAACGAACTCCAGAGACGGGCGCGAGCCGCGGCTATCAGCGCAGAACCCAGAGACAGGCATGAGACGCTGAGGCTGCTGCTGCCGCCACCAAGGAGCCTGTGTGTGAGCACAGGTCACTCTCCACACTGCCCCTCCCGGGAGCTGGTGCAGCCCGCCACGGCCAGGCTCCCGTGATCCGGGGACAACTTCCCCGGGAGAACGCATGGCGTGCCTCAGGCTGCTGCAACTTCCCACCGGCCTCTGCCGCCGCAGGCTCGCCCCGCATCCATACCCCTCCCTCCCCCAGGCCTGAGTGAGCCAGAATCCCCGAAGCAGCTGTTCCTTTAACCCCGTTCTGTCTGGGCGGGGAACAGATGCCCTCAGGCGACCTACACGCATAGGCGGGTCCAAATCCAAAGCTGAACCCCACGAGCTGTACGAACAAAGAAGAGAAAGGGAAACCTCTCCCAGCAGCCTCAGAAGCAGCGGATTAAAGCTCCACAAACAACTTGATGTGCCTGCATCTGTTGAATACCTGAATAGACAATGAATCATCCAAAATTCAGGAGGTGGACTTTGGGAGCAGGATATATTAATTTTTCCCCTTTTGCTTTTTTTGTGAGTGCATATGTGTATGCTTCTGGGTAAGAGTTTGTCTGTATAGCTTTGCTTTCACCATTTGTCCTAGGGTTCGGACTGTCCGTTTTTGTTTTTGTTTTTTTACTTAAAAAATTTTTTTTTCTTAATAAATGTTTTCTTAATAATTTTTTGCTTATTTTCTAATTTAAAATATTAAAAAATTTTTTTCTTAACAAGTTTTTTCATATTTCTTGTTTTAAAAAATTAAAAATTTTTTCTTAATAAATTTTTTTCTTAATTTTTTCTTTTTTTATTATAAAAAATTAATAAATCTATTTTTAAAAATTAAAAAATAAATTTTTTTCTTAATAATTTTTTTCTTATTTTTTACTATAATAGCTTTATTTTATTTTATTTTATTTTATTTTTAATTTTTTCATACATATTTCCATACACATACAAATATAAGATTTTTAGAAATTTCATGTAATGTCTGAAACATTTATATTAACATATTTCCATACAAATAACCCAATACAAGTTTAGTATTAGTTGTTTTGTTTGTATGTTTTCTTATACTGCAGGTTCTTATTAGGCATCAATTTTATACACATCAGTGTATACATGTCAATCCCAATCGCCCAATTCAGCACACCACCATCCCCACCCCACCGCAGTTTTCCCCCCTTGGTGTCCATATGTCCGTTCTCTACATCTGTGTCTCAACTTCTGCCCTGCAAACCGGCTCATCTGTACCATTTTTCTAGGTTCCACATACATGCATTAATATACGATATTTGTTTTTCTCTTCCTGACTTACTTCACTCTGTATGACAGTCTCTAGATCCATCCACGTCTCAACAAATGACTCAATTTCGTTCCTTTTTATGGCTGAGTAATATTCCATTGTATATATGTACCACAACTTCTTTATCCATTCGTCTGTTGATGGGCATTTAGGTTGCTTCCATGACCTGGCTATTGTAAATAGTGCTGCAATGAACATTCGGGTGCATGTGTCTTTTTGAATTACGGTTTTCTCTGGGTATATGCCCAGTAGTGGGATTGCTGGGTCATATGGTAATTCTATTTTTAGTTTTTGAAGGAAACTCCATATTGTTCTCCATAGTGGCTGTATCAATTTACATTCCCACCAACAGTGCAAGAGGGTTCCCTTTTCTCCACACCCTCTCCAGCATTTGTTGTTTGTAGATTTTCTGATGATGCCCATTCTAACAGGAGTGAGGTGATACCTCATTGTAGTTTTCATTTGCATTTCTCTAATAATTAGTGATGCTGAGAAGCTTTTCATGTGCTTCGTGGCCGTCTGTATGTCTTCTTTGGAGAAATGTCTATTTAGGTCTTCTGCCCATTTTTGGATTGGGGTGTTGGTTTCTTTAATATTGAGCTGAATGAGCTGTTTATATATTTTGGAGATTAATCCTTTGTCCGTTGATTCATTTGCAAATATTTTCTCCCATTCTGAGGGTTGTCTTTTCGTCTTGTTTATGGTTTCCTTTGCTGTGCAAAAGCTTTGAAGTTTCATTAGGTCCCACTTGTTTATTTTTGTTTTTATTTCCATTACTCTAGGAGGTGGATCAAAAAAGATCTTGCTGTGATTTATGTCAAAGAGTGTTCTTCCTATGTTTTCCTCGAAGAGTTTTATAGTGTCCCACGTTACATTTAGGTCTCAAATCCATTTTGAGTTTATTTTTGTGTATGGTGTTAGGGAGTATTCTAATTTCATTCTTTTACATGTAGCTGTCCAGTTTTCCCAGCACCACTTATTGAAGAGACTGTCTTTTCTCCATTGTATATCTTTGCCTCCTTTGTCATAGATTAGTTGACCATAGGTGCGTGGGTTAATCTCTGGGCTTTCTGTCTTGGTCCATTGATCTATGTTTCTGTTTTTGTGCCAGTACCATATTGTCTTGATTACTGTAGCTTTACTTGTAGTATAGTCTGAAGTCAGGGAGTCTGATTCCTCCAGCTCCATTTTTTTCCCTCAAGACTGCTTTGGCTATTCGGGGTCTTTTGTGTCTCCATACAAATTTGAGGATGATTTGTTCTAGCTCTGTAAAAAATGCCATTGGTAATTTGATAGGGATTGCATTGAATCTGTAGATTGCTTTGGGTAGTATACTCATTTTCACAATGTTGATTCTTCCAATCCAAGAACATGGTATATATCTCCATCTGTTGGTATCATCTTTAATTTCTTTCATCAGTGTCTTATAGTTTTCTGCATACAGGTCTTTTGTCTCCCTAGGTAGGTTTATTCCTAGGTATTTTATTCTTTTTGTTGCAATGGTAAATGGGAGTGTTTCCATAATTTCTCTTTCAGATTTTTCATCATTAGTGTATAGGAATGCAAGAGATTTCTTTGCATTAATTTTGTATCCTGCAACTTTACCATATTCATTAATTAGCTCTAGCAGTTTTCTGGTGGCACTTTTAGGATTCTCTATGTATAGTATCATGTCATCTGCAAACAGTGACAGTTTTACTTCTTCTTTTCCAATTTGTATTCCTTTTATTTCTTTTTCTTCTCTGATTGCCGTGGCTAGGACTTCCAGAACTATGTTGAATAATAGTGGTGAGAGTGGACATCCTTGTCTCGTTCCTGATCTTAGAGGAAATGCTTTCAGTTTTTCACTGTTGAGAATGATGTTTGCTGTGGGTTTGTCATATATGGCCTTTATTATGTAGAGGTAGGTTCCCTCTATGCCCACTTTCTGGAGAGTTTTTATCAGAAATGGGTGTTGAATTTTGTCAAAAGCTTTTTCTGCATCTATTGAGATGATCATATGGTTTTTATTCTTCAATTTGTTAATATGGTGTATCACATTGATTGATTTGCGTATATTGAAGAATCCTTGCATCCCTGGGATAAATCCCACTTGATCGTGGTGTATGATCCTTTTAATGTGTTGTTGGATTCTGTTTGCTAGTATTTTGTTGAGGATTTTTGCATCTATATTCATCAGTGATATTGGCCTGTAGTTTTCTTTCTTTGTGACATCTTTGTCTGGTTTTGGTATCAGGGTGATGGTGGCCTCATAGAATGAGTTTGGGAGTGTTCCTTCCTCTGCAATTTTTTGGAAGAGTTTGAGAAGGATGGGTTTTAGCTCTTCTCTAAATGTTTGATAGAATTCACCTGTGAAGCCATCTGGTCCTGGACTTTTGTTTGTTGGAAGATTTTTAATCACAGTTTCAATTTCATTACTTGTGATTGGTCTGTTCATATTTTCTGTTTCTTCCTGGTTCAGTCTTGGAAGGTTATACCTTTCTCAGAATTTGTCCATTTCTTCCAGGTTGTCCATTTTATTGGCATAAAGTTGCT
The DNA here is from genome assembly GCF_028023285.1 of Balaenoptera ricei. Classification (NCBI taxonomy): domain Eukaryota; kingdom Metazoa; phylum Chordata; class Mammalia; order Artiodactyla; family Balaenopteridae; genus Balaenoptera; species Balaenoptera ricei. Next base: position 64,044,618 of record NC_082660.1, on the reverse strand, counting down.
CGTAGTAGTCTCTTAGGATGCTTTGTATTTCTGCAGTGTCTGTTGTAACTTCTCCTTTTTCATTTCTGATTTTATTGATTTGAGTCCTCTCCCTCTTTTTCTTGATGAGTCTGGCTAATGGCTTATCAATTTTGTTTATCTTCTCAAAGAACCAACTTTTAGTTTTATTGATCTTTGCTATTGATTTCTTTGTTTCTATTTCATTTATTTCTGCTCTGATCTTTATGATTTCTTTCCTTCTGCTAACTTTCGGTTTTGTTTGTTCTTCTTTCTCTAGTTTTTTTAGGTGTAAGGTTAGATTGTTTACTTGAGATTTTTCTTGTTTCTTTAGGTAGGCTTGTACAGCTATAAACTTCCCTCTTAGAACTGCTTTTGCTGCCTCCCATAGGTTTTGGGTCGTCGTGTTTTCATTGTCATTTGTCTCTAGGTATTTTTTTATTTCCTCTTTGATTTCTTCAGTGATCTCTTGGTTATTTAGTAACGTATTGTTTAGCCTCCATGTGTTTGTCTTTTTTACGTTTTTTTCCCTGTAATTCATTTCTAATCTCATAGTGTTGTGGTCAGAAAAGATGCTTGATATGTTTTCAATTTTCTTAAATTTACTGAGGCTTGATTTGTGACCCAAGATGTGATCTATCCTGGAGAATGTTCCGTGCGCACTTGAGAAGAACGTGTAATCTGCTCTTTTTGGATGGAGTGTCCTATATATATCAATTAAATCTATCTGGTCTATTGTGTCATTTAAAGCTTCTGTTTCCTTATTAATTTTCATTTTGGATGATCTGTCCATTGGTGTAAGTGAGGTGTTAAAGTCCCCCACTATTACTGTGTTACTGTCGATTTCCTCTTTTATAGATGTTAGCAGTTGCCTTATGTATTGAGGTGCTCCTATGTTGGGTGCATATATATTTATAATTGTTATATCTTCCTCTTGGATTGATCCCTGGATCATTATGTAGTGTCCTTCCTTGTCTCTTGTAACATTCTTTATTTTAAAGTCTATTTTATCTGTTATGAGGATTGCTATTCCAGCTTTCTTTTGATTTCCATTTGCATGGAATATCTTTTTCCATCCCCTCACTTTCAGTCTGTATGTGTCCCTAGGTCTAAAGTGGGTCTCTTGTAGACAGCATATATATGGGTCTTGTTTTTGTATCCACTCAGCCAGTCTATGTCTTTTGGTTGGGGCATTTAATCCATTCACGTTTAAGGTAATTATCGATATGTATGTTCCTATGACCATTTTCTTAATTGTTTTGGATTTGTTTTTGTAGGTCCTTTTCTTCTCTTGTGTTTCCCACTTAGAGAAGTTCCTTTAGCATTTGTTGTAGAGCTGGTTTGGTGGTGCTGAATTCTCTTAGCTTTTGCTTGTCTGTAAAGCTTTTGATTTCTCCATCAAATCTAAATGAGATCCTTGCCAGGTAGAGTAATCTTGGTTGTAGGTTCTTCCCTTTCATCACTTTAAGTATATTATGCCACTTATTTTATTTTATTTTATATTCTTTCTTTCTTTCTTTCTATTTTTTCTCCCTTTTATTCTGAGCCGTGTGGATGAACGGCTCTTAGTGCTCCAGCCAGGCAACAGGGCTGTGCCTCTGAGGTGGGAGGGCGAACTTCAGGACACTGGTCCTCAAGAGACCTCCCAGCTCCACGTAACACCAAACGGTGAAAATCTCTCAGAGCTTTCCATCTCAACATCAAGACCCAGCTTCACTCAACGACCAGCAAGCTACAGTGATGGACACCCTATGCCAAACAACTAGCAAGACAGGAACACAGCCCAATCCATTAACAGAGAGGCTGCCTAAAATCATAATAAAGCCACAGACACCCCAAAACACACCACCAGACATGGACCTGCCCACCAGAAAGACAAGATCCAGCCTCATCCACCAGAACACAGGCACTAGTCACCTCCACCAGGAAGCCTACACAACCCACTGAACCAACCTTAGCCACTGGGGACAGATACCAAAAACAACGGGAACTACGAACCTGCAGCTTGTGAAAAGGAGACCCCAAACACAGTAAGATAAGCAAAATGAGAAGACAGAAAAACACACAGCAGATGAAGGAGAAGGGTCAAAACACACCAGACCTAAAAAATGAAGAGGAAATAGGCAGTCTACCTGAAAAAGAATTCAGAATAATGATAGTAAGGATGATCCAAAATCTTGGAAATAGAATAGAGAAAAAGCAAGAAACATTTAACAAGGACGTACAAGAACTAAAGAGGAACCAAGCAATGATGAACAACACAATAAATGAAATTAAAAATACTCTAGACGGGATCAATAGCAGAATAACTGAGGCAGAAGAACGGAGAAGTGACCTGGAAGACAAAATAGTGGAAATAACTACTGCAGAGCAGAATAAAGAAAAAAGAATGAAAAGAACTGAGGACAGTCTCAGAGACCTCTGGGACAACATTAAACACACCAACATTCGAATTATAGGGGTCCCAGAAGAAGAAGAGAAAAAGAAAGGGACTGAGAAAATATTTGAAGAGATTATAGTTGAAAACTTCCCTAATATGGGAAAGGAAATAATTAATCAAGTCCTGGAAGCACAGAGAGTCCCATACAGGATAAATCCAAGGAGAAACACACCAAGACGCATATTAATCAAACTATCAAAAATTAAATATAAAGAAAACATATTAAAAGCAGCAAGGGAAAAACAACAAATAACACACAAGGGAATCCCCATAAGGTTAACAGCTGATCTTTCAGCAGAAACTCTGCAAGCCAGAAGGGAGTGGCAGGATATACTTAAAGTCATGAAGGAGAAAAACCTACAACCAAGATTACTCTACCCAGCAAGGATCTCATTCAGATTTGATGGAGAAATTAAAACGTTTACAGACAAGCAAAAGCTGAGAGAGTTCAGCACCACCAAACCAGCTTTACAACAAATGCTAAAGGAACACAAGAGAAGGAAAACACCTACAATAACAAACCCAAAACATTTTACAAAATGGGAATAGGAACATACATATTGATAATTACCTTAAATGTAAATGGATTAAATGCTCCCACCAAAAGACATAGACTGGCTGAATGGATACAAAAACAAGACCCATATATATGCTGTCTACAAGAGACCCACTTCAGACCTAGAGACACATACAGACTGAAAGTGAGGGGATGCAAAAAGATATTCCATGCAAATGGAAATCAAAAGAAAGCTGGAGTAGCAATTCTCATATCAGACAAAATAGACTTTAAAATAAAGACTATTACAAGAGACAAAGAAGGACACTATATAATGATCAAGGGATCGATGCAAGAGGAAGGTATAACAATTGTAAATATTTATGCACCCAACATAGGAGCACCTCAATACATAAGGAAAATGCTAACTGCCGTAAAAGGGGAAATCGACAGTAACACAATCATAGTAGGGGACTTTAACACCCCACTTTCACCAATGGACAGATCATCCAAAATGAAAATAAATAAGGAAACACAAGCCTTAAATGATACATTAAGCAAGATGGACTTAATTGATATTTATAGGACATTCCACCCAAAAACAACAGAATACACATTTTTCTCAAGTGCTCATGGAACATTCTCCAGGATAGATCATATGTTGGGTCACAAATCAAGCCTTGGTAAATTTAAGAAAATTGAAATCGTATCAAGTATCTTTTCCGACCACAACACTATGAGACTAGATATCAATTACAGGAAAAGATCTGTAAAAAATACAAACACATGGAGGCTACACAATACACTACTTAATAATGAAGTGATCACTGAAGAAATCAAAGGGGAAATCAAAAAATACCTAGAAACAAATGACAATGGAGACACGACGACCCAAAACCTATGGGATGCAGCAAAAGCAGTTCTAAGAGGGAAGTTTATAGCAATACAAGCCTACCTCAAGAAACAGGAAACATCTCGAATAAACAACCTAACCTTGCACCTAAAGCAATTAGAGAAAGAAGAACAAAAATACCCCAAAGCTGGAAGAAGGAAAGAAATCATAAAGATCAGATCAGAAATAAATGAAAAACAAATGAAGGAAATGATAGCAAAGATCAATAAAGCTAAAAGCTGGTTCTTTGAGAAGATAAACAAAATTGAATAAACCTTTAGCCAGACTCATCAAGAAAAAAAGGGAGAAGACTCAAATCAATAGAATTAGAAATGAAAAAGTAGAAGTAACGACTGATACTGCAGAAATACAAACGATCATGAGAGATTACTACAAGCAACTCTATGCCAATAAAATGGACAACCTGGAAGAAATGGACAGATTCTTAGAAATGCACAACCTGCCGAGACTGAACCAGGAAGAAATAGAAAATATGAACAGACCAATCACAAGCACTGAAACTGAAACTGTGATGAAAAATCTTCCAACAAACAAAAGCCCAGGACCAGATGGCTTCACAGGCGAATTCTATCAAACTTTTAGGTAAGAGCTAACACCCATCCTTCTCAAACTCTTCCAAATATTGCAGAGGGAGGAACACTCCCCAACTCATTTTACGAGGCCACCATCACCCTGATACCAAAACCAGACAAAGATGTCACAAAGAAAGAAAACTACAGGCCAATATCACTGATGAACATACATGCAAAAATCCTCAAAAAATACTAGCAAACAGAATCCAACAGCACATTAAAAGGATCATAACTCATGATCAAGTGGTGTTTTTCCCAGGAATGCAAGGATTATTCAATATGTGCAATCAATCAATGTGATACATCATATTAACAAATTGCCGGAGAAAAACCATATGATAATCTCAATAGATGCAGAGAAAGCTTTCAACAAAATTCAACACCCATTTATGATAAAAGCCCTGCAGAAAGTAGGCATGGAGGGAACTTTCCTCAACATAATAAAGGCTATATATGACAAACCCACAGCCAACCTTGTCCTCAATGGTGAAAAACTGAAACCTTTTCCACTAAGATCAGGAACAAGACAAAGTTGCCCACTCTCACCACTATTATTCAACATAGTTTTGGAAATGTTAGCCACAGCAATCAGAGAAGAAAAAGAAATAAAAGGAATCCAAATCGGAAAAGAAGAAGTAAAGCTGTCACTGTTTGCAGATGACATGATACTATACATAGAGAATCCTAAAACTGCTACCAGAAAACTACTAGAGCTAATCAATGAATTTGGTAAAGTAGCAGGATACAAAATTAATGCACAGAAATCTCTTGCATTCCTATACACTAATGATGAAAAATCTGAAGTGAAATTAAGAAAACACTCCCGTTTACCATTGCAACAAAAAGAATAAAATATCTAGGAATAAACCTACCTAAGGAGACAAAAGACCTGTATGCAGAAAATTATAGGACACTCATGAAAGAAATTAAAGATGATAGAAATAGATGGAGAGATATACCATGTTCTTGGATTGGAAGAATCAACATTGTGAAAATGACTCTACTACCCAAAGCAATCTACAGATTCAACGCAATCCCTATCTAACAACCACTGGCATTTTTCACAGAACTAGAACAAAAAATTTCACAATTTGTATAGAAACACAAAAGACCCCGAATAGCCAAAGCAATCTTGAGAACGAAAAATGGAGCTGGAGGAATCAGGCTCCCTGACTTCAGACTATATTATGAAGCTACAGTAATCAAGACAGTTTGGTACTTGCACAAAAACAGAATCATAAATTAATGGAACAGGATAGAAAGCCCAGAGATAAACCCACGCCCATATGGTCACCTTATCTTTGATAAAGGAAGCAAGCATATACAGTGGAGAAAAGACAGCCTCTTCAATAAGTGGTGCTGGGAAAAGTGGACAGGTACATGTAAAAGTATGAAATTACAACACTCCCTGACACCATACACAAAAATAAACTCAAGATGGATTAAAGACCTAAGTGTAAGGCCAGACACTATCAAACTCTTAGAGGAAAACATAGTCAGAACACTCTATGACATAAATCACAGCAAGATCCTTTTTGACCCAGCTCCTAGAGAAATGGAAATAAAAACAAAAATAAACAAATGGGACCTAATGAAACATAAAAGCTTTTGCACAGCAAAGGAAACCATAAACAAGACAAATAGCAACCCTCAGAATGGGAGAAAATATTTGCAAATGAAGCAACTGACAAAGGATTAATCTCCAAGATTTACAAGCAGCTCATGCAGCTCAATAACAAAAAACCAAACAACCCAATCCACAAATGGGCAGAAGACCTAAATAGACATTTCTCCAAAGAAGATATACAGATTGCCAACAGATACATGAAAGAATGCTCAACATCATTAATCATTAGAGAAATGCAAATCAAAACTACAATGAGATATCATCTCACACCGGTCAGAATGGCCATCATCAAAAAATCTAGAAACAATAAATGCTGGAGAGGGTGTGGAGAAAAAGGAACCCTCTTTCACTCTTGGTGGGAATATAAATTGATACAGCCACTATGGAGAACAGTATGGAGGTTCCTTAAAAAACTACAAATAGAACTACCATACGACCCAGCAATCCCACTACTGGGCATATACCCTGAGAAAACCATAGGTCAAAAAGAGTCATGTACCAAAATGTTCATTGCAGCTCTATTTACAATAGCCAGGACATGGAAGCAACCTAAATGTCCATCGACAGATGAATGGATAAAGAAGATGTGGCACATATATACAATGGAATATTACTCAGCCATAAAAAGAAATGAAATGGAGGTATTTGTAGTGAGGTGGATGGAGTTAGAGTCTGTCATACAGAGTGAAGTAAGTCATAAAGAGAAAAACAAATACAGTATGCTAACACATATATATGGAATCTAAGGGGGAAAAAAAGGTCATGAAGAACCTAGTGGCAAGACGGGAATAAAGACACAGACCTAGTAGAGAATGGACTTGAGGATATGGGGAGGGGGAGGGGTGATATGTGACAGGGTGAGAGAGTGGCATGGACATATATACACTACCAAATGTAAAATAGATAGCTAGTGGGAAGCAGCCACATAGCACAGGGAGATCAGCTCGGTGCTTTGTGGCCACCTAGAGGGGTGGGATAGGGAGGGTGGGAGGGAGGGAGATGCAAGAGGGAAGAGATATGGGGACATATGTATATGTATAACTGATTCACTTTGTTATAAAGCAGAAACTAGCACACCATTGTAAAGCAATTATACTCCAATAAAGAGGTTTAAAAAAAACATTGTGGTAAACCAAGAACAATGAAGACCTTAGTTCTAGGAAGCAGAAGATCCCACTTAGGGGTTTGGCAAAGGAATGTTCTAGGTGCAACACTCTAGGCAACCAATAAAGATTGAAACTGGGTCCAGGAATGTGATTTCCAACAACAAAGGAATGGACATAGTTGAAGATTTAGAAAATATTGCCAATAGGCCTATGACAGAAATGTAAGCTCTTGAGGGAAGGAACTTCATCTGTTTTTCTCAGTGATGTAGCACCATGTATTAGAACAGTACCTGGCATGTGGTAAGCCCTCAATAGAGAATTGTTAAATGGAAAGGAGAGGAAGAGTGAATGAGAAGAGAGGAATTTGAGACAGCAAGTATACACCAACTCTTAAGGAGTTTTTCTGTGAAGGTGAGCAGAGAAAAATGGTGTAGCTTGAAGGGAAATTGGAATCAAAAGAAGGTTTCCTTTAATTGGGAGAAACGACAACATACTTGTATGCTGATAGGAATGATCCAAAATAGAGAAAAACATTTATAAATGAGGGAAGTTTGCTTCTGATTGCCTGTATACTCTCAATGAAATGGGAAGCAAGGTCATTAGGTGAGAGTGAAGATGGTCCATGATCAGCAAGTACCCCCTCAACCTCCCTGGATCATCTTGTGATCTTCTTCTTCCTTTAAAAAATTTTTTTAATTTACTTTTTTTTGGCTGCGCTGGGCCTCTGTTGCTGCGTGCGGGCTTTCTCTAGTTGCAGTTAGCAGGGGCTACTCTTCATTGTGGTGTGCGGGCTTCTCATTGCAGTGGCCTCTCTTGTTGTGGAGCATGTGCTCTAGGCACACGGGCTTCAGCAGTTGTGGCACGCAGGCTCTAGAGCACAGGCTCAGTAGTTGTGCCGCACAGGCTTAGTTGCTCCGTGGCATATGAGATCTTCTGGGACCAGGAATCGAACCCGTGTCCCCTGCATTGGCAGGCGGATTCTTAACCACTGCGCCACCAGGGAAGCCCCGTGATCTTCTTGTATGGAACTTTTTATAATAAAATGCTGTGAAAAATTAAAAAGAAGTGCTTTTGTTCATTAAAAGGCATGATAAAAAGAGTGAAGGCAAGCTAAAAACTAGAAGATATTTACATAACATGAAATCATCAAAGAATTAAAGTATAGAATACATAAAGAACTTCCACAAATAAATATGCAAATAACCCAAGGGGAAAATGGGCAAAAGACACTAAATGAACACCTCATAGACAAGAAAATCCCCAAGGCCAAGCATATGAAAAGCTGCTCAATATTATTACTAATATTATTACTAATCAAGAAATTGCAAATTAAAACTACAATGAGACACCATTTCACTATCACCAGATTGACAACAATTTTGTACTTTGTTAATATCAAATGTTGCTGAGGATGTGGAACAGTTAAACACTGTTGATAGGAGTAGAAATTAGCATGACCGCTTTGTAAAAAATCTGGCCTGATCTAGTAATGTTGGAAATCTTCTTTCCCTATGAGATGACAATTTCAGTCCTAAGTATGAGCACTGGAACACAGCTTCCCAGCCATTGTATTCTATGGCTCACACAGAAAATGATGATTGTGTGGCATACAGGAGTAAGACGACAAAGTTGTTCAGGGCCAGAACCAAGCGGTCCAGGGGCTGCTGTCTGGCTGTCTCTGGGGATGAAGGTCTCAAAGTCCCAGGTCCAAATGTTGGAAAGCTCTGCCCTGGAAGGCTCTTGTATGTGGGCACCAGGAAACATGAGCCATAATGGTTATAGTAGCACTATGTATAATATCTGCCCAAATGGAAACAACCCAAATTACCCATTGACAGTAGAATGGATACATAGGTTGAGATACAGTTGATTCTTGTTATTTGTAGATTCCATACTTGCAAATTCCCCTATTTGCTAAAATTCATTTTTAACCACAAATCAGTACCAGAGTGCTTTCCTCTTCATTTGAGAGAGCTGTGAAAAGTTTGAGTTGCTGGAGTATGTTCCCAACTGAGGTCAAACAAGATGATGCTTTGCCTTCTGGTTTCAGTCTCATACTGCAAGCAAGTGTCCTTTTCATGATTTATTTAGTGCCAGGTATTTTGCATTTTTGTGCTTTTTTGTTGGTGATTTCATAATTAAAGATGGCCTCCAAGCTTAGTGCTAAAGTATTGTCTAGTGTTCTTGAGTGCAAAACGACTATGATGTGCACTCAAGAAAATATGTGTGTTACATAAACCTTGTTCAGGCATGATTTATAATGCTGTTGGCTGTGAGGTCAATGTTAACAAATCAATAATATTTATATTAAATAGAGTGCCTTTAAACAGAAACACACATGAAACATGATTATGCAGTGATCAGTTGATGAAAATGTTGTGACCAGCGGATGGTAGGAACTTGAAATTATATTTCCCTTAGGAGCAATGTTTCAGGACTGCCTAATTCAGTTTTCATGGCAACTTTATAGACTGCAAATAACTATCATGATAATGAGAGTCTACTGTATATTCATTTGGTGGAACAGTGTACAACAATGAAAATGAACAATTGCCTGCCACATGCGACAACAGGGATGAATCTCAGTTACACAGTAGCACACGGGAGAAGTCAGAAACAATACAAATGATTCCATTTACATAAAGACCAAAGGATGCAGCAAAACCAAAATTGTTAGGAATATTAACCTATGTAGAAAATAACTAAAGAAAAGGAAGGGAATGATGAAGACAAAGGATAGAGGTTACTTCTGAGGAGGGTGAAGGGAAAGGAATTGGAGCTTACATGCAAGGAACTTCTATGGTTATGGTGATGTTTGAAAAAACACTGCTATAAAAGTTTACTGAGGGAATGAATGACTCCTAAATCTGTATCTCTCTCTAGCTCTGACCCCTCACTGATGCTCCAGAACCAAATTTCTAAGTGCATTCTGGCTAATTCCACCTGCATGTCCTATAAGAAACACAACCTTAATGTATCCAAAATCCCATCATTTCCCTCCCAATCTTTCTTTACTTCTTGTGTCCCTATGCTCCCCACCACAAAGTCACTCAAAACAGAAATGTTAGTCTTCTTTGACTTCTGCTTCCTTGTGGTGGCCATAGAAACATGCCCCTCTGATCCGCTGCAGGGAACATAGTAGATTGGCAAGTGCCAGCTGCCACTTCTCTGGCTCCACCATTGTTTGTGCCAAGATCCCACATCCTCTGGGTAGCTCCCAGCCAGTGACTGAGCTTGGCAGGGGCATACTGCTTCAGGACAGGGACTCCTCTAAATGGCAGCTGTAGGTTGGGGACTCCACATGAGCCTGAACAAACTAAGCTAAACTGAACTAAAATTTAGTGTTAGAACGAAACTGCATCTGAGATTCTTCTTATCTGACCCTCCTTTCCCCCACGTCTCTCTTACAGATGTCAGACCTGCATCGCACCCTGAAGACTCATTCCTGCTCCTTCTCCTTTATCCTTCACATGCCATTCTCCCATCATGTTCTTTCATGTTCTATCATGCCTTGGTGTCCGTATTTTTGGAGGACCCAAACTAACAAAAGTGGTACCAGGAGTGGTCTGAGAAGTAAGCTATAAGATGGGGTTTATGGACCAGCTCACTCACCACCCAAATGACAAACAGCGTACCATTTTGAGTGTTATGTGGGGCATGGATAATCTCTAGCACAAGGTTACCTCCTGATTCCTTAAGGTTTTATCCATACGTACCTTGAAAAATATCCCAGTGGAGGGTCTTACTGTGGCCTGTGAGATGATTCAGGCCTTTGAATGGTAGGGAGGACACTATGTCTATAGGGAGGGCGGAGGCGGCTGTTCATTGCTCTTATACTGGCGCCCTGCAAAGACATAATGAGAAACTAAGAGACATTACCAAACAGTTAAGGGCAAAGTGTAAGACTCATGGGGATTTCTTGGTGGCTTACAAAATGCCCTTGCCTCCTGCGTAAGAAGAGCAGAGACAGTTGAGTAGCTCACAGATGATGTGATAACAATAAGTGCAGAACTCCAGAGATGTATACATCCTTGACAAACACAGGCCTGTTATGGGAAGGTCAGGGCCCTTTTTGGAAAAACTTCAGACTCTGAAATGTAGGCTGGGTATATTGGCATGGATGTCTCCAAACGTTGGCTTATCAGATCCAAACGTCCTGAGGCCTCAAAGCTTGCAGGGTGGCCCTTCCTTCCCTAGCAAGAGCTAACACATGCCCTGTGCTGGTAGATGCTACAGAGTCTGCTCCCCCACAAAGTGACAGATGACTCTCCCAGGGAAACCCTCATCTCTTCTCCATAAACTCACTGGGTATGCCAAGACTGATAAGGGGAAAAAGAAATTATACACCAAGGAATAACCAGCCTGTACTGGCAGGAGCAGGGCAATATCCCTGGGATTGGATTTTGAGGGTGCTGGATAAAGGGGACAGGAATATAAGACTGGATAAGCAAGTTTTACTGAGGGGAGGCGCTTTCTCATGCCATGGGATTTAACACACTGGCAAGGACTCCAGGAGATGGAGGAAATTCACTACTAGACTGGCCCTTTGAAACTTTGAGAAAGTGATGGCCCATAAGGAGAGAAGTGGAAATGCCTGCCTTGGATTGGCAGATGGCAGAGGAAGGAACAAAAAGGTTGAGTGATGCAGACATGCTAGAACAGACAGAAAAGGTGAGGCCAGTCACATGGCCTCATGGTTATGTCCCACTGTAGGCCTGAGAGGACACATCACTCACCAAAGCCATCAGGAGTGTTCTGGTGAGAGGGGCCCCAGCATCACTAGAAGTTTGGTGGTTGCTCCCCTCTGCAGGCCAATGCCAATGATGGAAGGAAAGTGGTCCCGACCTGGGCTCATTACCACCCATGGGAGCAAAGGAATTCTGACATAATAGAGGACAGAGGGCAGCTCTTAACCAAGAGATGCCAGAAGACCACATTTCCAGTAATGACCAGCAAGGTCAGAGGGGCAGTCAAGAGTGCCTGCTTGACCGGCAGAAAGCTGAGAAGATGGCACAGACAGCATTGCTCCCTAGGGGAAACTACAGCCAGCAAAAGGCAAGAATGCAAGAGAAGGAGGGCCATCATCCTGCTGAAAAGCCACAGTCTCCTGCTCAGTTCCTGCTCCTGAGCCAATTCAGAGACTGGCCCCATTGAAGACGTGGGTGAGTCCTGAGGAGGAAGGATCCAGAAACAAGGCAGTGGGTTATGTCCATCCCTAAAGAGAATGACTGCCATTTCTCAGGTGATTGTACACTGAGGCTAGAAAAAGATCCAGACACTTCTAGTACTACTGGACACAGGATCTGAGCTGACATTGATTCCGGAGGCCCAAAGTGTCATGATGGGGCCCCATTAGAATGGGGCTTATGAGACCCTGACATTAAAAGGAGTTGGGGATAGAGACCGGTTCAGAGTGAGCTGAATGGGTCCCTGGACCAACATAGTGGTCATTTCTCCAGTCCCCAAGCTGATAATTCTAAGTGATACACGTGACAGTTGGAGCAATGACCTGCACATTGGGTCATTAATCTGTGGAGTAAGAGCTATCACCTTGGGAAGGCCAAGAGGAACCTCTGACACTGACTCCCACTCCAGGCCAAGAGAGTAAGTCAAAACCAGTATTGGATCCTGGTGAGCGTAGGGGGGTAAAGCAGAGATTAGTGACATCATTGGAGACGTATGGGATGCAGGGGAAGAGCAGGTAGGAGAGCCACAGGGACGAAGAGAGTGGAGAAGGTGAGAAGAAGTTCTGGGAGTCTCTCTGTGGGGGAGGGAGGAAGGGAGTGGAAATGGTGAGAGGGAAGACGGAGGCTTCCACTGGATCCACCGGTAATGTTTCATAGGATGCTGGTGGATGCAGGAGATTTTGCTATATCCTTCCTTATCCATTTTAACATATTTGAAATACCACACCATGACTTAAAAAGTCACTGGGAGAAGTGGAAGGGGGCGGTATCCACAAACAGGCAGGCACCATCGGGGGCAGGCTCGAGGAGGAGGATTGCAGATTTACAGTGCACCCAATCTCCCCTGCTCTGTAACTTCTCCAGCATGGCCAGCTTCTCAGGTGCAGACCCAGAAGACTGGGCCTTTGAGTTCCACAGACAAGAGGGGTTCAGACACCCCAGGACTCTCCAGGAGGTCAGCCAGAGCAGGAGGCAGGAGAGAGAGGTGACTGAAGACAGAGGAGTACGAACGGGAAAGAGCAGAAGGAAGGTATGGGAGGAATGGAGGGGTGTCAGAGTAGGAGTTGGGTGGCAGACAAGGGAAATTCTAACACCCATGGGCCATATAGAAACCAAGAGAGGGACCACTCCCCAGACATCAGTACTGCTCAGCTCAGGGAAGCTGAGAACTGAGAGTTCCAAGAAAAATTGAGAGACACCTGGCTATCCACACCCACCGCCATCACAACTGGTAGGCCTTGGTTGTGCGTCCTTCAAAACTTTAAAACATACTTGTACATATACTTAAATGAATTCTCATATATTACATAGGATTGACTGGTGTGTGTGTGTGCCCACGCACGCAAGTGCTTTAATTTACGTATGTCAATCCAAAGCGATCGTTCTGCGACTTGCAGTTTGAAGTCAGGCGGATGCTTTTGAAAGCTGTGAGAATGGCCTGATGCATTCCTTTGGACTGCCACGCTTTATGCTACTGGATGCTAAGCCACGTTGCATTCATCCATTTCCTTACTGACGGGAATTTGGAGTGTTCCCAGTTTTTCCCATCACCAACACCCTTGTGCATGTGTTCTTGTACACTACAGGTACCAGCGTGTCTCCGGAAGAAGTACCAGGCAGCGGACTTGCCGGAACATAGAGGAAATAGCTTTTATTTTTCCTTCCAGTTTTAAGATCTTGGGCTCAAAGCAAGGACTCTGGAGGCAGATTGATTGATTTCAATGCTGCCGCTGATCCCCACGAGCCGAATGACCTTGGGCCAGTGGCTGAACCTCTCAGTGCCTGTTTCCTCACCGGTAAGAGGCCAGTAATAGTTGGTACTATAGTTATAGGTGTGTCACGTGGATGCATTACTATTTATGCCCAGCGCTTAGAAGAGTGCCAGGCACAGAGTCCGTGCTGGCACTAAGTTGCTTTCAATGGATTCTGCCAGATTACCTCCCAAATGGATCTCTTGCACCACCGCCACAGGGCTTTGCTCCTGACCTCTCCCACCCTCGGAATGGTTAAGCTCTTTGAAGGTTGTCAACCTAGTGTGTGAAACCCAATTCGTGGTTTTAGTTCACATCTCCAGGATCAGCGTTGGGGAGCATCTTTTGGGGTGTAACTGGCCACTGCGATTTCCTCTTCTTTGAATTTGCCTCAGATCGGGCGAAGGGCTGATGGAACGAGGCCAACCCCAGTCTGTCCGCCAACCCCAGTCTGTGCGCCAAACCCACCTGCCCGTAACGTTTGCTGAGCCACATTTGATGGAGCAGTTGAGACAGAGACCTTACAGAAGGAAAATACGATCCCTTTGCTCTCTGGCTGACCCGTGATTACTGACTGCGGGACTCTTGTGCCCATTCTCCTGTTGGGTCTTAAGGCTTGCGGTGGAAGGGAGGCTCGCAAATGCTTTCGGCGTGTGCTAGGCGTCCAGCACCTCCATCTTGACGTTTCATCCTCACCACCCCTGGAGCCCGGCGCCCTCACTCCCCGACCCCCTGTGTAGATGGGAAACGGAGGCTCAGAGCTGTGACTCTAACCGGAAAGGGGAGGCGGGACAGGAGGAGACGGGCCGAGAGGCTTGACAGAGGGAGGCACTCCCACCATCCCCTTCACCAGCCCACTGCCCGGATCGCCAACAGGCTTGGGGGCAAACCAGAGGCCCTCGACCCCATTGGTTAGGACTCGAGGGGGCGGGGAACAAGGCGCCCGCTGGTTGGTGGGGCCCGGACCAATGAGGAGGCCGTGGCGCGGGCGTGGGCGGTGCGCTGAAAGCCTCGCGTCGTTTGGTTTGAGGTGAGCTCGTGCTACGCCTGAGGTGGCTGCCGCTGCCCTCTGAGCGCCGCCCGCCTCGCCCGCTGTGACCGCGACCTCGACTCGGGCCATCGACAGTCGCCCCGGTTCCGGCGCCGCCAGGGTAGCGACATGAGCTCCCCCGATAAGCTGTCTGTGTGGGTAACGGTTTTTGGCCCAGAGGGCGGGGAGCGGGCCGGCGTCGTCCCAGGCGGCCCCGCAGTCCCGCGGGGACCCGACCCAGGCCCCGAGCCCGGGGAGCCGCGGAGCGGCGAGGGCGGGGGCGGCTTCCCGGACCCCGAGGGCTTCCAGTCGGAGCGGGAGATGCTGGAAGCGGGAGGGCCGGTGCTGTGGGGCAGCGAAGGCCGACCTGACTCCCCGGCTGACGTCACGAGGGACCTCCTGGAACTGGCCGAGGAGTCTGCGGCGGGCATCCTGCGGCAGCTGGCCGACTGGGACGTGCTGGACGTCCACAGACACCCGTCCCCGGAGAGCTGCGCCGCCTTCGAAGTGTCCACCGTGTGGGCCGGCCTCGAGGCGGGTCCCGGCGGTCGAGGAGCGCCCGCCCAGAGCTGTGGGGAAGCGCCGCCGGCTCCGTCCGGCCCTCTCCACCTCGGTGGGCCCGAAGCGGGCCGGGCCTGGGGGAACCCTAAGAGAGGCCCTAAGCGTAGGTTGAAGGTGGCTGCGGATCGCCAGCGGCTCCCCGAGGAAGACCCGGCCTGGCTGCTGTCCGACCCCGAGTCCTCACATGAGCTCAGTGAGACACAGCTGATGACGGTGAGCACTTACCCCAGAGGAGGAGGCCAGGCCGAGCCCAGCAGACCCGAGGCTCCCGGGGACACTCCCAGACACTCGATTTTCCAAGACAGGGAGAATTTCCTTCACGTGCCAGGCTCTTCCCTGTCCTTGGCTCCGCGAGGACTCACTTCGGTTGTGGAAACGCAGGGCGTGGGAGAGCAGGGCATCTCTTCCCCTAGGAAAATGCGGAGCGTGCTCTGGGGGAAGGGGGGCAGCAGGCCCAGCTACCCGGGAGCTGCTGCTGCTGCTGCTGCAGGTGGCCTGCCGCGGGTCACTCCTAGGAAGAAGGGGGCCCAGGAGAAGAAATCCCTCGGGGGAGCCTCCAAACTTGCCCTGGGGAGAACCTTCCCTTCCGGGGGAGTGCGAATCTCGGCACCTCCCCTGGAACCGGCCACCTTGCCCCCAATCTCTGGTATTCCGCTGCTTGGGAGGTCCAAGAGGTATGGCTTGGTCCTTTCGGGAACCGAACAGTCCAAGCACACCGGCGCTGGGAAGAAATCCGTGGCCAGGCGGGCAAGGGAGTCTGAGGCGGTGGCGGGAGAAGATAAAGACCCAAATAGAGACCCAGCCGCAAAGGGCCAAGTGAGTAGGCCATGCTCCTCCTCTCTCCCCACTCTTCGCCCCCCCCCCAGCTCCAACCACCCCCAGGACCCAGGACACACGTCTTCACCCATGCTGCCTCTGTCCATCCCTCAGGGGTCGTCATTGGGGGCCCCTCGGTCACTGGGTCATTAGGATGCCAGATCGGGCTCCTTTTACTAGGGACAAACATTAAGGTAACACTTCAGGTGTGCTGGGCCCAGTTCTCCACCCTTGGCCTGTTTCCAGCCTCCTCTGCGAGACAGGCTGTGATGGAAGGCAGGGCTGTTAGCTGAATTGGGTCGGGGGATCCCTTAAAAGTTTCCCCGAAAAGCCTCAGTATTTAAACTCACCAGCTTCCTGAATCCTACTTCCTAGCTGTTCCCCAGACCTTCCTTGCAGGGGGCCTGGGCTTTCTCAGTGCCCCAGTGTTGTCCCTAGATCAGCTCTGCCTGCTGGCCTGGGGCTGACTGAGGGAGAAAGTGCTAATGAGATCAGCCTTTCAATTCCCTTCCCAATTCCCTGCCTCACCCCGGCCCCGAATCACACACTCTCTCTCCCTCTCTCTCTGTCTCTCACACACACACATACACACACACACACACACACACATTCTTAGTCCAAATCGGTGAGAAATTCTTGTTTCAGCTGCCAACTCACAAGCCAGGCACATCTTTTCCACGCATGCATGGTGGAAAAGCCTGCAGTGACGACCTCAACACCAGAGGCCCCCAAGATCCAGGAAACTCAGAGCCCTTGGCCCTGAACCCAGGAGAAGTCATGCCCAGGGGGCCTGTCCCCTCAGGTGAGTGTCGTGGGTTTGATATGAGGGGAGGGGAGAGGGGTTGAGGACAGAAACCTCTGGCTCTGTCTCTGCTGGGGGCACAGCCTTGCTCCCAGGCAGCTTCTCTCCCAGGAGACGGGGTGCTGGCAGGGCTGGCCTTGAGCCACATCATCCTCTGTGTGGGGTTTGTGCGGCCGGGGTGATCGGTGGCAGTGCCCCAAACAGCTCCTCTGGGTGTAGACTTGCAGGGGAACAGCCTTTTCTGTTAAGTCCTTTTCGCCCACATTGTTCTCCCATGTGCTGGCTGTGGCTGCAGCTCTGGGAGGGTCGAATCCAGAGCCACAGCCTTTGGGGACCACAGTGGCGAAATGGCTGCCCCTGGGGAACAAGGGAGGCAGGCCCAGAGAGAAGGTTCGGGCTGCTGGGCAGAGCAGGGGCGGCTTGTTGCCAGCGGAGGGTGGTGCTGCCTCACCTCACGTTAGACCCCGCTTGGCCCTTTCCACCTCACTGGGAGCCTGGGAAGCTGGATTGTGTGTCCTTTCCCTCTCAGGTGACCGGAAGCCACTTGACCATCCCCCAAGACCAGAAAGACAGCAGCAGCCACTGGGAACACCGGGCTGTCCTCTGGTAATGCTTCCTCTGCCTCCTGGAAATGCAGGCCCAAACTCGAGGGTGGGATCTGGGTCCAAGTTCAACTGACATGTGTGGGGCCCCCCCTCCCCTGCCCCCACGACGTACCCCACGGAGGGAACCCACCTCCTTTCCACTGAGGAGCCCTTGCCAGTCTAGCCACCCGGCTCTGGGATGGAGGGCCTTGGGGAGAGGAGAAGGTGGAGGAGAGAGGAGGCCAGAGTATACTAATCATTTCTCTTCCTCCTGTGTCTGCTGGCCTAGAGTCTCGTGCTACAGAGAGAAATAGACGACCTTAAGGAGAAACTTGGTATGAGGAACCGGGGACGGAGAGCGGTGTCTTAGTGCAGAACCCGGGTGGGCACCTGGGGTGGGGGTGGACTGCAGGTGCATTCGGCCTCGCAGGGACCAACATCCCTTTGGGGAGGAGAACCTAGCAGGCCTGGCCCTGGAGCCGGCTGTGCATGTCCAGCTGGGCGTGTGTACAAGTAGCAAGGTACTGTCTGGACTGCATGCACACTTTGCCAACCAGACCAGTCCTAGGGAACCTCCTTCTGATAGGACTTTTAGAGATGCCTCGTTGATTTTCCCTTGAACTGCTGCTTGGTGTGGCTCCTAAGGTTCTTGTTGGATTGTTTGTTTGTGTGACGAGTTCTGACTGGTTGTGGCACGGCCCACAGCATGAGGGCTGCTGGCACACTTTGTTTCCCTTTAGGAACCGGTTCCACATTCAATTCGGGTGGTGGGGAGTGGTCAGGCCCAGAGCTCTTTGCATCAGGTCTGGAGGGGGTTTTAGGTTGCAGGGCTAGGCGGTTCCTCACGGGGATAGGGGGACGGGCTTCTATATCCCTCTGTCTGGAGCGCCTGCTAATGCCTGTCCCTGTTGCAGCCGCCATGCAGTACCTGGCTGACAAGTTCCAGACCCTTTGAAGTGAGTGTTACGCACACCGTACCCCTTCCCACAGTCCTGCCTGTTGAGCAGGGCTGGGGGCTGGCCCTGGCTTGAGGCTCCTCCCTGACTCCGCTGTTTCACAGGTTGAGCCCAGCGTCTTCCTGCAAGAGGAGCAGCTGGTACCTTTGGGGCCCGGGAGCTGTGGCCAAGCTCGTTCCCTCCTGTTCTGCCTCAGCTGGGGCTTCCTCTCCCCCTTGTTTTGCCCCCGCCCCACCCCAGTTTCACAGCATTTTCTAATTAAAGTGCCTCTCATATTCTGTGTTCTGCCTTCTCTCTGGAGGGGTAGGGGTAGGGGTAGGGGGCCGGGGCAGGGCGCTGCTCCACGTCAGAGCCTTTTCCGGAACAGTATCTCTGGCATCCTGTGGCGGGGACTCTGGGCCAGCCTCTGCTACCATCCCTGCAGTCAAGCCAGCGGAGTGCCCCACGTCTGGGTCCTGTGTGGGCTCTGCCTGGCGACAGTGGCACGTCCTCCCTTTCCCCCGAAGGCCCTCTTCTAGTTCTATCCAAACCCCCTTCCTCCTTTGGGGTCTGGCGGCTCCCATTCATCTCTGCCATTCCCCCTCCCCATCAGCAGGAACTCATGACCCCCTTCCAGAGCTCCAATCTGGAAGCTTTCACATCCTCCCTGCCCTAGCCAGCTGACCACCCTCCTCCAGCCTGGTCGTCTCTATACCCTTGAGTGGAAATTGGCCCGTCAGGTTCTATGTCAAGTGTGGTTAGTAGGTCTGTGTTCTTGCATGGTCCCCGTCAAATACTCTTCCACCAGCCCCATGACACAGATTTTCCTGGAAATGGTATTTCCGTCTCCCAGCTCAATCTCCCTGACTGCCTCTTTAGGACACATGAGGTTGAATCTGAACTCCACGTTCGATTTCTCCCTCACTGGAGGTTGGGAAGCACTTCCTTCCCTCAGCCAGGACCCAGGGCTGTACCAGCCTGAGACTCAGAGGGACAGATTTGTGTTTGAGTGAGGCGAGGGTGGTTCTGCCTGACCGCCTTCCCGAAAGACCGGTGTTTTACTACACAAAAGGGGGTATGATGGTAGATAGGACATTCCAGGTTGGTGAGTGTGTGTCCCTGTGTGTGAATAAAAGTAATCAGGGATAATCTCCCTTGAGGGAGAAAGATGTGATTCAGGGAGTAAAGGGAGTAGAGGCTGGTCCAGGTTCTGTGAGGCATTGAATGAGCAAAATCAAGGGTCGGATCTGTTTTGTTCAAGGGTTGTCGTTAAATTCCCAAAACATAGGAGGGGGATGATGCAGAAGTCACCAAACCCCACGACAGGGTGTTGGGATGCTCAAAATGTTGGATTCGCTGGAGGAGGCTCTCGATCCTACTCTGTGATCCTGTGATGTCTGACGACTACTGTGGGTGTGGATGGAATGAGATTGGGAAGGGTGGCTCCTCAGAGTAGCTCATCTTAGAATCAGGAGACCCATATATGAGACCACCCAACATGAGCTACCCGGGACAGGGGCGGGATGGGCGCAGTGAGGATGGGAAGTAAGGAGTGACTGTACCTGGACAATGGGGGAGCACTTGGGTCCACCCTTCCCCCATATTCTCACCCTGACTCGCTTCCAGAGTTCATGGCATGAGCTCAGGTGGACAGACCACATGTGGGATGGGACAGTCACAGACCTCAGTGTCAGAAAAGAATGTTCGTGGGACTGAATCCTTCCACTCAAACCCCTCCCTGGAGAAGGTGGGCTTGACTGCTTAGTTTACATCTTTGACCCTGAACCTGATCCAGTGGTTATTGCTTGGCGGTGTAGCACATCTCGCTGCTGTCTGAGTGACTAAGTTTGGCAGAGACCTTCCAGCTGAGGTTTCTGCTCACCGAGACGTGCAGGCAACTTGTGCCCGGGGAGAAGTCCAGCACCAGCACCAGCACCGCCTGTCGGCAGAGGGGGTCACGGGGCTGTGGTCACCCGGGTGAGGAAGTAGAGAAGCTTGCTGAAAGGGAGATGACATGGGAGGGCGTGACCTCAACCCTTGGTGATGCATTTTCCCTGCCTCCCTTCCCTCCACTGAGCACACAATCTCTCTGTTCCGTGTTCTGACCAACTACTGCAGAAAAATGTTGCTGGAAACATGTATTTCACAGGCTGTGGCTTGGCCCTGAGCTTTCCAGTTCCAGAGGGAAATAGTGGCAGGTCATACATCTGGGCCCCCGTGTGTAGGAGGAGGTCAGGACCACGCCCTCATTCAGTTCGCCCCATTTGCCTTTCCCCTGAAGCCCCTTCTCCAGCCTGGGAGACAGTGGCGGCTGGCCTGGAGAGCCCTAGGCCCCATCCTGCCTGCTTCTGCTCCCTGCCCAATTACTGGGAAGATGCCCCCTCCCCACCCCACCCACTCCGCACCAGCACCAGCCCAACCACAGGCCAACTGCTCTCTCTGGACTCTTGGGGGGAAGTGACACAAACAAGAAGGTAGGTGTAGGTGAGCCCTGGAGAGGGAGCTGGGTGTGGTGGGCAGAGTAATCATGCCCCAAGGTGTCCAAATCCTAATTCCTGCTGTTGGCTTATATGTTACCTTGCATGGCAACAGGGGGTTAAGCTTGCAGGTGCAATAAAGGCTGCTACCCAGCTGAATTAAGGTGGGGAGACTCTCACCTGCATTGGCCAGGTTCGGCCAGGCACATTGGGGCTGCCAGGGTTGCCATGTGGACCGTCCCTGCGTGATTCCAGGGCGCAGCATTCGAATGACTGCAGTGTGCTTGGTGCCCCCTGTGCTTGTGCACTGTTGAAGTCTTGGTAAGTACCGCTCAGATGCAGATGGAGGACAGACCAGTAGTTTTGGACCTCCCTTTTGTTCCAAGCCAATCACTTCCCCCACCCTAGTCCTCTTGAGGTATCTGCCAGCCTGACTTTTACAATGATCATTCACTTTCTTTTAAAGGATTTACAATTGTTATTTAATAAAATAACCCTTCCAAAGATAAAAGACACTATACATATGCACATCGTAGAGAGCATAAGCTCTCAATTTGACAAATAATTATGAACGGAACAACCCATGTAATTATACCCAGGTGACAGAAAAGTACATTGCACATCCAGAAGTCCCCTATATGTCCTTTTCTGTGTAGGAATCCAAATGGATAAGTCTACATACTGCCTGATCCCATTTACTTCACGTTCTTGAGAAGGCCAGACTGTAGGGATAGAAAACAGATTGGTGGTTGCCTGGGTCTGGGGGTTGAGACAAGAGGTTAAACTACCAAAGAGCATGAAGCAATTCTGAGGCTGATGAAAATGTTTTTAATTTTGATTGTATTGGTGGTTCCATAACAGAATGTGTTCATAGAGACTCTTAGACCTTGTATGTAAATTAATTTTAATAAACCCATATTATTAAAAAAATGTAAAAAGTGCATTATGACACAGCATTTAGGGAAGAAAAATAAATAAAGAGAATCCAAATTGGAAAGGAAAAAGTAAAACTATCACTGTTTGCACGTGACATGATAATATACATAGGAAATCCTAAAGATGCCACCAGAAAACTACTGGAGTTCATAAACTATTTCAGTGAAGTTGCAGTATACAAAATTAATATACAGAAGTCTGTTACATTTCTATACACTAACAATGAAATATCAGAAAGAGAAAATAGGGAAACAATCTCATTTAGTGTCACATCAAACAGAATAAAATCCCTAGGAATAAATCTACCTAAGGAGGCAAAAGACCTGTACTCTGAAAGCCATAAGACACTGTGGAAAGATGTTGAAGATGACACAAACAGATCAAAGATATACCATGTTCTTGGACTGTCAGAATCAATATTGTTAAAATGGCCATGCTACACAAGGCAATCTACAGATTCAATGTAATTCCTGTCAAATTACCAATGGCATTTTTCACACGACTGGAACAAATAAGTTTAAAATTTGTATGGAAACACAAACAACCCCGAATTG
This sequence comes from Balaenoptera ricei, assembly GCF_028023285.1. NCBI lineage: Eukaryota > Metazoa > Chordata > Mammalia > Artiodactyla > Balaenopteridae > Balaenoptera > Balaenoptera ricei. Next base: position 64,021,835 of record NC_082660.1, on the reverse strand, counting down.
CCAGAACAATCTGGAGAAAGAAGAATGTAGTTGTAGGAATTATGCTCCCTGACCTTAGACTATACTACAAAGATACCGTGATCAAAACAGTATGGTGATCTTGACTTGCTGTGTCGTTCGTGGAGCTTCTATGCGGTGTCATTCGTGGAGCTTCTGACCTGTGGCCCTCGGACCGAGGTGTCGGGACAGCTGTTTGTGCACTAGAACTCTGGTCTGAAGTGCTGGGTGCCAGGTCTCTGCACACGGCCCCCTATGAGCAACTGAAACAAAACTAAGCACAAAGGAAAAGAAAAATGAAAGATACAGTAGAAATACATCTACACGTGGAACTGCTCCTACAGAACACCCACTGAACGCTGGCAGAAGACGTCAGACATCCCAAAAGCTTTATTTTATTTTATTTTATTTTATCCTCTTTCTTTCTTTCTTTCTTTCTATTTTTTTCTCCCTTTTATTCTGAGCCATGTGGATGAAAGGCTTTTGGTGCTCCAGCCAGGCATCAGGGCTGTGCCTCTGAGGTGGGAGAGCCAACTTCAGGACACTGGTCCACAAGAGACCTCCCAGCTCCACGTAATACCAAACGGCGAAAATCTCTCAGAGATCTCCATCTCAACATCAAGACCCAGCTTCACTCAAAGACCAGCAAGCTACAGTGCTGGACACCCTATGCCAAACAACTAGCAAGACAGGAACACAGCCCCATCCATTAGCAGAGAGGCTGCCTAAAATCATAATAAGGCCACAGACACCCCAAAACACACCACCAGATGTGGACGTGCCCACCAGAAAGACAAGATCCAACCTCATCCACCAGAACACAGGCACTAGTCCCCTCCACCAGGAAGCCTACACAACCCACTGAACCAACCTTAGCCACTGGGGACAGATACCAAAAACAACGGGAACTACGAAACTGCAGCCTGTGAAAAGGAGACCCCAAACACAGTAAGATAAGCAAAATGAAAAGACAAAAAACCACACAGCAGGTGAAGGAGCAGGGTCAAAACACACCAGACCTAACAAATGAAGAGGAAATAGGCAGTCTACCTGAAAAAGAATTCAAAATAATGATAGTAAAGATGATCCAAAGTCTTGGAAATAGAATTCACAAAATGCAAGAAACATTTAACAAGGACGTAGAAGAGCTAAAGAGGAACCAAGCAACGATGAAAAACACAATAAATGAAATTAAAATTACTCTAGATGGGATCAATAGCAGAATAACTGAGGCAGAAGAAAGGATAAGTGACCTGGAAGACAGAATGGTGGAATTCACTGCTGCGGAACAGAATAAAGAAAAAAGAATGAAAAGAACTGAGGACAGTCTCAGAGACCTCTGGGACAACATTAAATGCACCAACATTCGAATTATAGGGGTCCCAGAAGAAGAAGAGAAAAAGAAAGGGACTGAGAAAATATTTGAAGAGATTATAGTTGAAAACTTCCCTAATATGGGAAAGGAAATAGTTAATCAAGTCCTGGAAGCACAGAGAGTCCCATACAGGATAAATCCAAGGAGAAACATGCCAAGACACATATTAATCAAACTATCAAAAATTAAATATAAAGAAAACATTAAAAGCAGCAAGGGAAAAACAACAAATAACACACAAGGGAATCCCCATAAGTTTAACAGCTGATCTTTCAGCAGAAACTCTGCAAGCCAGAAGGGAGTGGCAGGATATACTTAAAGTCATGAAGGAGAAAAACCTACAACCAAGATTACTCTACCCAGCAAGGATCTCATTCAGATTTGATGGAGAAATTAAAACGTTTACAGACAAGCAAAAGCTGAGAGAGTTCAGCACCACCAAACCAGCTTTACAACAAATGCTAAAGGAACTTCTCTAGGCAAGAAACACAAGAGAAGGAAAACACCTACAATAACAAACCCAAAATATTTAAGAAAATGGGAATAGGAACATACATATTGATAATTACCTTAAATGTAAATGGATTAAATGCTCCCACCAAAAGACACAGACTGGCTGAATGGATACAGAAACAAGACCCATATATATGCTGTCTACAAGAGACCCACTTCAGACCTAGAGACACTTACAGACTGAAAGTGAGGGGATGGAAAAAGATATTCCATGCAAATGGAAATCAAAAGAAAGCTGGAGTAGCAATTCTCATATCAGACAAAATAGACTTTAAAATAAAGACTATTACAAGAGACAAAGAAGGACACTATATAATGATCAAGGGATCGATCCAAGTGGAAGGTATAACAATTGTAATTATTTATGCACCCAACATAGGAGCACCTCAATACATAAGGCAAATACTAACAGCCATAAAAGGGGAAATCAACAGCAACACAATCATCGTAGGGGACTTTAACACCCCACTTTCACCAATGGACAGATCATCCAAAATGAAAATAAAGAAACACAAACTTTAAATGATACATTAAACAAGATGGACTTAATTGATATTTATAGGACATTCCACCCAAAAACAACAGAATACACATTTTTCTCAAGTGCTCATGGAACATTCTCCAGGATAGATCATATGTTGGGTCACAAATCAAGCCTTGGTAAATTTAAGAAAATTGAAATCGTATCAAGTATCTTTTCCGACCACAACACTATGAGACTAGATATCAATTACAGGAAAAGATCCGTAAAAAATACAAACACATGGAGGCTACACAATACACTACTTAATAACGAATTGATCACTGAAGAAATCAAAGGGGAAATCAAAAATACCTAGAAACAAATGACAATGGAGACACGACGACCCAAAACCTATGGGATGCAGCAAAAGCAGTGCTAAGAGGGAAGTTTATAGCAATACAGACCTACATCAAGAAACAGGAAACATCTCGAATAAACAACCTAACCTTGCACCTAAAGCAATTAGAGAAAGAAGAGCAAAAAAACCCCAAAGCTAGCAGAAGGAAAGAAATCATAAAGATCAGATCAGAAATAAATGAAAAAGAAATAAGGGAAACAAGAGCAAAAATCAATGAAACTAAAAGCTGGTTCTTTGAGAAGATAAACAAAATTGATAAACCATTAACCAGACTCATCAAGAGAAAAAGGGAGAAGACTCAAATCAATAGAATTAGAAATGAAACAGGAGAAGTAACCACTGACACTGCAGAAATACAAACGATCATGAGAGATTACTACAAGCAACTCTATGCCAATAAAATGGACAACCTGGAAGAAATGGACAGATTCTTAGAAATGCACAACCTACCGCGACTGAACCAGGAAGAAATAGAAAATATGAACAGACCAATCACAAGCACTGAAACTGAAACTGTGATGAAAAATCTTCCAACAAACAAAAGCCCAGGACCAGATGGCTTCACAGGCGAATTCTATCAAACATTTAGAGAAGAGCTAACACCTATCCTTCTCAAACTATTGCAAATATTGCAGAGGGAGGAACACTCCCCAACTCATTCTACGAGGCCACCATCACCCTGATACCAAAACCAGACAAAGATGTCACAAAGAAAGAAAACTACAGGCCAATATCACTGATGAACATACATGCAAAAATCCTCAAAAAATACTAGCAAACAGAATCCAACAGCACATTAAAAGGATCATAACTCATGATCAAGTGGTGTTTTTCCCAGGAATGCAAGGATTATTCAATATGTGCAATCAATCAATGTGATACATCATATTACCAAATTGACGGAGAAAAACCATATGATAATCTCAATAGATGCAGAGAAAGCTTTCAACAAAATTCAACACCCATTTATGATAAAAGCCCTGCAGAAAGTAGGCATGGAGGGAACTTTCCTCAACATAATAAAGGCTATATATGACAAACCCACAGCCAACCTTGTCCTCAATGGTGAAAAACTGAAACCATTTCCACTAAGATCAGGAACAAGACAAGGTTGCCCACTCTCACCACTATTATTCAACAAAGTTTTGGAAGTGTTAGCCACAGCAATCAGAGAAGAAAAAGAAATAAAAGGAATCCAAATCGGAAAAGAAGAAGTAAAGCTGTCACTGTTTGCAGATGACATGATACTATACATAGAGAATCCTAAAGATGCTACCAGAAAACTACTAGAGCTAATCAATGAATTTGGTAAAGTAGCAGGATACAAAATTAATGCACAGAAATCTCTTGCATTCCTATATACTAATGATGAAAAATCTGAAGTGAAATTAAGAAAACACTCCCATTTACCATTGCAACAAAAAGAATAAAATATCTAGGAATAAACCTACCTAAGGAGACAAAAGACCTGTATGCAGAAAATTATAGGACACTGATGAAAGAAATTAAAGATGATAGAAATAGATGGAGAGATATACCATGTTCTTGGATTGGAAGAATCAACATTGTGAAAATGACTCTACTACCCAAAGCAATCTACAGATTCAACGCAATCCCTATCTAACAACCACTGGCATTTTTCACAGAACTAGAACAAAAAATATCACAATTTGTATGGAGACACAAAAGACACCGAATAGCCAAAGCAATCTTGAGAACGGAAAATGGAGCTGGAGGAATCAGGCTCCCTGACTTCAGACTATATTACAAAGCTACAGTAATCAAGACACTTTGTTACTGGCACAAAAACAGAAACATAGATCAATGGAACAGGATAGAAAGCCCAGAGATAAACCCACGCCCATATGGTCACCTTATCTTTGATAAAGGAAGCAAGCATATACAGTGGAGAAAAGACAGCCTCTTCAATAATTGGTGCTTGGAAAATTGGACAGGTACCTGTAAAAGTATGAAATTAGAACACTCCCTGACACCATACACAAAAATAAACTCAAAATGGATTAAAGACCTAAGTGTAAGGCCAGACACTATCAAACTCTTAGAGGAAAACATAGCCAGAACACTCTATGACATACATCACAGCAAGATCCTTTTTGACCCAGCTCCTAGAGAAATGGAAATAAGAACACAAATAAACAAGTGGGACCTAATGAAACTTCAAAGCTTTTGCACAGCAAAGGAAACCATAAACAAGACCAAAAGACAACCCTCAGAATGGGAGAAAATATTTGCAAATGAAGCAACTGACAAAGGATTAATCTCCAAGATTTACAAGCAGCTCATGCAGCTCAATAACAAAAAAACAAACAAACCAATCCAAAAATGTGCAGAAGACCTAAATAGACATTTTTCCAAAGAAGATATACAGAGGGCCAACAGACACATGAAAGAATGCTCAACATAATTAATCATTAGAGAAAGCAAATCAAAAGTACAATGAGGTATCATCTCACACTGGTCAGAATGGCCATCATCAAAAAATCTAGAAACAATAAATGCTGGAGAGGGTGTGGAGAAAAGGGAACACTCTTGCACTGTTGGTGGGAATGTAAATTGATACAGCCACTATGGAGAACAGTATGGAAGTTCCTTAAAAATCTAAAAATACAACTACCATACGACCCAGCAATCCCTCTACTGGGCATATACCATGAGAAAACCATAATTCAAAAAGGGTCATGTACCAAAATATTCATTGCAGCTCTATTTACTATAGCCAGGACATGGAAGCAACCTAAGTGTCCATCATCGGATGAATGGATAAAGAAGATGTGGCACATATATTCAATGGAATATTACTCAGCCATAAAAAGAAATGAAATGGAGGTATTTGTAATGAGGTGGATGGAGTTAGAGTCTGTCATACAGAGTGAAGTAAGTCAGAAAGAGAAAAACAAATACAGTATGCTAACACATATATATGGATTCTAAGGGAGAAAAAAAGGCCATGAAGAACCTAGTGGCAAGATGGGGATAAAGAAACAGACCTACTAAAGAATGGACTTGAGGATATGGGGAGGGGGAGGGGTGAGATGTGATAGGATGAGAGAGTGTCATGGACATATATACACTACCAAATATAAAATAGATAGCTAGTGGGAAGCAGCCGCATAGCACAGGGAGATCAGCTCGGTGCATTGTGACCGCCTGGGGGGGTGGGATGGGGAGGGTGGGAGGGAGGGAGATGCGGGAGGGAGGAGATATGGGAACGTGTGTATATCTGTAGCTGATTCACTTTGTTATAAAGCAGAAACTAACACACCATTGTGAAGCAATTATACTTCAATAAAGATGTTTAAAAAAAAACAAAACAAACAAAAAACAGTATGGTACCAGCACAAAAACAGGCACATAGATCAATGCTACAAGATAGAAAGCCCAGAAATAAACCCACACACTTATGGTCAATTACTCTACGACAAAGGAGGCAAGAATATACAATGGAGAAAAGACCGTCTCTTCAGCAAGTGGTGCTGGGAAAACTGGACAGCTACATTGAAAAGAATAAAATTAGAACATTCTCTAACACCACCTACAAAAATAAACTCAAAATGGATTAAAGACCTAAATGTAAGATCAGATGCTATAAAAGTCCTAGAGGAAAACACAGGCAGAACACTCTTTGACATAAATCGCAGCAATATTTTTTTGGATCCATCTCCTAGAGTAATGGAAACAAAAGCAAAAATAAACAAATGGGACCCAATGAAACTTAAAAGCTTTTGCACAGCAAAGGCAACCATAAAGAAAACGAAGACAACCTATGGACTGGGAGAAAATATTTGTAAACGATGTGACCGACAAGGGATTAATTTCCAAAACATACAAACAGCTCATAAAGCTCAATATCAAAAACAAACAAACAAAGAAACAAACAACCCAATCAAACAGCGGGCAGAAGACCTAAATAGACACTTCTCCAATGAAGACATACAGATGGCCAATAGGCACATGAAAAGATGCTGTACATTGCTAATTATTAGAGAAATGCAAATCAAAACTACAATGAGGTATCACCTCACACCAGTCAAAATGGCCATCATTAAAAAGTCTACAAGTAATAAATGCTGGAGAAGGTGTGGAGAAAAGGGAACCCTTGTACAGTGTTGGTGGGAATGTAGATTGGTGCAGCCACTATGGAGAACAGTATGGATGTTCCTTAAAAAACGAAAAATAGAATTACCATATGATCCAGCAATCCCACTCCTGGGCATATATCCAGAGAAAACCATAATTCGAAAAGATACATGCACCCCTATATTCATAGCAGCTCTTTTTACCATAGCCAAGACATGGAAGCAACCTAAATGTCCATCAACAGAGGAATGGATAAAGAAGATGTGATATACATATACACACATATATGTGTATGTATGTATATATATATATATATATATATATATATATATACACACACACACACAGATATATGTGTATATATATGTATATATACACATACATACATATACATACACACAGGGAATGGAATGGTTAAAGAAGATGTGGTATATATATATACAATGGAATATTACTCAGCCATAAAAAAAAGAATGAAATAATGCCATTTGCATCAACATGGATGGACCTAGAGATGATCATACTAAGTGAGGTAAGTCAGGCAGAGAAAGACAAATATCATATGATATCACTCATATGTGGAATCTAATTTTAAAAATGACACGAATGAACTTATTTATAAAACAAACAGACTTACACATATCAAAAACTAACTTATGGTTGCCAAAGGGCAAAGGGGGGGAGGGATAAATTAGGAGTTTGGGATTAACAGATACACACTACTATATGTAAAATAAATAAATATCAAGGACCTACTTATAGCACAGAGAACTATATTCAATATCTTGTAATAATCTATAATGGAAACGAATCTGAAAAGAATATATGTATATAAAATACATATATATTTATATATTTATTTATATAAAATACATATACATCTATCTGAATCACTTTGCTGTACACCTGAAACTAACACAACATTCTAAGTCATCTCTACTTCAATTTTTAAAAGTACGTTACATTACAGGGAAATTCCCTGGTGGTCCAGTGGTTAAGATTCTGTGCTTCCACTGCAGGGGGCACGGGTTTGATCCCTCCTTGGGGAAATAGGATACTGCGTGCCACGTGGTGCGGCAGAAAAAAATAATTACAAATTGATCGGCCAAAAAAAATACATTACAAATGGATATTGTTACTCAGTATTTATTTTTAAACACGAGGATCATAATTTTCTCTTGTAATCTGTTAACATGGAATGCTATATCACTTTATTTTCTGAAACTAAATCAAATTTGTATTCCTGGGATGAATCCAGTCATGGTATGTTTTGTATTTTCCTCTTTATATCCTGTAGGATTCAGTTTGCTAATATTCTGTTTCTGATTCTTGCTTCTATGCCATGAGCCTGCGGTTGACCTGTGATTTTCCTTTCTCAAACTGTCAACAGGATTTAGTGTCAAGGTTATTCCATCCTCAGAAAATGAGTTGAGGAGTGTCCTGCCTTTTCAATTTTTTCTAAGATTTTGTGTCAAATTGAAAATATTTATGCCTAAGATGCTTTTCAAAATTCAGTGGTGAAGCCTAGAAGATTTTTTTGGAAAAGCATTTTGACTATTAGTATATTTCTTTACAATTAGTGTGGAGCGATTCCGGTTGGCTCTTCCTTTCTGAGTCATTTTTGGCAAGTTATGCTTGTGTAGAAATTGGTGACCTTTTTCTAAGTTTTCAAATTAATTGGAATAAAATGGTCCATAATATCCTCTTTTCCCCCTATTTACAAAAAAAACTGTCCTACAGATACTTATGCAAGAAAATTGCAAGCAACACCCATTCATCCTTCAACTGGACTCACCCATTGTAAATATTTTGTAGCTTTTGTCATATTTCCTTTCCCTCTGTCTAACTGTATGCGTGTGTGTTTTTAATCGTTTTGTTGAATCATTTGAGTTATTTGAAGAGATTATAGTACATTGTCCCTAAATACCTTGACATGTTTCACTTGGGAAAAATAATTGTTTGCTACAACATCTTTTTTTTTTAAAATTTATTTTTGGCTGCATTGTGTCTTTGTTGCTGCACACGGACTTTCTCTAGTTGTGGCAAGCAGGGGGTACTCTTCATTGCAGTGTGCGTGCTTGTCACAGTGCTGGCTTCTCTTGTTGCGGAGCATGGGCTCTAGGCATGTGGGCTTCAGTAGTTGTGGCACGAGGGCTCAGTAGTTGTGGCTCACGGGCTCTAGAGCACAGGCTCAGTAGTTGTGGCACACGGACTTAGTTGCTCCACAGCATGTGAGATCTTCCTGGACCAGGGCTCGACCCCGTGTCCCCTGCATTGGCAAGCAGATTCTTAACCACTGCTTCACCAGGGAAGTCCCAGTTTGCTACAACATCTTAATGCAATTATCACACTCAGAAATTTAACTTTGAGACAATACAATTACCTACCGTATGCACTCATTCAAAATTCATGTGTCTCAGAATTGTTATTTGTACCTATTTCTTAAAAAAAATCCTGCTTCCAATCAAAGAACATGCATTGCATTCAGTTGTCATGTCTCTTTAGTGTCCTTTAAACTAGAAAAATTTTCCAGATTTTTTTTGGGTCATTCGTGACACTGACATTTTTGAAGTTTTAATCCATTTTGGGGGGGGCTTTCATTTTACTTTATTTTTTTTTTAACATCTTTATTGGAGTATAATTGCTTTACAATAGTGTGTTAGTTTCTGCTTTCTAACAAAGTGAATCAGCTATATATACATATATCCCCATATCTCCTCCCTCTTGCATCTCCCTCCCTCCCTCCCTATCCCACCCCTCTAGGTGGTCACAAAGCACCACGCTGATCTCCCTGTGCTATGTGGCTGCTTCCCACTAGCTATCTATTTTACATTTGGTAGTGTATATATGTCCATGCCATGCTCTCCTTTAGAAAGTTTTGATTGGTTTGGATTTTCTGATTGCTTCCTCCTTCTTTTCCCCTATGTTTTCTTCTAGAAGACTTACGTTTTCAGTTCTTATGTTTAAGTCTTTAATCCATTTCAAGTTAATTTTTGTAAGTGCTGTAGTATGTGTCCAATTTCTGCAACTGGAAGATTAAAAGTTAAGGGAAATACTTCTCTGCATGTGTTCATCCAGTTTTCCCAACCATATTTATTAAAGAGAACATTCTTTCCTCAATTATTCTTGACTTCCTTGTCACATGTTTTGTTTTGTTTGTTTTTGGACTCTATATGCGAGGGTTTATTTCTAGGCTCTCAATTCTGTTCCATTGGTCTATGTGTCTATTTTTATGACAGTACCATACTGTTTTGATTATTTTAGCTTTGTAACATAGTTTGAAAATAGAAACTGTGATGCCTCCAGCTTTATTCTTCCTTCTCGGTATTGTTTTGGCAATTTGGGATCTTTTGTGGCTCCAAACAAACTTTAGGTTTGTCGTTTTCTATTTCTGAGAAAAATACCATTGAAGTTTGATAGAGATTACATTGAATCTATACATTGCTTGGGTACTATGACCATTTTAACCATATTAATTCTTCCTATCCATGAACACTGGATGTCTTTCATTTGTTTGTCTCCTCAAAGTCTTGTAGTTTTCTGTGTGTAGATCTTTCACCTCCCTGATAAAAGTTATTCCTAAGTATCTTATTGGTTTTGATGTATTGTGAATAGGACTGTTTCCTTTATTTCTTTTTCAGATAATTTGCTGTAAATGTATAGAAACGTAACTGATTTTTGTATATTGATTTTGTATCCTGCAACTTTACTGTATTTGGGTTTTTTTCCGTATGAATTTTATTTATTTATTTATTTATTTATTTATTTATTTATACTGCAGGTTCTTATTAGTCATCAATTTTATACACATCAGTGTACACATGTCAATCCCAATCGCCCAATTCAGCACATCACCATCCCCACCCCACCGCGGTTTTCCCCCCTTGGTGTCTATACGTTTGTTCTCTACATCTGAGTATCAACTTCTGCCCTGAAAATCGGTTCATCTGTACCATTTTTCTAGGTTCCACATATATGCATTGATATACGATATTTGTTTTTCCTCTTTCTGACTTACTTCACTCTGTATGACAGTCTTTAGCTCCATCCACGACTCAACAAATGACTCAATTTCGTTCCATCTTATGGCTGAGTAATACTCCATTGTATATATGTACCACAACTTCTTTATCCATTCGTCTGTCGATGGGCATTTAGGTTGCTTCCATGACCTGGCTACTGTAAATAGTGCTGCAATGAACATTGGGGTGCATGTGTCTTTTTGAATTATGGTTTTCTCTGGGTATATGCCCGGTAGTGGGATTGCTGGATCATATGGTAATTGTACTTTTCATTTTTTTAAGGAACCTCCATACTGTTCTCCATTGTGGCTGTATCAATTTACACTCCCACCAACAGTGCAAGAGTGTTCCCTTTTCTCCACACCCTCTCCAGCATTTGTTGTTTGTAGATTTTCTGATGATGCCCATTCTAACTGGTGTGAGGTGATACCTCACTGTAGTTTTGATTTGCATTTCTCTAATAATTAGTGATGTTGAGGAGCTTTACATGTGCTTCTTGGCCATCTGTATGTCTTCTTTGGAGAAATGTCTATTTAGGTCTTCTGCCCATTTTGGGATTGGGTTGTTTGTTTCTTTAATATTGAGCTGCATGAGCTGTTTATATATTTTGGAGATTAATCCTTAGTCCGTTGATTCATTTGCAAATATTTTCTCCCATTCTGAGGGTTGTCTTTTCGCCTTGTTTATGGTTTCCTTTGCTGTGCAAAAGCTTGGAAGTTTCATTAGGTCCCATTTGTTTATTTTTTGTTTTTATTCCCATTCCTCTAGGAGGTGGATCAAGAAAGGTCTTGCTGTGATTTATGTCAAAGAGTGTTCTTCCTATGTTTTCCTCGAAGAGTTTTATAGTGTCCCACGTTACATTTAGGTCTCAAATCCATTTTGAGTTTATTTTTGTGTATGGTGTTCAGGAGTGTTCTAATTTCATTCTTTTACATGTAGCTGTCTAGTTTTCCCAGCACCACTTATTGAAGAAACTGTCTTTTCTCCATTGTATATCTTTGCCTCCTTTGTCATAGATTAGTTGGCCATAGGTGCGTGGGTTTATCTCTGAGCTTTCTATCTTGTTCCATTGATCTATGTTTCTGTTTTTGTGCCAGTACCATATTGTCTTGATTACTGTAGCTTTGTAGTATAGTCTGAAGACAGGGAGTCTGATTCCTCCAGCTTTTTTTTTTTCCTTCAAGACTGCTTTGGCTATTCGGTGTCTTTTGTGTATCCATACAAATTTTAAGATGATTTGTTCTAGTTCTGCAAAAAATGCCATTGGTAATTTGATAGGGATTGCATTGAATATGTAGATTGCTTTGGGTAGTATAATCATTTTCACAATATTGATTCTTCCAATCCAAGAACATGGTATACCTCTCCATCTGTTGGTTTCACCTTTAATTTTTTTCATCAGTGTCTTATAGATTTCTGCATACAGGTCTTTTGTCTCCCTAGGTAGGTTTATTCCTAGGTATTTTACTCTTTTTGTTGCAATGGTAAATGGGAGTGTTTCCATAATTTCTCTTTCAGATTTTTTTCATCATTAGTGTATAGGAATGCAAGAGATTTCTTTGCATTAATTTTGTATCCTGCAACTTTACCAAACTCATTGATTGGCTCCAGGAGTTTTCTGGTGGCATTTTTAGGATTCTCTGTGTATAATATCATGTCATCTGCAAACAGTGACAGTTTTACTTCTTCTTTTCCAATTTGTATTCCTTTTATTTCTTTTTCTTCTCTGATTGCCGTGGCTAGGACTTCCAAAACTATGTTGAATAATAGTGGTGAGAGTGGACATCCTTGTCTCGTTCCTGATCTTAGAAGAAATGCTTTCAGTTTTTCACCATTGAGAATGATGTTTGCTGTGGGTTTGTCATATATGGCCTTTATTATGTTCAGGTAGGTTCCCTCTATGCCCACTTTCTGGAGAGTTTTTATCATAAATGGGTGTTGATTTTGTCAAAAGCTTTTTCTGCATCTATTGAGATGATCATATGGTTTTTCTTCTTCAATTTGTTAATATGGTGTATCACATTGATTGATTTGCGTATATTGAAGAATCCTTGCATCCCTGGGATATATCCCACTTGATCATGGTGTATGATCCCTTTAATGTGTTGTTGGATTCTGTTTTCTAGTATGTTGTTGAGGATTTTTGCATCTATATTCATCAGTGATATTGGCCTGTAATTTTCTTTTTCTGTAGTATCTTTGTCTGGTTTTGGTATCAGGGTGATGGTGGCCTCATAGAATGCGTTTGGGGGTGTTCCTTCCTCTGCAATTTTTTGGAAGAGTTTGAGAAGAATGGGTTTTAGCTCTTCTCTAAATGTTCGATAGACTTCACCTGTGAAGCCATCTGGTGCTGGGCTTTTGTTTGTTGCAAGATTTTTTAATCACAGTTTCAATTTCAGTGCTTCTGATTGGTCTGTTCATATTTTCTGTTTCTTCCTGGTTCAGTCTTGGAAAGTTACACCTTTCTAAGAATTTGCCCATTTCTTCCAGGTTGTCCATTTTATTGGCATAGAGTTGCTTGTAGTATTCTCTTAGGATGCTTTGTATTTCTGCGGTGTCTGTTGTAACTTCTCCTTTTTCATTTCTAATTTTATTGATTTGAGTCCTCTCCCTCTTTTTCTTGATGAGTCTGGCTAATGGTTTATCAATTTTGTTTAACTTCTCAAGGAACCAGCTTTTAGTTTTATTGATCTTTCCTATGGTTTTCTTTGTTTCTATTTCATTTATTTCTGCTCTGGTCTTTATGATTTCTTTCCTTCTGCTAACTTTGGTTTTGTTTGTTCTTCTTTCTCTAGTTCCTTTTGGTGTAAGGATTGTTAGATTGTTTACTTGAGATTTTTCTTGTTTCTTGAGGTGGGCTTGTATAGCTATAAACTTCCCTCTTAGAACTGCTTTTGCTGCATCCCATAGGTTTTGGATCATTGTGTTTTCATTGTCATTTGTCTCTAGGTATTTTTTGATTTCCTCTTTGATTTCTTCAGTGATGTCTTGGTTATTTAGTAAGGTATAGTTTAGCCTCCATGTGTTTGTGTTTTTTTATGTTTTCTTCCCTGTAATTCATTTCTAATCTCATAGCGTTGTGGTCAGAAAAGATGCTTGATATGATTTCAATTTTCTTAAATTTACTGAGGCTTGATTTGTGACCCAAGATGTGATCTATCCTGAAGAATGTTCCATGCGCAGTTGAGAAGAAATTGTAATCTGCTGTTTTTGGATGGAATGTCCTATAAATATCAATTAAATCTATCTGGTCTATTGTGTCATTTAAAGCTTCTCTCTCCTTATTTATTTTCATTTTGGATGATCTGTCCATTGGTGTAAGTGAGGTGTTAAAGTCCCCTACTATTATTGTGTTACTGTCGATTTCCTCTTCTATAGCTGTTAGCAGTTGCCTTATGTATTGAGGTGCTCCTATGTTGGGTGCATATATATTTATAATTGTTATATCTTCTTCTTGGATTGATCCCTTGATCATTATGTAGTGTCCTTCCTTGTCTCTTGTAACATTCTTTATTTTAAAGTCTATTTTATCTGATATGAGTATAGCTACTCCAGCTTCCTTTTGATGTCCATTTGCATGGAATATCTTTTTCCATCCCCTCACTTTCAGTCTGTATGTGTCCCTAGGTCTAAAGTGGGTCTCTTGTAGACAGCATATATATGGGTGTTGGTTTTGTATCCATTCAGCAGGCCTGTGTGTTTTGGTTGGAGCATTTAATCCATTCACGTTTAAGGCAATTATCGATATGTATGTTCCTGTGACCATTTTCTTAATTGTTTGGGTTTGTTTTTGTAGGTCCTTTTCTTCTCTTGTGTTTCCCACTTAGAGAAGTTCCTTTAGCTTTTGTTGTAGAGCTGGTTTGGTGGTGCTGAATTCTCTTAGCTTTTGCTTGTCTGTAAAGCTTTTGATTTCTCCATCGAATCTGAATGAGGTCCTTGCCGGGTAGAGTAATCTTGGTTGTAGGTTCTTCCCTTTCATCACTTTAAGTATATCATGCCACTCCCTTCTGGCTTGTAGAGTTTCTGCTGAGAAATCAGCTGTTAACCTTATGGGTGTTCCCTTGTATGTTATTTGTCGTTTTTCCCTTGCTGCTTTCAATAATTTTTCTTTGTCTTTAATTTTTGTCAATTTGATTACTATGTGTCTCGGCGAGTTTCTCCTTTGTTTTTCCTGTATGGGACTCGCTGCGCTTCCTGGACTTGGGTGGCTATTTTTTTCCCATGCTAGGGATGTTTTCGACTATAATCTCTTCAAATATTTTCTCTGGTCCTTTGTCTCTCTCTTCTCCTTCCGGGACCCCTATAATGCGAATGTTGTTGTGTTTAATTTTTTTTTTAATATTTAACCACATGTGTTTGTTTGTTTGTTTTTTAAATTTATTTATTTATTTTTGGCTGTGTTGGGTCTTCATTTCTGTGCGAGGGCTTTCTCTAGTTGCGGCAAGTGGGGGCCACTCTTAATCGCGGTGTGCGGGCCTCTCACCGTCGCGGCCTCTCTTGTTGCGGAGCACAGGCTCCAGACGTGCAGGCTCAGCAATTGTGGCTCACGGGCCTAGTCGCTCCGCGGCATGTGGGATCCTCCCAGACCAGGGCTCGAACCCGTGTCCCCTGCATTGGCAGGCAGATTCTCAACCACTGCGCCACCAGGGAAGCCCGTTGTGTTTAATTTTGTCCCAGAGGTCTCTTAGGCTGTCTTCGTTTTTCTTCATTCTTTTTTCTTTATTCTGTTCCACAGCAGTGAATTCCACCATTCTGTCTTCCAGGTCACTTATCCGTTCTTCTGCTTCAGTTATTCTGCTATTGATTCCTTCTAGTGTAGTTTTCATTTCAGTTATTGTATTGTTCATCTCTGTTTGTTTGTTCTTTAATTCTTCTAGGTCTTTGTTAAACATTTCTTGTACCTTCTCGATCTTTGCCTCCATTCTTTTTCCGAGGTCCTGGATCATCTTCACTATCATTATTCTGAATTCTTTTTCTGGAAGGTTGCCTATTTCCACTTCATTTAGTTGTTTTTCTGGGGTTTTATCTTGTTCCTTCGTCTGGTAAATCGCCCTCTGCCTTTTCATCTTTTCTATGTTTCTGTGAATGTGGTTTTTGTTCCACAGGCTGCAGGATTGTAGTTCTTCTTGCTTCTGCTGTCTGCCCTCTGGTGGATGAGGCTATCTAAGAGGCTTGATGGGAGGGACTGGTGGTGGGTAGAGCTGACTGTTGCTCTGGTGGGCAGAGCTCAGTAAAACTTTAATCCACTTGAGTGTTGATGGGTGGGGCTGGGTTCCCTCCCTGTTGGTTGTTTGGCTTGACGCAACCCAACACTGGAGCCTACCTGGGCTCTTTGGTGGGGCTAATGACAGACTCTGGGAGGGCTCACGCCAAGGAGCACTTCCCAGAACTTCTGTTGCCAGTGTCCTTGTCCCCACCGTGAGCGACAGCACCCCCTCTGCCTCTGCAGGAGACCCTCTAACACTAGCAGGTAGGTCTGGTTCCGTCTCCCCTGGGGTCACTGCTCCTTCCCCTGGGTCCCGGTGCACACACTACTTTGTGTGTGCCCTCCAAGAGTGGAATCTCTGTTTGCCCCAGTCCTGTCGACGTCCTGCAATCAATTCCCACTAGGCTTCAAAGTCTGATTCTCTAGGAATTCCTCCTCCCGTTGCCGGACCCCCAGGTTGGGAAGCATGACGTGGGACTCAGGACCTTCACTCCAGTGGGTGGACTTCTGTGGTATAAGTGTTATCCAGTCTCTGAGTCACCCACCCAGCAGTTATGGGATTTGATTTTACTGTGATTGCGCCGCTCCTACTGTCTCATTGTGGCTTCTCCTTTGTCTTTGGATGTGGGGTATCTTTTTTGGTGAGTTCCAGTGTCTTCCTGTCGGTGATTGTCCAGCAGCGAGTTGTGATTCTGGTGTTCTCGCAAGAGGGAGTGAGAGCACGTCCTTCTACTCTGCCATCTTGGTTCCTCTCTACTCTATTTGTTGATTGGTACTAACTATTGGTGTTGGTGTCTTTTGGATTTTCTACATATAAGATCATATCAGCTGCAAATAAAGACAATTTTACCTCTTCCTTTCCTATTTGGATGCCCTTTTTATTTTTTGTATTGATGATTGCTCTGGCTAGGACTTCCAGTACTATGTGGAAGATGAATGGTGAGATAGGGCATCCTTGTTTTCTTCCTGATGTTAGAGAAAAAGCTTTCAGCCTTTCACCGTTGAGTATGATGATGATGCTGGGCTTGACATATATGGCCTTTATTATGTTGAAGTATGTTTTTTCTATACCCAATTTGCTGAGTGTTTTTATCCTAAAATGATGTTGAATTTTGTCAAATGCTTTTCTGCATATATTGAGATGATCATATGATTTTAATCCTTCATTTATTAATGTGGTATATTACATTTATTGATTTAAATATGTTGAACCATCCTTGCATCCCAGGGATAATTCCCACTTGGTCGTGATATATAATTCTTTTAATGTCCTGTTGAGTTTGGCTTGCTATTTAGTTGAGAACTTTTGCATCTATAATCATCAGTGACATTGGTCTATAGTTTTCTTATAGTGTCTTTATCTGACCTTGGTGTCAGATAATGCTGTCCTTGTGAAATGAGGTTGGAAGTATTCCATCCTTTTAAATTTTTTGGAAGAGTTTAAGAAGGATTGGCATTAATTCTTCTTTAAATGATTGGTAGAATTCACCATTGAAACCATCTGGTCTTGGGCTTTTCTTTGCTCGGATTTTTTTCTTCTTCTTCTTCACTGATTTAATCTCCGTATTCATAATTGGTCTGTTCATATTTTCTATTTCTTCATGATTCAGTCTTGGTAAATTGTATATTTCTAGGAATTTATCCATTTCCAATTTGATGGTGTATGGTTGTTCATAATTGTCTCTCACAATCCTTTGTGTTTCTGTGGTGTCATTGTAATGTCTCCTCTTTCATTTATGATTTAGTTTGAACTCTCTCTTTTTTCTGAGTTAGTCTAGCTGAAGGTTTGTCAATTTTGTTTATCATTTCAAAAAGCCAGCTCTTATTTTCATTGATCTTTTCTATTGACTTTCTGATCTCTATTTCATTTTTTCTTCCCTGATATTTGTTATTTCCCTCCATCTGCTAACTTTGCACTTAGTTTTTTCTTCTTTTTCTTAATCCGTTAGGTTGTTTATTTGATATCTTTCTTGTTTCTTTTTTTTTCTTGTTTCTTAATGTATTCATTTATCGCTCTAAACTTCCCTCTTAGAACTGCTTTCGCAGCATCCCAATAGTTTTGGTACCTTGTGGTTCCATTTTCATTTGTTTCAAGATATTTTTAAATATACCTTTGACTTCTTCTTTAACCCATTGGTTGTTCAGGAGTGTATTGTTTAATATCCATATGTTTGTGAGTTTTCCAGCTTTGTTCCTGTTATTGATTTCTAGTTTCATACCATTGTGGTTGCAGAAGATACTTGGTATGGTTTCAATCTTCTTAAATTTGCTTAGGGTTGTTTCATGAGCTATCATATGATTTATCCTGGAAGATGTTCCATTTGCACTTGAGAAGAATGTGTTCTGCTGCTGTTAGATGGAATGTTGTATAGAAGTCTGTTAAGTCCTTTGGTCTACAGTAAGGTTCAAGTCCATTTCCTTTTGTTGATTTTGTGTGGATAAACTATCCATTGTGAAAGTGGAGTATTGAAGTCCCCTACTATTATTGTATTGTTACCTATTTACCCCTTCAGATCTCTTAGTATTTCCTCAATATACTTAAGTGTTCCACTGGATGGGAGGGGAGTTTGGGAGAGAATGGATACATGTATATATGAGGCTGAGTCCCTTTGCTGTGCACCTGAAACTATCACAACATTGTTAATTGGTTAGACTCCAAAATAAAATTAAAAGTTTAAAAATAGATAAATAAATATCAGTGATCATTTCTAACTATATATATATATATATATATATATATATATATATATATATATATATATATATATATATATATATATATATTTAGGTGTTCCAATGGTGGGTGTGTATATATTTACAGTTGTTATATCATCTTGATGAATTGACCCTTTTTATCATTATATAATGACCTTCTTTGTCTCAAATTACCATTTTTGGCTGAAAGTCTATTTTGTCTGATATCAGTATAGCTACCCCTGCTCTCTTTTGTTTTCCACTTTCATGAAATATCTTTCACCATCCCTTCACTTTGAGCGTACGTGTGACCTTAAAACTGAAGTGAGTCTCTTGTAGGCAGCAATACAGTTGGTATTGTTTTTTTATCCATCCATCCACTCTATGCCTTTTGACTGGAGAAGTAAATCCAATTACATTTAGAGTAATTATTAATAGGTAAGGATTTAATAATGTCATCATATTAATTGCTTTCTGGCTGATTTTTAGTTCCCTAGTTCCTTTCTTCCACTCTTGCTGCTTTCCTTTGTAAATTGATGATTTTCATTGTAGTAAGTTTTGATTCCCTTCTCTTCATCTTTTGTGAATCTAATGTATGCTTTTGCTTTGTGGTTACCATGTGGCTTGCATAAAACATCATATATGTTATGTTTTTGATGTCACCATTTACATATTTTAAATTGTGTACCCATTAGCAAATTGTTGACGCTATAGCAATTTTTAATACTTTTATCCTTTAATCGTTATACTAGAGTTAAGTAGGCACACCAACATATTACACTATTAGATTATTCTGGATCTGAGTGTGTGCCTTCCTTTACCGTGTATATTCGCATGTTCTCATAATATTAACTAGTGTCCATTTGTTTCAGCTTCAAGAACTCCTTTTAGCAGTCTTGTATGGCACATTTTGTGGTGATGAATTCCCTCAGCTTTTGTTTATTAGAGATAGTCTTTATCTTGCCTTCATTTCTTTTTTCCTTATTGAAGTATAGTTGATTTACAATGTTATATTAGTTTCAGGTGTACAACACAGTGATTCTATATTTTATAGATTATACTTCAATTAAAGTTATTATAAAATATTTGTTACATTCTCTGTGATGTCCATTACATCCTGTATCTTATTTATTTTATACCTAGTGGTATGTATCTCTTAATCCATTTCCCCTACCTTGTCCCTCTCCCCAAGGCTCTCCCTACTGGTAATCACTAGTTTATTCTCTGTACCTATGAGTCTGTTTCTGTTTTCTTATATTCATTTGTTTGTTTGTTTTTTTATATTCCACTTATGAGTGAAAACATATGCTGTTTGTCTTTCTCCGTCTGACTTATTTCATTAAGGGTATTACCCTCCAGCCCTCTCCAATTTGTTGCAAATGGCAAATGTTTTCTTCTTTATGACTGAGTAATATTCATATATATATATATATATATATATATATATATATATATATATATATATATGAATATATATATATTACATCTTTATCCATTCACCTGCTGATGGACACTTAGTTTGCTTCCATTTCATGCCAATTGTAAATAATACTGGTATGAACATTGGGGTGCATATGTCTTCTTTTTTTTTTTTTTTTCTTGGCATATATACCCAGGAGGGGAATTGCTGGATCATATGGTAGTTCTATTTTTAGTTTTTTGAGGAACCTCCATGTTGTTTCCCATAGCAGCTTTACCAAATTACATTCCCGCCAATAGCGAAATAGGGCTCCATTTTCTCCATATCTTCACCAACATTTATTATTTGTTGTCTTTGTGGTGATAGCCATTCTACCATTCAAGAGTGTGAAGTCATATCTCATTGTAGTTTTGATTTGCATTTCCCTGATGATTAGTGAATTTGAACATCTTTTCATGTGCCTGTTGGCCACCCATATGTCTTCCTTGGAAACATGTTTATTCAGGTCTTCTGCCCATTTTTTAATCAGGCTGTTTGTTTTTTTGATATTCAGTTGTATGAGTTCTTTATCTATTTTGGATATTAACCCCTTATCAGACATATCATTTGCAAATATCTTCTCCCATTCAGTAGGTTGTCTTTTCACTGTGTTGACGGTTTCCTTCTCTGTGCAAATGCTTTTAAGTTTAATTAGGTTCCATTTGTTTATTTTTGCATGGTTAAGTTTATTTCTAGGTATTATATGCTTTCTGATGTGATTGTAAATGGGATTGCTTTCTTGCTTTCTCTCTCTGATAATTCATTATTATGTATAGAAAAGCAACAGATTTCTGTACATTAATCTTTTATCCTGTAACTTTACTGAATTCATTTATTACTTCTAATAGTTTTTTTTTCCTCTGGTGGAGACTTTAGGGTATTCCATATATAGTATTATGTCACCTGCAAATAGTGACAGTTTTACTTCTTCCCTTCAAAATTTGATGCCATTAATTTTTTTTTCTTGTCTGATTGCTGTGTCTAGGACAATACTATGTTAAATTGAAATTTGAGAGTGGGCATCATTGTCTTGTTCCTGACTTTAGAGGAAAAGCTTTCAGTTTTCCTCCTTTGTATACAATGTCAGCTGTGGGCTTGTCATAAATGGCCTTTATTGTGCTGAGATATGTTCCGTCTATACCAACTTTGTTGAGAGTTTTTATCACGAGTGGGTGTTGAATTTTGACAAATGCTTTTTCTGCATCTATTGAGATGATGTGATTTTTGTATTTCATTTTGGTAATGTGGTGTACTACATTGATTGATTTGTGAGTATTGAACCATCCTTGCATTGCTGGAATAAATCCTACTTGATCATATAGTGTATGATCCTTTTTCTATATTGTGAATTCGGTTTGCTAATATTTTGTTGAGGATTTTGGCATCTGTATTCATCAGATTGGCCTACAATTTTCTTTTCTTGCAGAGTCTTTGTCTAGTTTTGGTGTCAGGGTAATCTTGGCCTTGTAGAATGAATTTGGGAGTGTTCCCTCCTCTTCAATTATTTGGAGTAGTTGGAGAAGGATAGTTATTAACTTTTTTAAATAGATCTTTATTGGAGTATAACTAGTTCACAATACTGCACTAGCCTCTGTCACACAACAAAGTGAATCAGCCCCATGCACACATACATCCCCATATCCCCTCCCTTTTAAGCATCCCTCCCACCCTCCTTACCCACCCCTCTAGGTGGTCTCAAAGCACCGAGCTGATCTCCCTGTGCTATGCTACTGCTTCCCACTAGCTAACTATCTTACATTTGGTAGTGTATATATGTTGATGCTACTCTCACTTTGCCCCAGCTTCCCCCTCCCCCTGTGTCCTTAAGTCCATTCTCTATGTCTACGTCTTTATTCCTGCCCTGCCACTAGGTTCATCAGTACTATATATATATCTATATATATCTCTCTATATATATATATAGATATATATAGATATATAGATATATATATAGATATATATATATATATATATAGATAGATAGATAGATAGATATTCTTTTTAGATTTCATATACATGTGTTAGCATATGGTATTTGTGTTTCTCTTTCTGACTTACTTCACTCTGTGTGACAGACTCTAGGTCTATCCACCTCACTACCAATAACTCAATTTCGTTGCCTTTTATGGCTGAGTAATATTCCATTGTATATATGTATCACTTCTTCTCTATCCATTCATCTGTCAATGGACATTTAGGTTGCTTCTACGTCCTGGCTATTGTAAATAATGCTGCAATGAACATTGTGGTATGTGTCTCGTTTTGAATTATGGTTTTCTCAGGGTATATGCCCAGTAGTGGGATTGCTGGGTCATATGATAGTCCTATTTATAGTTTCTTAAGGAACCTCCATACTGTTCTCCATAGTGGCTGTATCAATATACATTCCCAGCAACAGTGCAGGAGAGTTCCCTTTTTGTATGCTTGGTAACATGTCCCTGTGCAGCTGTCTGGTCCTCAAATTTTGTTTGTTGGGTGTTTTTTGATTACTGATTCAATTTTAATAGTAGTAATCAGTCTGTTCAGATTATCTATTTTTTCCTGATTAAGTCTTGGAAGATTGTATGTTTCTAGGAATTTATCCAGTTCTTCTAGGTTGTCCAATTTTGTGGCATATAAATTTTCATACTGTTCTCTTATGATCATTTGTATTTCTGTGATATTGGTTGTAATTTCTCCTATTTCATTTCTTATTTTGTTTATTTGGGTCCTCTCTCTTTTTGTCTTAAGGAGCCTGGCTAAAGGCTTATCAATTTGTTTATCTTAAAAAAAGACCCCAGCTCCTGGTTTCATTGATCGCTTCTTTCTTTCTTTCTTTTTTTTTTTGGTTTCTATATTATTTATTTCTGCTCTGAAATTTATTATTTCCTTCCTTCTGCTGATGTTGGGCTTTGTTTGTTCTTTTGCTAATTCCTTTACATGGAAGTTAGCGTGTTTATTTGAGATTTTTCTTGTTTCTTGAGGCATGTATGTATCTCTATAAACTTTCCTCTTAGAAGGGAAGTTTTGCTGCATCCCATGGATTTTGGAAAGGTTTTTTTAATTTTCATTTTTCTCAAGGTATTTTCTGATTTCCTCTTTGATTTTTTCATTGACCCATTGGTCTTTTATTAGTATGTTGTTTAGTCTCTATGTGTTTGTGCTTTTCCCATTTTTCTTCCTGTAATTGATTTCTAGTTTTATACCATCATGATCAGAAAAAAGTGCTTGATATAATTTCTATCCTCTTAAATTTGTTGAGATTTGTTTTGTGGCCTAGTATGTGATCTATCCTGGAGAATAATCCATGTGCACTTGAAAGGAATGTGTATTCTGCTGTTTTTGGATGGGATGTCCTATAGATATTTATTAAGTTCACTGATCAAATGTGTCATTTAAGGCCACTGTTTCCTTAATGATTTTCTGCGTGGACGATCTGTCCATTGATGTAAGTGTGTTGTTTAAGTCCGCTGTTGTTCTTGTATTATTGTCAATTTCTCCCTTTATTTCTGTTAATATTTGCTTTATATATTTATGTGCTCCTATATTAGGTGCATATGTGTTTATGAATGTTGTATCCTCTTCTTCTATTGACACCTTTATCATTATATGATGCCTTTCTTTGTCTTTTATTATAGACATTGTTTTAAAGTCTACTTTGATATGTGTATTGCTACCCCAGCTTTCTTGTTGTTGCCATTTGCATGGAATATCTTTTTCGATCCCCTCACATTCAGTCTGTGTGTGTCTCTCGCTCTGAAGTGAGTCTCTTATAGGCAGCATAAAGATGGGTCTTGTTTCTATTTACTTATTTTTTAAATCCAATCCAACCTGATGTCTTTTGATTGGAGGATTTTGTCCACTGACATTGTTTTGTGGTTTTCACTGCTTCATTATTTTTTTTCTTTCTTATTTTTTTTATTGGGGTATAGTTGTTTTACAATGTTGTGTTAGTTTCTACTGTACAGTGAAGTGGAGTTCCCTGTGCTATACAGCAGGTTCTTGTTAGGTATCTATTTTACACATATTAGTGTATATATGTCAATCCCAATCTCCCAATTAATCCCATCCCCCACTCCCCACCCCCGCTTTCCGCCCTTGTTGTCCATACATTTGTTCTCTATATCTCTGTCTCTATTTCTGCCTTGCAAACTGGTTCATCTATACCATTTTTCTAGATTCCACATATATGCGTTAATATACAAAATTTTTTTCTCTTTGTGACTTACTCCACTCTGTATGACAGTCTCTAGGGCCGCCTAACTCTCTACAAATGACCCAATTCATTCCTTTCTATTGTTGAGTAATATTCCATTGTATATATGTAGCACAACTTATTTATCCATTCGTCTGTCGATGGACATTTAGGTTGCTTCCATGACCTGGCTATTGTAAACAGTGCTGCAGTGAACATTGGGGTGCATGTGTCTTTTGGAATTATGGTTTTCTTTGGGTATATGCCCCGCAGTGGGATTGTTGGGTCATATGGTAATTCTATTTTTCGTTTCTTAAGGAACCTCCATACTGTTCTCCATAGTGGTTGTATCAATTTATATTCCCACCAACAGTGCAAGAGGGTTCTCTTTTCCCACACCCTCTCCAGAATTTATTGTTTGTAGATTTTCTGATGATGCCCATTCTAACCACAGTGAGGTGATACCTCATTGTAGTTTTGATTTGCATTTCTCTAATAATTAGTGATGCTGAGCAGCTTTTCATGTGCTTCTTGGCCATCTGTATGTCTTCTTTGGTGAAATGTCTATTTAGGTCTTCTACCCATTTTTTGACTGGATTTTGTTTTTTTTTTTATATTGAGCTGCATGAGCTGTTTATATATTTTGGAGATTACTCGTTTGTCTGTTGATTCATTTGCAAATATTTTCTCCCATTCTGAGGGTGTCTTGTGGTCTTGTTTAGAGTTTCCTTTGCTGTGCAAAGGCCTTTACGTTTCATTAGGTCCCATTTGTTTATTTTTGTTTTTATTTCCATTACTCTAGGAAGTGGGTCAAAAAAGATCTTGCTGTGATTTATGTCAAAGAGTGTTCTTCCTATGTTTTCCTCGAAGAGTTTTATAGTGTCCGGTCTTACATTTAGGTCTTTAATCCATTTTGAGTTTATTTCTCTGTATGGTGTTAAGGAGTATTCTAATTTCGTTCTCTTACATGTGGCTGTCCCGTTTTCCCAGCACCACTTATTGAAGAGAATGTCTTTTCTCCATTGTATTTCCTTGCCTCCTTTGTCATAGATTAGTTGACCATAGGTGTGTGGGTTTATCTCTGGGCTTTCTATCCTGTTCCATTCATCTATATTTCTGTTTTTGTGCCACTACTGTATTGTTTGATTACTGTAGCTTTGCAGTATAGCCTGAAGTCAGGGAATCGGATTCCTCTGGCTCCTTTTTTTTTTCCCCCTCAAGATTGATTTGGCTATTTGGGGTCTTTTTTGACTCCATACAAATTTTAATATTTTTGCTTCTAGTTCTGTAAAAAATTGTCACTACTAATTTGACACGGATTGCATTGAATTTGTAGATTGCTTTGGGTAAAAGAGTCATTTTCACAATATTGATTCTTCCAAGCCAAGAACATGGTAGATCTATCCGTCTGTTTGTGTCATCTTTGATTTCTTTCATCAGTCTCTTATAGTTTTCTGAGTATAGGTCTTGGGGTTTTAAAATAAATTTATTTATTTATTCATTTATTTAATTTTTGGCTGCATTGGGTCTTCGGTGCTGCACGTGGGTTTTCTCTGGTTGCTGATAGCGGGGCTTCGCTTGTTGCGGAGCTGTGGCTCTAGGCGCGCGGGCTTCAGTAGTGTGGCACGTAGGCTCAAGAGTGCAGGCTCAGTAGTTGTGGTGCACGGGCTTAGTTGCTCTGCGGCATGTGGGATCTTCCCGGACCAGGGCTCAAACCCATGTCCCCTGCATTAGTGGGAGGATTCTTAACCACTGTGCCACCAGGGATGCCCTGAGTGTATGTCTTATACCTCCTAAGGTAGGTTTATTCCTCGGTATTTTATTCTTTTTGTTGCAGTGGTGAATGGGATTGCTTCCTTAATTTCTCTTTCTGACCTATCATTGTTAGTGTATAGGAATGCAAAAGATTTCTGTGCATTAATTTTATATCCTGCAACTTTACCAGATTCATTGATTAGCTCTAGCAGTTTTCTGGTGGCACCTTTAGGATTTCCTATGTATAGTATTATGTCATGTGCAAACAGTGACAGTTTTACCTCTTCGTTTCCAATTTGGATTCCTTTTATTTCTTTTTCTTCTCTGATGCTAAGACTTGCAAAACTATGTTGAATAACAGTGGTGAGAGTGGACATCCTTGTCTTCACCCTGATCTTAGAGGAAATGCTTTCACTTTTATTTCCCACCACTTAGATTGATGTTTGTTGTGGGTTTGTCATATATGGCCTTTATTATGTTGAGGTAGGTTCCCTCAATGCCCACTTTCTGGAGAGTTTTTTACCATAAATGGGTGTTGAAATTTGTCAAAAGCTTTTTCTGCATCTATTGAGATGATCATATGGCTTTTATTCTTCAATTTGTTAATGTGGTGTATCACATTGATTTGTGTATTTTGAAGAAGCCTTGCAACCCTGGGATAAATCCCACTTGATCATGGTGTATGATCCTTTTAATGTGTTGTTGGATTCTGTTTGCTAGTGTTTTGTTGAGGAGTTTTGCATCTATATTCATCAGTGATATTGGTGTGTAATTTTCTTTTTTTGTAGTATCTTTGTCTGCTTTTGGTATCAGGGTGATGGTGGCCTCGTAGAATGAGTTTGGGAGTGTTCCTTCCCCTGCAGTTTTTTGGAAGAGTTTGAGAAGGCTGGGTGTTAGCTTATCTCTCAATGTGTGATAGAATTCACCTGTGAAGCCATCTGGTCCTGGACTTTTGTTTGCTGGAAGATGTTTAATCACTGTTTCCATTTCATTACTTGTGATTGGTCTGTTCATATTTTCTATTTCTTCCTGATTCAGTCTTGGAGGGTTATACCTTTCTAAGAATTTGTCCATTTCTTCCAGGTTGTCCATTTTATTGGCATACAGTTGCTTGTAGTACTCTCTTATGATCCCTTGTATTTCTGCAGTGCCTGGTGTAACTTCTTTTTCATTTCTGATTTTATTTATGTGATTGCTCTCCCTATTTTTCTTGATGAGTCTGGCTAAAGGTTTATCAATTTTGTTTATCTTCTAAAAGAACCACTTTTAGTTTTATTGATCCTTGCTATTGTTTTCTTTGTTTCTATTTCATTTATTTCTGCTCTGATCTTTATGATTTTCTTCCTTCTACTAACTTTGGGGGGTTTTTTTTTGTTGTTCTTCTTCTTTCTCTAGTTCCTTTAGGTGAAAGGTTAGATTGTTTGTTTGAAATTTTTCTTGCTTCTTGAGGTAGGATTGTATTGCTATAAACTTCCCCCTTAGAACTGCTTTTGCTGCATCCCATAGGTTTTGGGTCGTCGTGTTTTCATTGACATTTGTCTCTAGGTATTTTTTGATTTCCTCTGATTTCTTCAGCGATCTCTTGGCTATTTAGTAACATATTGTTTAGCCTCCATGTGTTTGTGTTTTTTATGTTTTATTCCCTGTAATTTATTTCTAATCTCATAGCGTTTTGGTCAGAGAGATGACTGATATGATTTCAATTTTCCTAAATTTACCAAGGCTTGATTTGTGACACAGGATGTGATCTATCCTAGAGAATATTCCATGTGCACTTGAGAAGAACGTGTATTCTGCTGTTTTCAGATAGAGTGTCCTATAAATACCAATTAAATCAATCTGATCTACTGTGTCATTTAAAGCTTGTGTTTCCTTATTAATTTTCTGTCTGGATGATCTGTCCATTGGTATAAGCGAGTTGTTAAAGTCCCCCACTGTTATTGTGTTACTGTCGATTTCCTCTTTTATAGCTGTTAGCATTTGACTTATGTATTGAGGTACTCCTATGTGGAGTGCATATATATATATATATATATATATATATATATATATATATATATATATATATATATATATTTAACATCTTTATTGGAGTATAATTGCTTTACAATGGTGTGTTAGATTCTGCTTTATAACAAAGTGAATCAGCTATACATATACGTATATTGCCATATCTCCTCCCGCTTGCGTCTCCCAACCACCCTCCCTATCCCACCCCTCTAGGTGGTCACAAAGCACTAAGCTGATGTCTCTGTGCTATGCGGCTGCTTCCCACTAGCTGTCTATTTTACATTTCGTAGTATATATAAGCCCATGCCACTCTCTCACTTCGTCCCATCTTACCGTTCTCCTTCCCCGTGTCCTCAAGTCCATTCTCTACATCTGCGTCTTTATTCCTCTCCTGCCCCTAGGTTCTTCTGAACCTTTTTTTTAGATTCCACATACACGTTTTAGCACACGGTGTTTACCTCCTTCTGACAAACTTCACTATGTATGACAGTCTCTAGGTCCATCCACCTCACTACAAACAACTCAATTTTGTTTCTCTTTATGGTACTATTCCATTGTATATATGTGCCACATCTTCTTTATCCATTCATCCGATTATGGACACTTAGGTTGCTTCCATGTCCTGGCTATTGTAAATAGAGCTGCAATGAACATTTTGGCACATGACTCTTTTTGAATTATGGTTTTCTCAGGGTATATGCCTAGTAGTGGGATTGCTGGGTCGTGTGGTAGTTCTATTTGTAGTTTTTTTTTTTTTGAACATCTTTATTGGAGTATAATTGCTTTACAATGGTGTGTTAGTTTCAGCTTTATAACAAAGTGAATCAGTTATACATATACATATGTTCCCATATCTCTTCCCTCTTGCACCTCCCTCCCTCCCACCCTCCCTATCCCCCACCCTAGGTGGTCACAAAGCACAGAGCTGATCTCCCTGTGCTATGCAGTTGCTTCCCGCTGGCTATCTATTTTACGTTTGGTAGTGTATATATGTCCATGCCACTCTCTCACTTTGTCCCAGCTTACCCTTCCCCCTCCCCATATCCTCAAGTCCATTCTCTAGTAGGTCTGTGTCTTTATTCCTGCCTTGCCCCCATGTTCTTCATGACCATTTTTTTGTTTTGTTTTTTTTAGATTCCATATATATGTGTTAGCATACGGTATTTGTTTTTCTCTTTCTGACTTACTTCACTCTCTATGACAGACTCTAGGTCCATCCACCTCACTACAAATAACTCAATTTCGTTTCTTTTTATTGTTGAGTAATATTCCATTGTATATATGTGCCACATCTTCTTTATCCCTTCATCCGATGATGGACACTTCGGTTGCTTCCATGTCCTGGCTATTGTAAATAGAGCTGCAATGAACATTTTGGTACATGACTCTTTTTGAGCTATGGTTTTCTCAGGGTCTATGCCCAGTAGTGGGGCTGCTGGGTCGTATGGTAGTTCTATTTGTAGTTTTTTAAGGAACCTCCATACTGTTCTCCATAGTGTCTGTATCAATTTACATTCCCACCAACAGTGCAAGAGTGTTCCCTTTTCTCCACACCCTCTCCAGCATTTATTGTTCCTATATTTTTTGATGATGGTCATTCTGACCGGTGTGAGATGATATCTCATTGTAGTTTTGATTTGCATGTCTCTAATGATTAATGATGTTGAGCATTCTTTCATGTGTTTGTTGGCAATCTGTATATGTTCTTTGGAGAAATGTCTATTTAGGTCTTCTGCCCATTTTTGGATTGGGTTGTTTGTTTTTTTGTTATTGAGCTGCATGAGCTGCTTGTAAATTTTGGAGATTAATCCTTTGTCAGTTGCTTCATTTGCAAATATTTTCTCCCATTCTGAGGGTTGTCATTTCATCTTGTTTATGGTTTCCTTTGCTGTGCAAAAGCTTTTATGTTTCATTAGGTCCCATTTGTTTATTTTTGTTTTTATTTCCATTCCTCTAGGAGCTGGGTCAAAAAGGATCTTGCTGTGATGTATGTCATAGAGTGTTCTGCCTATGTTTTCCTCTAAGAGTTTGATAGTGTCTGGCCTTACATTTAGGTCTTTAATCCATTTTGAGTTTATTTTTGTGTATAGTGTTAGGGAGTGTTGTAACTTCATACTTTTACATGTACCTGTCCAGTTTTCCCAGCACCACTTATTGAAGAGACTGTCTTTTCTCCACTGTATATGCTTGCCTCCTTTATCAAAGATAAGGTGACCATATGTGCGTGGGTTTATCGCTGGGCTCTCTATCCTGTTCCATTGATCTATGTTTCTGTTTTTGTGCCAGTACCATACTGTCTTGATTACTGTAGCTTTGTAGTATAGTGTGAAGTCAGGGAGCCTGATTGCTCCAGCTCCATTTTTCGTTCTCAAGATTGCTTTGGCTATTCGGGGTCTTTGTGTTTCCATTCAAATTGTGAAATTTTGTGTTCTAGTTCTGTGAAAAATGCCAGTGGTAGTTTGATAGGGATTGCATTGAATCTGTAGATTGCTTTGGTTAGTAGAGTCATTTTCACAATGTTGATTCTTCCAATGCAAGAACATGGTATATCTCTCCATCTATTTGTATCATCTTTAATTTCTTTCATCAGTGTCCTATAATTTTCTGCATACAGGTCTTTTGTCTCCTTAGGTAGGTTTATTCCTAGATATTTTATTCTTTTTGTTGCAAGGGTAAATGGGAGTGTTTTCTTAATTTCACTTTCAGATTTTTCATCGTTAGTGTATAGGAATGCAAGAGATTTCTGTGCATTAATTTTTTATCCTGCTACTTTACCAATTTCATTGATTAGCTCTAGTAGTTTTCTGGTAGCATCTTTAGGATTCTCTATGTATGGTATCATGTCATCTGCAAACAGTGACAGCTTTACTTCTTCTTTTCCGATTTGGATTCCTTTTAGTTCTTTTTCTTCTCCGACTGCTGTGGCTAAAACTTCCGAAACTATGTTGAATAATAGTGGTGAGAGTGGGCAACCTTGTCTTGTTCCTGATCGTAGTGGAAGTGGTTTCAGTTTTTCACCATTGAGGACAATGTTGGCTGTGGGTTTGTCATATATGTCCTTTATTATGTTGAGGAAAGTTCCCTCTATGCCTGCTTTCTGCAGGGCTTTTATCATAAATCGGTGTTGAATTTTGTCGAAAGCTTTCTCTGCATCTATTGAGATGATCATATGGTTTTTCTCCGTCAATTTGGTAATATGGTGTATCACATTGATTGATTTACGTATATTGAAGAATCCTTGCATTCCTGGAGTAAACCCCACTTGATCATGGTGTATGATCCTTTTAATGTGCTGTTGGATTCTGTTTGCGAGTATTTTGTTGAGGATTTTTGCATCTATGTTCATCAGTGATATTGGCCTGTAGTTTTCTTTCTTTGTGACATCTTTGTCTGGTTTTGGTATCAGGGTGATGGTGGCCTCGTAGAATGAGTTGGGGAGTGTTCCTCCCTCTGCAATATTTTGGAAGAGTTTGAGAAGGATAGGTGTTAGCTCTTCCCTAAAAGTTTGATAGCATTCACGTGTGAAGCCATCTGGTCCTGGCCTTTTGTTTGTTGGAAGGTTTTTAATCACAGTTTCAATTTCAGTGCTTGTGATTGGTTTGTTCATATTTCCTATTTCTTCCTGGTTCAGTCTCAGCAGGTTGTGCATTTCTAAGAATTTGTCCATTTGTTCCAGGTTGTCCATTTTATTGGCTTAGAGTTGCTTGTAGTAATCTCTCATGATCGTTTGTATTTCTGCAGTATCAGTCGTTACTTCTCCTTTTTCATTTCTAATTCTATTGATTTGGGTCTTCTCCCTTTTTTTCTTGATGAGTCTGGCTAATGGTTTATCAGTTTTGTTTATCTTCTCAAAGAACCAGCTTTTAGTTTTATTGATCTTTGCTCTCGTTTCCCTTATTTCTTTTTCATTTATTTCTGATCTGATCTTTATGATTTCTTTCCTTCTGCTAACTTTGGGGTTTTTTTTTCCTTCTTTCTCTAATTGCTTTAGGTGAAAGGTTAGGTTGTTTATTTGAGATGTTTCCTGTTGCTTCAGGTAGGTTTGTATTGCTATAAACCTCCCTCTTAGAACTGCTTTTGCTGCATCCCATAGGTTTTTGGTCATCGTGTCTCCATGGTCTTTTATTTCTAGGTATTTTTTGATTTTTCCTTTTGTTTCTTCAGTGATCACTTGGTTATTAAGTAGTGTATTGTTTAGACTCCATGTGTTTGTATTTTTTACAGATCTTATCATGTAATTGATATCTGGTCTCATAGTGTTGTGGTCAGAAAAGATACTTGATACGATTTCAATTTTCTTAAATTTACCAAGGCTTGATTTGTGACCCAACATATGATCTATCCTGGAGAATGTTCCGTGAGCACTTGAGAAAAATATGTATTCTGTTGTTTTTGGGTGGAATGTCCTATAAATATCAATTAAATCCATCTTGTTTAATGTATCATTTAAAGCTTTTTTCCTTATTTATTTTCATTTTGGATGATCTGTCCATTGGTGAAAGTGGGGTGCTAAAGTCTCCTTCTATGATTGTGTTACTGTCGATTTCCCCTTTTATGGCTGTTAGCATTTGCCTTATGTATTGATGTGCTCCTATGTTGGGTGCATAAATATTTACAATTGTGATATCTTCTTCTTGGATTGATCCCTTGAACATTAGGTAATGTCCTTCTTTGTCTCTTGTAATAGTTTTTATTTTAACGTTTATTTTGTCTGATATGGGAATTGCTACTCCAGCTTTCTTTTGATTACCATTTGCATGGAATACCTTTTTCTGTCCCCTCACTTTCAGTCTGTATGTGTTCCTAGGTCTGAAGTGGTCTCTTGTAGACAGCATATATATGGGTCGTGTTTTTGTATCCATTCAGCCAGTCTGTGTCTTTTAGTTGGAGCATTTAATCCATTTACATTTAAGGTAATTATCGATGTGTGTGTTCCTATTACTATTTTCTTAATTGTTTTGGGTTTGTTATTGTAGGTCTTTTCCTTCTGTTTTGTTTCCTGCCTAGAGAAGCTCCTTTAGCATTTCTTGTCAAGCTGGTTTGGTGGTGCTGAACTCTCTTAGTTTTGCTTGTCTGTAAAGCTTTTATTTTCTCCATCAAATCTGAATGAGTTCCTTGCTGGGTAGAATATTCTTGGTTGTAGGTTTTTCTCCTTCATCACTTTAAATATGTCCTGCCACTCCCTTCTGGCCTGCAGAGTTTCTGCTGAAAGATCATCTGTTAACCTTATGGGGATTCACTTGTATGTTATTTGTTGTTTTTCCCTTGTTGCTTTTAATATTTTGTCTTTCTTTTCAATTTTTGATAGTTTGATTAATATGTGTCTTGGTGTGTTTCTCCTTCGATTTATCCTATATGGGACTGTCTGCGCTTCCTGGACTTGACTGACTATTTCCTTTTCCATATTAGGGAAATTTTCAACTATAATCTCTTCAAATATTATCTCAGTCCCTTTCTTTTTCTCTTCTTCTTCTGGGACCCCTGTAATTCGAATGTTGATGCGTTTAATGTTGTCCCAGAGGTCTCTAGGACTGTCCTCAGTTCTTTTCATTCTTTTTTCTTTATTGTGCTCTGCTGTTGCTATTTCCACTATTTTATCTTCCAGATCACTTATCTGTTCCTCTGCCTCAGTTATTGTGCTATTAATTACTTCTAGAGAATTTTAAATTTCATTTATTTTGTTGTTCATCCTTTGTTTGTTCTTTAGTTCTTCTAGGTCCGTGTTAAATATTTCTGCGTTTTCTCCATTCTATTTCCAAGATTTATGATCATCTTTACTATCATTACTCTGAATTCTTTTTCAGGTACACTGCCTATTTACTTTTCATTTGTTTGGTCTGTTGTGTTTTTCCTTTCACCTTCATCTGTTGTCTGTTTCTCTGTCTTCTCATTTTGCTTATCTTACTGTGTTTGGGGTCTCCTTTTCGCCGGCTGCAGATTTGTAGTTCCTTTTGTTTTTGGTGTCTGCCCCCAGTGGCTAAGTTTGGTTCTAGTGTCTGTGTTCTGGTGAATGAGACTGGATCTTGTCTTTCTTGTGGGCAGGACCGCGTCCGGTGGTATGTTTTGAGGGTGTCTGTGACCTTGTTATGATTTTAGGTAGCTGCTCTGCTAATGGGTGGGGTTGTGTTCCTGTCTTACTAGTTGTTTGGCATAGGGTGTCCAGCACTGTACCTTGCTCGTTGTTGAGTGGAGCTGGGTGTTAGCATTGTGATGGAGATTGCTGGGAGAGGGTCCCCATTTGATATTACATGGAGCTGGGAAGTCTCTGGGGGACCAATATCCTGAACTCGGCTCTCCCACCTCAGAGGCACAGGCCCGATACCCGGCCGGAGCACCAAGACCCTGTCAGCCACACGGTAATTACTCTTTCCTCTGGTGGGCCAACAGTGGGGCAGGGAGAGTGGTTTGTCCATGCTAAAATCCAGCTGGAGGAGGTCATGGAGAAGACATAACAGCTGCTTAAACAGAGAGGTGGACTGAGGCAATTCCATGACTCGACTATCAGGTTAGCGTATGCGCCTTCCCCATATTTATAATTTCTATATCTTCTTCTTGGATTGATCCCTTGATCATTATGTAGTGCCCTTCCTCGTCTCTTTTAAAATTCTTTATTTTAAAGTCTGTTTTACCTGATATGAGTATTGCTACTCCAGTTTTCTTTTGATTTTCATTTGCATGGAATCTCTTTTCCATCCCCTCACTTTCAGTTTGTATGTGTCCCTGTGTCTGAAGTGGGTCTCTTGTAGACATCATATAGATGGGTCTTGTTTTTCTATCCATTCAGCAAGCCAGTGTCTTTTGTTGGCAGCATTTAATCCATTCACATTTAAGGTAATTATCAATATGTATGTTCCCATTACCATTTTCTTAATTGTTCTGGGTTTCTTTTTGTGTGTCCTTTTTTTTCTTGTGTTTCCCACTTAGAGAATTTCCTTTAGCATTTGTTGTAGAACTAGTTTGATGGTGCTGAATTCTCTTAGCTTTTGCTTGTTTGTAAAGCTTTATTTCTCCATCAAATCTGAATGAGATCCTTGCTGGGTAGAGTATTCTTTGTTGTAGACTCTTCCTTTTCATCACTTAAAATATATCATACCATTCTCTTCTGGCTTGCAGATTTTCTGCTGAGAAATCAGCTGTAAACCTCATGGGAGTTCCCTTGTATGTTATTTGTCGTTTTTCCCTTGCTGCTTTTAATAATTTTTCTTTCTCTTTAATTTTTGTCAATTTGATTACTATGTGTCTCGGCATGTTTCTCCTTGGGTTTATCCTGCCTGGGACTCTGTGTGCTTCCTGGACTTGGGTGGCTATTTCCTTTCCCATGTTAGGGAAGTTTTCAACTATAATCTCTTCAAATATTCTCTTGGGTCCTTTCTCTCTTTTCCTTCTGGGACCCTTATAATGCGAATGTTTGTGCGTTTAATATTGTTCCCGAGATCTCTTAAGCTGTCTTCATTTCTTTTCATTCTTTTTTCTTTATTCTGTTCCATGGCAGTGATTTCCACTATTCTGTCTTCCTGGTCATGTACTTGTTCTTCTGCCTCAGTTATTCTGCTATTGATTCCTTCTTGTGTAGTTTTCATTTCACTTATTGTATTGTTCATCTCTGTTTATTTCTTCTTTAATTCTTGTAGGTCTTTGTTAAACATTTCTTGTATTTTCTCGATCCTTAACTCCATTCTTTTTCCGAGGTCCTGGATCATCTTCACTCTCATTTTTCTGAATTCTTTTTCTGAAAGTTACCTATCTCCACTTCATTTTGTTGTTTTTCTGGGGTTTTCTTTTGTTCCTTCATCTGGGACATAGTCCTCTGCCTTTTCATTTTGTCTGTCTTTCTGTGATTGTGGTTTTTGTTCCATGGTCTGCAGGATTGAAGTTCTTTTCGCTTCTGCTGTCTGCCCCCTGGTGGATGAGGCTATCTAAGAGGCTTGTGCAAGCTTCCTGATGGGACAGAGTGGTGGTGGGTAGAGCTGCATGTTTCTCTGGTGGGCAGAGCTCAGTAAAACTTTAATCCAGTTGTCTGCTGATGGGTGGTGCTGTGTTCCCTCCTTGTTGGTTGTTTGGCCTGAGGCGACCCAGCTCTGAAGCCTACAGGCTCTTTGGTGGGGCTAATGGTGGACTCTGGGAGGGCTTATGCCAATGAGTACTTCCCAGAACTTCTGCTGCTAGTGTCCTTATCCCTGCGGTGAGCCACAGCCACCCCCAGCTCTGCAGGAGACCCTTGGACTCTAGCAGGTAGGACAGGTTCAGTCTCCTGTGGGGTCACTGCTCCTTCCCCCTTGGTCCTGATGCACACACTACTTTGGGTGTCCCCTCCAAGCATGGAGTCTCTGTTTCCCCCAGTCCTGTTGAAGTCCTGCAATCAATTCCTGCTGGGCTTCAAACTTCGGTTCTCTGGGGATTCCTCCTCCCGTTGCTGGACCCCCAGGTTGGGAAGCCTGATGTGGGGCTCAGAACCTTCACTACAGTGGGCAGACTTCTTTTTTTAAAAAATAATTTTATTTATTTATTTATTTTTGTCTGTGTTGGGTCTTTGTTGCTGCGCGTGGGCTTTCTCTAGTGGCGGTGAGCAGGGGCTACTCTGCGTTGCGGTGCGTGGGTTTCTCATTGTGGTAGTTTCTCTTGTTGCAGAGCACGGGCTCTAGGTGCACGGGCTTCAGTAGTTGTGGCTTGCAGGCCCTAGAGTGCAGGCTCAGTAGTTGTGGCACACAGGCTCAGCTGCTCTACAGCATGTGGGATCTTCCCGGACCAGGGCTCGCACCCGTGTCCCCTGCATTGGCAGGCAGATTCTTAACCACTGCGCCACCAGGGAAGCCCTGCAGTGGGAAGACTTCTGTGGTATAATTGTTCTCCGGTTTGTGAGTCGCCCACCCAGCAGTTATGTGATTTGATTTTATCGTGATTGCGCCCCTCCTACTGTCTCATTTTGGCTCCTCCTTTGTCTTTGGATGTGGGATATCTTTTTCGGTGAGTTCCAGTGTCTTTTTGTCGATGATTGTTCAGCAGTTAGTTGTGATTCCGGTGTTCTCACAGGAGGGAGGAGCGCACGTCCTTCTACTCCAATTTGGTCTTGAACCAATTTCCTCCACTGACATTTAAAGTGGTTTTTTGTAGGTATGTTCTTATTGCTACTTTGTTATTTGTTTTCTGGTTGTTTTTGTAGTTCTTCTCCATTACTTTCTTCTTTTAGTGTCTCTCTTGTGGTTTGATGATTTTCTTCAGTGTTATGTTTGTGTTCCTTTCTCTCTATTTTTGGTATATCTATAGTAGGTCTTTGATTTGTGGTTACCATGGAGTTCATTTATGTTGACCTATATCTACTTGATTTAAAGCGATAGTCACTTAACTTCAAACACATTCTGAAAGCTCTACATTTTTTACTCACCTCCCAACATTTTGTGATTTTGATGTCATATTTCACATCTTCATGTCTATCATTTAACTGTTTATTGTAGTTAGAGTTGATTTTACAATTTTTGTCTTTTAACCTTTGTACTAGCTTATTTAACTGGTAAATACCCAGCCTTTATAATTGCTTCACCAGTATATTTTCCCCATCCTTTAATGTCTTATGTCCTGTTCTAGCCATTGTGGGTTTTTTTTTTACTTCAAGAAGACCTTTTAACACTTCTTGTAAAGTTGGTTTAGTATTGATGAACTCTTTTAATTTTTGTTTGTCTGAGAAGCCTTTATCTCTCCTTCAATTCTGAATGATAACCTTGCTGAGTAAAGTATCCTAGGTCTTAGGGTTTTCCCTCTCAGCACTTTAAATCTTATCGTGCCACTCCCTTCTGACCTGCAAAGTTTATGCAGAAAAATTAGCTGATAGGCTTCTGAGAGTTCCCTTGTATGTGACTCTTGTTTTTCTCTTGCTAACTTTAGAATTCTCTCTTTAACTTTTGCCCTTTTAATTATACATCTTGATGTGGCTGTGTATGGGTTCACTTTGTTTGGGACTCTCTGTGCTTCCTCTGTGTTTCTTTCTTCAGATTAGGGAATTTTTCAGCCATAATTTCATCAAATACATTTTCAACCCCTTTCTCTCTCTCTTCTCCTCTGGGACCCCTATA
The DNA here is from genome assembly GCF_028023285.1 of Balaenoptera ricei. NCBI lineage: Eukaryota > Metazoa > Chordata > Mammalia > Artiodactyla > Balaenopteridae > Balaenoptera > Balaenoptera ricei. The sequence goes on along the minus strand of NC_082660.1, from coordinate 63,983,584 downwards.
ATGCAAATGTGAGTATGCTTGATGTCTTCCCACAGGTCCCTTAAACTATTCTCTTTTATAAAAAAATTTTTTTGCTCTTATCATTGAGTGATTTCCATTATTCTACTTTCCAGATTGCTTATGTGTCCTTCTCTGTCACCTAATCTGCTGTTAATTCCCTCCAGTGTATTTGTAATTTCAATTATTATATTCGGCTCTGACTGGTCCTTTTTATATTTTCTAGTTCTTTGTTAAAAATTCTCACTGTGTTCATCTATTCTTTTCCCCAGTTCAGTTAGCATTCATTTAACTACTGCTTTGACGTCTTAATCAGTTAAATTATTTATCAGTTTCCTTAGGGTTTTTTTCAGCATTTTTTCTTGCCTTTAATTTGAAATATGTTCCCCTGTCTACTCATTTCTTAAAAACTTTCTCTGTCTCTATGAAATTAGGTGAGACAGTTATGTATCCCAGTCTTGAGGGTGTGTTCTTGTGTGGAACCATCCATGTTCAGTCTGCATGTGCCCAGTGGCTCTGGAGGGAGGGCTAGATATGAAGTGAGCATGGGCTGCATCTTCCCCTAGGGTGTGGTGGCAGTCACTGCCCGGGTGGGAAACAGGTCTGGAGTTGAAGGGGCTAGAGCCAGAACAATGTGTGAGCTTGGCCTTCTTCCATGCTCAATGGCCATCACTGCCCTTTCAGGTGTGGGGTTGGGTCCTGAGGGGCTAGAGTAAGAACCCTGAGAAAGTTGGGTTTCTCCCGGGTGTGATGGCAGTCTCCACATTGGTATGGGATATAGCCGGGTCCTGAGGGCTTGGGGCAGTATTTCAGTGCTGGTTTCACTTTTTCCCCATTGTTCACACTGTGGTTAGAGGCTGGAGGGAATGGGCTCTGAGCCAGAAGGGATCAGGCCGGAGGGGTTGGTGCCACACCACTGAGCTGGTCCCACAACCTCCATACTGTGCACTGAGAAGCGAGTTCCTGTGATGGCGGTCTCCAGCCTGTAGTTAGCTTCACTCTCTCCAGAGTGTCTGCAGGGACACATGACCTGGAACGACTGTCTCTACTGGGCAGAGGCAGGTCCAAGGTCTGAGCTAGCTCTGTTTCCTCGAAGTGCACACACACTCATTGGTAATGGCCTCAGCTCAGTGTGGAGCAGTGCCGGAGCAAGAGGGGCTAGAACATAAGCCTGGTACAGGCTGCGGGGGGCACTGGGTACATCCCAGGAATCCAGCCAGAGGCCTGGGCAGCAATCAAGCACCCCTTTTCCAGGGAGGGGTTTGAGTGGAAGGATTCAGTCCCACGAACAATCTTTTCTGACACTGAGGTCTGTGACTGTCCCATCCCACATGTGGTCTGTCCACCTGACCTCATGCCATGAACTCTGGAAGCGAGTCAGGGTGAGAATACGGGGGAAGGGTGGACCCAAGTGCTCCCCATTGTCCAGGTACAGTTACTCCTTACTTCCCATCCTCACTGCGCCCATCCCGCCCCTGTCCCGGGTAGCTCATGTTGGGTGGTCTCATATATGGGTCTCCTGATTCTAAGATGAGCTACTCTGAGGAGCCACCCTTCCCAATCTCATTCCATCCACACCCACAGTAGTTGTCAGACATCATAGGATTACAGAGTAGGATCGAGAGCCTCCTCCAGCGAATCCAACATTTTGAGCATCCCAACACCCTGTCGTGGGGTTTGGTGACTTCTGCATCATCCCCCTCCTATGTTTTGGGAATGTAACGACAACCCTTGAACAAAACAGATCCGACCCTTGAGTTTGCTCATTCAATGCCTTACAGAACCTGGACCAGCCTCTACTCCCTTTACTCCCTGAATCACATCTTTCTCCCTCAAGGGAGATTATCCCTGATTACTTTTATTCACACACAGGGACACACACTCACCAACCTGGAATGTCCTATCTACCATCATACCCTCTTTTGTGTAGTAAAACACCGGTCTTTCGGGAAGGCAGTCAGGCAGAACCACCCTCGCCTCAGTAAAACACAAATCTGTCCCTCTGAGTCTCAGGCAGGTGCAGCCCTGGGTCCTGGCTGAGGGAAGGAAGTGCTCCCCAACCTCCAGTGAGGGGGAAATCGAACGTGGAGTTCAGACTCAACCTCATGTGTCCTAAAGAGGCAGTCTGGGAGATTGAGCTGGGACACGGAAATATCATTTCCAGGAAAATCTGTGTCATGGGGCTGGTGAAAGAGTATTTGACAGGGACCATGCAAGAACACAGACCTACTAACCACACTTGCCATAGACCCTGACGGGCCAATTTCCACTCAAGGGTATAGAGACGACCAGGCTGGAGGAGGGTGGTCAGCTGGCTAGGGCAGGGAGGATGTGAAAGCTTCCAGATTGGAGCTCTGGAAGGGGGTCATGAGTTCCTGCTGATGGGGAGGGGGAATGGCAGAGATGAATGGGAACCGCCAGACCCCAAAGGAGGAGGGGGGTTTGGAGAGAACTAGAAGAGGGCCTTCAGGGGAAAGGGAGGACGTTCCAATGTGGCCAGGCAGAGCCCACACAGGACCCAGACGTGGGGCACTCCGCTGGCTTGACTGCAGGGATGGTAGCAGAGGCTGGCCCAGAGTCCCCGCCACAGGATGCCAGAGATACTGTTCCGGAAAAGGCTCTGACGTGGAGCAGCGCCCCGTCCCGGCCCCCTACCCCTACCCCTACCCCTCCAGAGAGAAGGCAGAACACAGAATATGAGAGGCACTTTAATTAGAAAATGCTGTGAAACTGGGGTGGGGCGGGGGCAAAACAAGGGGGAGAGGAAGCCCCAGCTGAGGCAGAACAGGAGGGAACGAGCTTGGCCACAGCTCCCGGGCCCCAAAGGTACCAGCTGCTCCTCTTGCAGGAAGACGCTGGGCTCAACCTGTGAAACAGCGGAGTCAGGGAGGAGCCTCAAGCCAGGGCCAGCCCCCAGCCCTGCTCAACAGGCAGGACTGTGGGAAGGGGTACGGTGTGCGTAACACTCACTTCAAAGGGTCTGGAACTTGTCAGCCAGGTACTGCATGGCGGCTGCAACAGGGACAGGCATTAGCAGGCGCTCCAGACAGAGGGATATAGAAGCCCGTCCCCCTATCCCCGTGAGGAACCGCCTAGCCCTGCAACCTGAAACCCCCTCCAGACCCGATGCAAAGAGCTCTGGGCCTGACCACTCCCCACCACCCGAATTGAATGTGGAACCGGTTCCTAAAGGGAAACAAAGTGTGCCAGCAGCCCTCATGCTGTGGGCCGTGCCACAACCAGTCAGAACTCATCACACACACAAACAATCCAACAAGAACCTTAGAAGCCACACCAAGCAGCAGTTCAAGGGAAAATCAAAGAGGCGTCTCTAAAAGTCCTATCAGAAGGAGATTCCCTAGGACTGGTCTGGTTGGCAAAGTGTGCATGCAGTCCAGACAGTACTTTGCTACTTGTACACACGCCCAGCTGGACATGCACAGCCGGCTCCAGGGCCAGGCCTGCTAGGTTCTCCTCCCCAAAGGGATGTTGGTCCCTGCGAGGCCGAATGCACCTGCAGTCCACCCCCACCCCAGGTGCCCACCCGGGTTCTGCACTAAGACACCGCTCTCCGTCCCCGGTTCCTCATACCAAGTTTCTCCTTAAGGTCGTCTATTTCTCTCTGTAGCACGAGACTCTAGGCCAGCAGACACAGGAGGAAGAGAAATGATTAGTATACTCTGGCCTCCTCTCTCCTCCACCTTCTCCTCTCCCCCAGGCTCTCCATCCCAGAGCCGGGTGGCTAGACTGGCAAGGGCTCCTCAGTGGAAAGGAGGTGGGTTCCCTCCGTGGGGTACGTCATGGGGGCAGGGGAAGGAGGGCCCCACACATGTCAGTTGAACTTGGACCCAGATCCCACCCTCGAGTTTGGGCCTGCATTTCCAGGAGGCAGAGGAAGCATTACCAGAGGACAGCCCGGTGTTCCCAGTGGCTGCTGCTGTCTTTCTGGTCGTGGGGGATGGTCAAGTGGCTTCCGGTCACCTGAGAGGGAAAGGACACACAATCCAGCTTCCCAGGCTCCCAGTGAGGTGGAAAGGGCCAAGCGGGGTCTAACGTGAGGTGAGGCAGCACCACCCTCCGCTGGCAACAAGCCGCCCCTGCTCTGCCCAGCAGCCCGAACATTCTCCCTGGGCCTGCCTCCCCTGTTCCCCAGGGGCAGCCATTTCGCCACTGTGGTCCCCAAAGACTGTGGCTCTGGATTCGACCCTCCCAGAGCTGCAGCCACAGCCAGCACGTGGGAGAGCAATGTGGGCGAAAAGGACTTAACAGAAAAGGCTGTTCCCCTGCAAGTCTACACCCGGAGGAGCTGTTTGGGGCACTGCCACCGATCACCCCGGCCGCACAAACCCCACACAGAGGATGATGTGGCTCAAGGCCAGCCCTGCCAGCACCCCGTCTCCTGGGGTGAAGCTGCCTGGGAGCAAGGCTGTGCCCCCAGCAGAGACAGAGCCAGAGGTTTCTGTCCTCAACCCCTCTCCCCTCCCCTCATATCAAACCCACGACACTCACCTGAGGGGACAGGCAGCCTGGGCATGACTTCTCCTGGGTTCAGGGCCAAGGGCTCTGAGTTTCCTGGATCTTGGGGGCCTCTGGTGTTGAGGTCGTCACTGCAGGCTTTTCCACCATGCATGCGTGGAAAAGATGTGCCTGGCTTGTGAGTTGGCAGCTGAAACAAGAATTTCTCACCGATTAGGACTAAGGATGTGTGTGTGTGTGTGTGTGTGTGTGTGTGTGTGTGAGAGAGAGAGAGAGAGAGAGAGGGAGAGAGAGTGTGTGATTCGGGGCCGGGGTGAGGCAGGGAATTGGGAAGGGAATTGAAAGGCTGATCTCATTAGCACTTTCTCCCTCAGTCAGCCCCAGGCCAGCAGGCAGAGCTGATCTAGGGACAACACTGGGGCACTGAGAAAGCCCAGGCCCCCTGCAAGGAAGGTCTGGGGAACAGCTAGGAAGTAGGATTCAGGAAGCTGGTGAGTCTAAATACTATGGCTTTTTGGGGAAATTTTTAAGGGATCCCCCGACACAATTCAGCTAACAGCCCTCCCTTCCATCACAGCCTGTCTCGCAGAGGAGGCTGGAAACAGGCCAAGGGTGGAGAACCGGGCCCAGCACACCCGAAGTGCTACCTTAATGTTTGTCCCTAGTAAAAGGAGCCCGATCTGGCATCCTAATGACCCAGTGACCGAGGGGCACCCAATGACGACCCCTGAGGGATGGACGGAGGCAGCATGGGTGAAGACGTGTGTCCTGGGGGCGGTTGGAGCTGGGGGTGGGGGCGAAGAGTGGGGAGAGAGGAGGAGCATGGCCTACTCACTTGGCCCTTTGCGGCTGGATCTTTATTTGGGTCTTTATCTTCTCCCGCCACCGCCTCAGACTCCCTTGCCCGCCTGGCCACGGATTTCTTCCCAGCACCGGTGTGCTTGGACTGTTCATTTCCCGAAAGGACCAAGGTATACCTCTTGGATCTCCCAAGCAGCGGGATGCCAGAGATTGGGGGCAAGGTGGCCGGTTCCAGGGGAGGTGCCGAGATTCGCTCTCCCCCGGAAGGGAAGGTTCTCCCCAGGGCAAGTTTGGAGGCTCCCCCGAGGGATTTCTTCTCCTGGGCCCCCTTCTTCCTAGGAGTGACCCGCCGCAGGCCACCTGCAGCAGCAGCAGCAGCTCCCGGGTAGCTGGGCCTGCTGCCCCCCTTCCCCCAGAGCATGCTCCGCATTTTCCTAGGGGAAGAGATGCCCTGCTCTCCCACGCCCTGCGTTTCCACAACCGAAGTGAGTCCTCGCGGAGCCAAGGACAGGGAAGAGCCTGGCACGTGAAGGAAATTCTCCCTGTCTTGGAAAATCGAGTGTCTGGGAGTGTCCCCGGGAGCCTCGGGTCTGCTGGGCTCGGCCTGGCCTCCTCCTCTGGGGTAATTGCTCAACGTCATCAGCTCTGTCTCACTGAACTCATCTGAGGACTCGGGGTCGGACAGCAGCCAGGCTAGGCCTTTCTCGGGGAGCCGCTGGCGATCCGCAGCCACCTTCAACCTACGCTTAGGGCCTCTCTTAGGGTTCCCCCAGGCCCGGCCCGCTTCGGGCCCACCGAGGTGGAGAGGGCCGGCCGGAGCCGGCGGCGCTTCCCCACAGCTCTGGGCGGGCGCTCCTCGACCCCCGGGACCCGCCTCGAGGCCGGCCCACACGGCGGACACTTCGAAGGCGGCGCAGCTCTCCGGGGACAGGTGTCTGTGGACGCCCAGCACGTCCCGGGCGGCCAGCTGCCGCAGGATGCCCGCCGCAGACTCCTCGGCCAGTTCCAGGAGGTCCCTCGTGTCGTCAGCCGGGGAGCCAGGTCGGCCTTCGCGGCCCCACAGCACCGGCCCTCCCGCTTCCAGCATCTCCCGCTCCGACTGGAAGCCCTCGGGGTCCGGGAAGCCGCCCCCGCCCTCGCCGCTCCGCGGCTCCCCGGGCTCGGGGCCTGGGTCGGGACCCCGCGGGACTGCGGGGCCGGTCGGGCTGACGCCGGCCCGCTCCCCGCCCTCTGGGCCGAAAAGCGTTCCCCACACAGACAGCTTATCGGGGGAACTCATGTCGCTACCCTGGCGGCGCCGGAACCGGGGCGACGGTCGATGGCCCGAGTCACGGTCGCGGTCGCGGTCACGGCGGTCGAGGCGGGCGGCGCTCAGAGGGCAGCAGCAGCCACCTCAGGCGTCGCACGAGCTCGCCTCAAACGCAACGACGCGCGGTTTTCAGCGCACCGCCCACGCCTGCGCCGCGGCCTCCTCATTGGTCCGGGCCCAGCCAACCAGCGGGCGCCTTGTTCGCCTGCCGGCTCGAGGCCTAACCAATGGGGTCGAGGGCCTCTGATTTGCCGCCAAGCCCGTGGGCGGTCCGGGCAGTGGGCTGGTGAAGGGGATGGTGGGAGGGCCTCCCTCTGTCAAGCCTCTCGGCCCGCCTCCTCCTGTCCCGCCTCCCCTTTCCGGTTAGAGTCACAGCTCTGAGCCTCTGTTTCCCATCTACACAGGGGGTCGGGGAGTGAGGGCGCCGGGCTCCAGGGGTGGTGAGGATGAAACGTCAAGATGGAGGTGCTGGACGCCTAGCACACGCCGAAAGCATTTGCGAGCCTCTCTTCCACCGCAAGCCTTAAGACCCAACAGGAGAATGGGCACAAGAGTCCCGCAGTCAGTAATCACGGGTCAGCCAGAGAGCAAAGGGATCGTATTTTCCTTCTGTAAGGTCTCTGTCTCAACTGCTCCATCAAATGTGGCTCAGCAAACGTTATGGGCAGGTGGGTTTGGCGGACAGACTGGGGTTGGCGGACAGACTGGGGTTGGCCTCGTTCCATCAGCCCTTCACCCGCTCTCAGGCAAATTCAAAGAAGAGGAAATCGCAGTGGCCAGTTACACCCCAAAAGATGCTCCCCACCGCTGATCCTGGAGATGTGAACTAAAACCGCGAATTGGGTTTCACACACTAGGTTGACAACCTTCAAAGAACTTAACCATTCCGAGGGTGGGAGAGTTTAGGAGCAAAGCCCTGTGGCGGTGGTGCAAGAGATCCATTTGGGAGGTAATCTGGCAGAATCCATTGAAAGCAACTTAGTGCCGGCACGGACTCTGTGCCTGGCACTCTTCTAAGCGCTGGGCATAAATAGTAATGCATCCGCGTGACACACCTATAACTATAGTACCAACTATTACTGGCCTCTTACCGGTGAGGAAACAGGCACTGAGAGGTTCGGCCACTGGCCCAAGGTCATTCGGCTCGTGGGGATCAGCGGCAGCATTGAAACCAATCAATCTGCCTCCAGAGTCCTTGCTTTGAGCCCAAGATCTTAAAACTGGAAGGAAAAATAAAAGCTATTTCCTCTATGTTCCGGCAAGTCCGCTGCCTGGTACTTCTTCCGGAGACACGCTGGTACGTGTGGTGTACAAGAACACATGCACAAGGGTGTTGGTGATGGGAAAAACTGGGAACACTCCAAATTCCCGTCGGTAAGGAAATGGATGAATGCAACGTGGCTTAGCATCCAGTAGCATAAAGCGTGGCAGTCCAAAGGAATGCATCAGGCCATTCTCACAGCTTTCGAAAGCATCCTCCTGACTTCAAACTGCAAGTTGCAGAATGATGGCATCAGATCCACATTAGTCAATGTTTTTAAATCCCAAATGAATCCTATCTAATGTTTGATAACCTTTGGGTGTATGTTTCAAGGTCTGAAAGACGGTTTTCACTAGATGTTAAAATGGTGGAATAGCTCCTAACAGGACCCAATAGGTTTATGGAACAAATTTGTGGCCTTGGATCTCCCCAGATTGGTTAGGGAGGTGTACAGTTGGTTTCCTTTAGACTCAATGTCACCTACAGGTAGCCTTGAAAACATCTGCTGTCATTCTGCTTTCAATTTGGGCATGTTGGGTTCAATCAGTTTTCCAATGGTATGATTATTTGGCTGCAATATTTATTCCTTCACTTGGAATAGAAGATATCATTACTCATATAGAGGCTTTAACAAAATTCACCCAGCAAGCCTTAAATGATAGTAACCAAGCCATTTGTTTGCTCAGTTCAGAAATTTCCATGATGAGAAAAGCAGTCCTACAGAATTGCATAGCCCTCAATATTCTAAAAGCTTCCCAAGGGGGAGCTTATGCTATAATGCATAGTGAATATAGTGAATGTTGTGTTTTTATACCTGATGAGTCTTCTAATGCAACCCCCCCCCCTTATGGTGCATCTGAAAAATCAGATTTCCACTCTGAATGATCCTCTTCCCAGTTTAAGGGAAATGCTAGGAAAATGGTTTGGTTCAAGAGGATATTGGCTTAAGTCTTTACTAATGATATTGTTCCTCCTATTGCCAACTTTGATTACAGTTTGTGTAACTTATAAAGTTTTAGTTTCTTGTTCTTTGCACTGTGTATCACCTGCTCCTACTAAGATAATGATATCTAAACAACTGGAAACTACTGATCACATCTATAGTTCTCTATAAAATAATGGACATGCACAATGCACATGCAAGGTAAAATTGGTGCAAGTCCTATTGGACAAGTTGGAATTGACCGTTATTCCTTGCCAGACATCTTACTAGTACCACCCCCTAAAAGGAAAGAAAGAACCGGGCTATTAGGACCCAGCATCGAGGGACATGATGGACCCAAGGCAGGTAAAGAACCACCCTAGCATTTAGGTACCAAATACTTGATCACCTAATGCTTTCTATTGAAAGATTAATGATCAAAAGTGGAATTAATGAAATAAAATTATTTTCAGGCAGGGCAAGAAAAATTGTAAACATAAAATTCTCTCTCTGCCCATTTGAGCCACTAGCCCCTCCCCTTTAGTGTGATTTGTGTATCACATTATACATTAACTAGATCCCCTTAAAGGATACAGGAATGCCCACATGCCAAGAAAAAAAAAAGAAGAAAGAAAGAAGGAAAGAAAAGAAATTTCCTTCTGGAACCAGCAAGGTAACTCCTTAAGAGATAACTTTCCTTTCTCAATCCTGTAATGGGTCATTAATACCCACTACTCGCCTTGTTGGACTATGTAAACTATTAATATGCTACTTTGTCTCAAAAACTTATATAACGGTTTTATCTCCAATGGGTGGAACAGTCCTCAGAGTTTTCTGAAGATTGTCTCCCATGTTATAGTCCTCAGGTTGGCTCAAATAAAAATTTCCATTTTTCTTAGATTGACTATTGATTAATCTTTTTGGACAACACAATGAAACCAAAAGATGGTTTTTTTTAAAAGATAACAAATCACAAACCTTAGGCAGACTGACCAAGAAAAAAAAAAAGAGATTCCTAAGGAATCACTAAAATCAAGACTGAAAAGGGAGACATCACCATTGAGCCTATTGAATTTTAAAAATTATAAGAAAATAGTATGAAAAAATTTATACCAACAAATTAGACACATATATGCAATGAAAAAATTTGTAGAGAGACACAAACTTCAAAACAGACTCAATAATAGACAGTCAATTAAATTAATAATTAAAAATCTTCCCACAATGATGCTCCTGTCCAGATGGCATCACTACTGAATGCTATCAAACATTTCAGATGGAAATAAGAGCAACACTCCAGAAATTCTTCCAGAAAAAAGAAGAGGAATGAACACTTTCAAATTAGCTCTAGCAGGCCAATATTACTGTAGTGTGAGCCTCTGACAGTTTTTTTTTAATTGTAATGCAAGTGCCTGACATTAAGCTTCTGATTGCTGAGGCACCACTTCAAAGACAGCTATATCAAAAAGAACAAATTGTCAGCTACACGACTAGGTAAAGAGCCAGGCCACCACACCCCTGAAGTTTCCTTTGTTTTGGAGATCTCTGATTGACTTAGATAACTGACCCTTTGGCTGCTTGTTTTTCCCTTCTTGTGCTTTAATTCCCATTCTGTTTTAAATTCATCAATAAAGAGTGAATCTGAGAAACCCTAGGCCCCTCACTCTTGACCCCGATTAAAACATAACCCCAGGTCCCAGCTGTCTTTCTCCACCCACAACCTTTCTGTGTGGTCCAAGGCATGCCATGTACCCTCCAGGACTTGTGAGTAATAAACTTCGTCCTTTCAAAGGTTCCTGAAGGTTATTGCTGAGGTGCATCTTGCAATTATAATAAGAACCACAAGGGCTAGTTCAACCACAACATTGGTTCTGAAAGGGGAAATATCTGTGGGGGCTCGCCTTGGAGTCCAGGTGAGTGCCTCCAGGTATTTCTAGCTGACAGGATCACTATCGATTGGCTGAGACCAGCACAATTACCCTGATGCCCAAAACACACAAAGACATCCAAAATAAAGAAAATTGCATACCAATCTTTCTCATGAATACAGATGAAATAACCGTCAAGAAACTATTAACAAACTGAATTCAGAAACATATAAAAAGGATTATATACCATAACCAAGTGGAATTTATTCTAGAAATACAAGGTTGGTTTAACATCTAAAAATCAATTTATGTAATACACTATTTTAAAAGAAGAAAGCACTGAAACATTATCATATTAACTGACACAGAAAGAGCATGTGACAAAATTCGACCACCTTTCATGATAAAAACAATAAAAAACTAGGACTAGAAAGAAATTTCTTCAGCATGATAAAGAATATCTATGAAAAACCTACAGCTAACATCATATTTAGTAGTGAAAGACTGCATACTTCTCCCCTAAAGTCAGCAACAAAGACATGCTCACTACTTTTATTCATTATTGCACTGGAAGTTTGAGCCAGTTCAAACAGGGAAGAAGAAGAACTAAAAGTCATCCAGATAGGAAATAAAAAAGGAAAATTTTTAATTCTCAGATGACATGATTTCATATGCAGAAAATCCTAAGGAATCCACAAAAATGGATCTAATGGTAGAACTAATAAAGAAGTTCAACAGATCACAGAGTACAAGATTAATACATAAAACAAATTTTATTGCTATATACATGTAGCAAATAATCCAAAAATGAAACTAAGGAACACTTAATTCTAGTTACAATAGCATCAAAAAGAATAAAATGCTTAGGCATATATTTAACAAACCAAATGTAATACTTATGCACTGAGAAACACAAATTGATGTTTGTTGAGAGAAATTAAAGATGATCTAAATAAATGGAAAGGCATTGCATGTTCATGGTTGTAAGACTCAATATTTATATGGTAATTCTCCCCAAATTGATATATAGATTCAATTCAATCTCTATCGAAATTTCAGCAGGCTTTCTTTGTAAAAATTCACAGGCTGATCCAAAAATTCGTATGGAAATGAAAAACAAAACAAAACAAAACAAAACAGAATGTCCAAAACTACTTTGAAAAAGAACAAACCTGGAAGACTTCCACTTTCTGATTTCAAAACTTACTATAAAAATACAGATAATCAAGTTAGTGTAGTACTGACATAGAGATAGATCAATGGAACAGAATTGAGAGTTCAGAAATAACGAACTCTCCTTATATTTATGGTCAATGATTTTCAATTCAATGGGGAAAGGATAGTCTTTTCAACACGTGGTGCTGGTACAACTGGATATCAGGCAAAAATACAAAGTTAGAACCTTACTTCACAGCACACACAAAACTTAATGCAAAATGGATCAGAGACTTAAAAGTAAAACCTACAACTATAAATCTGTTAAAAGAAACCCGAGGAGAAAAATCTTTGTAAACATGAGTTAGGCAATGATTTCTTAGGTACAACACCAAAAGCATGATCCATAAAAGAAAAACTTGATAAATTGGACTTCATCAAAATTTAAAACATTTATGCTTCAGAAGGCACTATTCAGAAAATGAAAAGACAAGGTACAGACTGGGAGAAAATATTTGAAAGTCAAAGATCTAACATAGAACTTGTATCCAGATTAAAGAATAAGAATAATAAATAAATAAGAAAATGACCCCATTAAAAAATTGGGTAAAAGATTTGTATAGACATTTCACCAAAGAAGGTATAGAGATGGTTAATGAGCATATGAAAGGATGTTCAGAACCACTAGTCAGTAGGGAAATATAAATCAAAACCATAACGAGATACCATGTTGCAAAAACAATAGGATGGCTATAATCCAAAATACAGATAATAACAAATATTTGGATCTGGAGAAATTTGAATCCTCATACACTTCTGGTGATAATGTAAAATAGTTGAATCTCTTTGGAAAATGTTCTGGTATTTTCTTAAAAAGTTAAACATAGAGTTACCATATGATCCAGAATGTCCATTCCTAGGGATCTACCTAAGAGAACTGAAAACATATGTTCACACAAAAACTCATGAACTCAAAATGTATAGGAATATTCTTAACAGCATTTAGTTTGGGAATATTATCCATAATATTCCCAAACTAAACATAACCCAAATGCCCATAAACTGATGAATGTATAAATAAAATGTGGTATAGCCATACCATGGAATATTATTTGGCAATAAAAATAACTGAAGTACTGATACATGCTACAACATGGGTGAACCTCGAAAACATTATATTAAGTGAAAGAAGCCAGACAAAAAGTACTATATATTGTGTGATTCCATTTATACAAAATTTCCTAAATAAGCAAACCATAGAGACAGAAAGTAGTTTATTACTTGCCTATAGGGCTGGGGGTGGGTTGTGGGGTTGGGGGTGATGGCTAAGGGATACAGGGCATCTTCTTGGGCTAACAAAAATATCCTAAAATTGATTGTGATAGATGCACAACTGTGAATATATGAAAAGCCATTGAATAAGGCATTTTATTTTTTAATTTATTTTTATTGCAAAAACACATAATATGAAACCTACCTTATTAACAAATTTTTTAGTGTACAGTGTTGTTAACTATATGAACATTGTTGTAATCCGACCTCTGGAATTCTTCATCTTGCATGACTGCAAATCTATACTCATTGAACAACAACTCCCCATTTCCCCCTCCCCCAAGCCCTTGGCAACCAGGATTCTACTTTCTGCTTCTAAGAGTTTGACTACTTTAGATAGCCCATGTAAGTGGAAACATGCAGTATTTGTCCTTTGTGAGTGGCTTACTTCACTTAGTATAATATCTGCAAAGTTCATCCATACTACAGCATATAGCAAGATCTCCTTATTTTTAAAGGCTGAATAATATTCTGTTATATGTATACATTATATATACTACCTTTTATCCATTCACCTGTTGATAGATATTTAGGTTGATTTCATCTCTTGGCTATTGTGAATAATGGTGCAATGAACATAGGAGTGCAATAATCTATGCAAGATCCTGATTTCAATTATTTTGTAATGTAAATGTAAATATACAGAAGTGGGAATGCTGGATCATATGGGAGTTCTATTTTTATTTTTTTTAGGAACTTCCATACTGTTTTCCATGGTGGGTGCACCATTTTACACTCCCACCAGCAATGCACAAGGGATTCATTTTCTTCACTTCCTTGCCAACACTTGCTATTTTGTTTGTTTTTTTAATACTGGCCATCTTAACAGTTGTGAGGTGATAAATCATTGTGGTTTTGAATTGCATTTCCCTGATGACTAGTGATGTTGAGCATTTTTCATATACCTGTAGGCCATTTCTGTGTCTTCTTTGGAGAAATATCTAATCAATTCCTTTGCCAATTTTTAAATTGTGTTATTTGGGTTTTGTCTGTTTCTTTGTTTTTGAAAGCATAAGCCACAGACTGGGAAACAGTATTTGCAAAGCACACATGATAAAGGACTTGTATCCGAAAGAGATAAAGAACATTCGATATTCAGTAATGAGAAATCAAACAACGCAATAAATAATGAGCAAAAAAAAAAAAAATAGAACTGTCATTGTGCTTACTGGATGGCCAGTAAGCTATTGAGAAGATGTTTCACCTCATTAGTTATTAGGGAAATAACTAAAGCCACAATGAAATACCACAACATAGCTATAAGCATGGCTGAAATAAAAACAAAATACAGACAATACCAAGCGCTAGAGAGACTGAGGAACAGATAGAACTCTCCTGCATTGTTGGTGAGAAGGCAAAAAATGGTATAGATGCTCTGGAAACAGTTAAAAATACACTAACAATTCAATCCAGCAAGTTAACTCCTAGATATTTACCCAAGAGAAATGAAAACTTACATTCACAAAAAAACTGTATGCAAATGTTCATAGCAGTTTTCTTAGATGCTTGGGTGACTGCACACTGGCACTGGACACAGATATGTCTAGGACTACTGGCCACAGGTTCTGAGCTGACATTGATCCCGGAAGCCCAAAGTGTCATGATGGGGCCCTGTTAGAGTGGGGCTTATGAGGTTCTGGCAGTAAAAGGAGTTGGGGATAGATATCAGGCCACGGTGAGCTGACTGGGTCCCTGGACCAACATAGTGGTCATTTCTCCAGTCCCCAAGCTGATAATTCTAAGTGATACACTTGGCAGTTGGAGCAATGACCTGCACATTGGGTCATTAATCTGTGGAGTAAGAGCTATCACCTTGGGAAGGCCAAGAGGAACCTCTGACACTGACTCCCACTCCAGGCCAAGAGAGTAAGTCAAAACCAGTATTGGATCCTGGTGAGCGTAGGGGGGTAAAGCAGAGATTAGTGACATCATTGGAGACGTATGGGATGCAGGGGAAGAGCAGGTAGGAGAGCCACAGGGACGAAGAGAGTGGAGAAGGTGAGAAGAAGTTCTGGGAGTCTCTCTGTGGGGGAGGGAGGAAGGGAGTGGAAATGGTGAGAGGGAAGACGGAGGCTTCCACTGGATCCACCGGTAATGTTTCATAGGATGCTGGTGGATGCAGGAGATTTTGCTATATCCTTCCTTATCCATTTTAACATATTTGAAATACCACACCATGACTTAAAAAGTCACTGGGAGAAGTGGAAGGGGGCGGTATCCACAAACAGGCAGGCACCATCGGGGGCAGGCTCGAGGAGGAGGATTGCAGATTTACAGTGCACCCAATCTCCCCTGCTCTGTAACTTCTCCAGCATGGCCAGCTTCTCAGGTGCAGACCCAGAAGACTGGGCCTTTGAGTTCCACAGACAAGAGGGGTTCAGACACCCCAGGACTCTCCAGGAGGTCAGCCAGAGCAGGAGGCAGGAGAGAGAGGTGACTGAAGACAGAGGAGTACGAACGGGAAAGAGCAGAAGGAAGGTATGGGAGGAATGGAGGGGTGTCAGAGTAGGAGTTGGGTGGCAGACAAGGGAAATTCTAACACCCATGGGCCATATAGAAACCAAGAGAGGGACCACTCCCCAGACATCAGTACTGCTCAGCTCAGGGAAGCTGAGAACTGAGAGTTCCAAGAAAAATTGAGAGACACCTGGCTATCCACACCCACCGCCATCACAACTGGTAGGCCTTGGTTGTGCGTCCTTCAAAACTTTAAAACATACTTGTACATATACTTAAATGAATTCTCATATATTACATAGGATTGACTGGTGTGTGTGTGTGCCCACGCACGCAAGTGCTTTAATTTACGTATGTCAATCCAAAGCGATCGTTCTGCGACTTGCAGTTTGAAGTCAGGCGGATGCTTTTGAAAGCTGTGAGAATGGCCTGATGCATTCCTTTGGACTGCCACGCTTTATGCTACTGGATGCTAAGCCACGTTGCATTCATCCATTTCCTTACTGACGGGAATTTGGAGTGTTCCCAGTTTTTCCCATCACCAACACCCTTGTGCATGTGTTCTTGTACACTACAGGTACCAGCATGTCTCCGGAAGAAGTACCAGGCAGCGGACTTGCCGGAACATAGAGGAAATAGCTTTTATTTTTCCTTCCAGTTTTAAGATCTTGGGCTCAAAGCAAGGACTCTGGAGGCAGATTGATTGGTTTCAATGCTGCCGCTGATCCCCACGAGCCGAATGACCTTGGGCCAGTGGCTGAACCTCTCAGTGCCTGTTTCCTCACCGGTAAGAGGCCAGTAATAGTTGGTACTATAGTTATAGGTGTGTCACGTGGATGCATTACTATTTATGCCCAGCGCTTAGAAGAGTGCCAGGCACAGAGTCCGTGCTGGCACTAAGTTGCTTTCAATGGATTCTGCCAGATTACCTCCCAAATGGATCTCTTGCACCACCGCCACAGGGCTTTGCTCCTGACCTCTCCCACCCTCGGAATGGTTAAGCTCTTTGAAGGTTGTCAACCTAGTGTGTGAAACCCAATTCGTGGTTTTAGTTCACATCTCCAGAATCAGCGTTGGGGAGCATCTTTTGGGGTGTAACTGGCCACTGCGATTTCCTCTTCTTTGAATTTGCCTCAGATCGGGCGAAGTGCTGATGGAGCGAGGCCAACCCCAGTCTGTCCGCCAACCCCAGTCTGTGCGCCAAACCCACCTGCCCATAACGTTTGCTGAGCCACATTTGATGGAGCAGTTGAGACAGAGACCTTACAGAAGGAAAATACGATCCCTTTGCTCTCTGGCTGACCCCTGATCACTGACTGCGGGACTCTTGTGCCCATTCTCCTGTTGGGTCTTAAGGCTTGCGGTGGAAGGGAGGCTGGCAAATTCTTTCGGCGCGTGCTAGGAGTCAGCCGCCTCAATCTTGACGTTTCATCCTCACCACCCCTGGAGCCCGGCGCCCTCACTCCCCGACCCCCTGTGTAGATGGGAAACGGAGGCTCAGAGCTGTGACTCTAACCGGAAAGGGGAGGCGGGACAGGAGGAGACAGGCCGAGAGGCTTGACAGAGGGAGGCGCTCCCACCATCCCCTTCACCAGCCCACTGCCCGGATCGCCCACGGGCTTGGGGGCAAACCAGAGGCCCTCGACCCCATTGGTTAGGCCTCGAGCCGGCAGGCGAACAAGGCGCCCGCTGGTTGGCTGGGCCCGGACCAATGAGGATGCCGCAGCGCGGGCGTGTGAGGCGCGCTGAAAGCCTCGCGTCGTTTGGTTTGAGGCGAGCTCGTGCGACGCCTGAGGTGGCTGCCGCTGCCCTCTGAGCGCCGCCCGCCTCGACCGCCGTGACCGCGACCTCGACTCGGGCCATCGACCGTCGCCCCGGTTCCGGCGCCGCTAGGGTAGCGACATGAGCTCCCCCGATAAGCTGTCTGTGTGGGTAACGGTTTTTGGCCCAGAGGGCGGGGAGCGGGCCGGCGTCGGCCCAGGCGGCCCCGCAGTCCTGCGGGGTCCCGACCCAGGCCCCGAGCCCGGGGAGCCGCGGAGCGGCGAGGGCGGGGGCGGCTTCCCGGACCCCGAGGGCTTCCAGTCGGAGCGGGAGATGCTGGAAGCGGGAGGGCCGGTGCTGTGGGGCAGCGAAGGCCGACCTGACTCCCCGGCTGACGTCACGAGGGACCTCCTGGAACTGGCCGAGGAGTCTGCGGCGGGCATCCTGCGGCAGCTGGCCGACTGGGACGTGCTGGACGTCCACAGACACCCGTCCCCGGAGAGCTGCGCCGCCTTCGAAGTGTCCGCCGTGTGGGCCGGCCTCGAGGCGGGTCCCGGGGGTCGAGGAGCGCCCGCCCAGAGCTGTGGGGAAGCGCCGCCAGCTCCGTCCGGCCGTCTCCACCTCGGTGGGCCCGAAGCGGGCCGGGCCTGGGGGAACCCTAAGAGAGGCCCTAAGCGTAGGTTGAAGGTGGCTGCGGATCGCCAGCGGCTCCCCGAGGAAGACCCGGCCTGGCTGCTGTCCGACCCCGAGTCCTCAGATGAGCTCAGTGAGACACAGCTGATGACGGTGAGCACTTACCCCAGAGGAGGAGGCCAGGCCGAGCCCAGCAGACCCGAGGCTCCCGGGGACACTCCCAGACACTCGAATTTCCAAGTCAGAGAGAATTTCCTTCACGTGCCAGGCTCTTCCCTGTCCTTGGCTCCGCGAGGACTCACTTCGGTTGTGGAAACGCAGGGCGTGGGAGAGCAGGGCATCTCTTCCCCTAGGAAAAGGCGGAGCGTGCTCTGGGGGAAGGGGGGCAGCAGGCCCAGCTACCCGGGAGCTGCTGCTGCTTCAGGTGGCCTGCCGCGGGTCACTCCTAGGAAGAAGGGGGCCCAGGAGAAGAAATCCCTCGGGGGAGCCTCCAAACTTGCCCTGGGGAGAACCTTCCCTTCCGGGGGAGTGCGAATCTCGGCACCTCCCCTGGAACCGGCCACCTTGCCCCCAATCTCTGGTATTCCGCTGCTTGGGAGATCCAAGAGGTATACCTTGGTCCTTTCGGGAACTGAACAGTCCAAGCACACCGGTGCTGGGAAGAAATCCGTGGCCAGGCGGGCAAGGGAGTCTGAGGCGGTGGCGGGAGAAGATAAGGACCCAAATAGAGACCCAGCCGCAAAGGGCCAAGTGAGTAGGCCATGCTCCTCCTCTCTCCCCACTCTTCTCCCCACCCCCCAGCTCCAACCGCCCCCAGGACACACGTCTTCACCCATGCTGCCTCCGTCCATCCCTCAGGGGTCGTCATTGGGTGCCCCTCGGTCACTGGGTCATTAGGATGCCAGATCGGGCTCCTTTTACTAGGGACAAACATTAAGGTAACACTTCAGGTGTGCTGGGCCCAGTTCTCCACCCTTGGCCTGTTTCCAACCTCCTCTGCGAGACTGGGGCTGGGATGGAAGGGAGGGCTGGTAGCTGAATTGAGTCCGTGGATCCCTTAAAAGTTTCCCCGAAAAGCCTCAGTATTTAAACTCACCAGCTTCCTGAATCCTACTTCCTAGCTGTTCCCCAGACCTTCCTTGCAGGGGGCCTGGGCTTTCTCAGTGCCCCAGTGTTGTCCCTAGATCAGCTCTGCCTGCTGGCCTGGGGCTGACTGAGGGAGAAAGTGCTAATGAGATCAGCCTTTCAATTCCCTTCCCAATTCCCTGCCTCACCCCGGCCCCGAATCACACAACTCTCTCTCCCTCTCTCTCTCTCTCTCACACACACACATACACACACACAGACACATTCTTAGTCCAAATCGGTGAGAAATTCTTGTTTCAGCTGCCAACTCACAGGCCAGGCACATCTTTTCCACGCATGCATGGTGGAAAAGCCTGCAGTGACGACCTCAATACCAGAGGCCCCCAAGATCCAGGAAACTCAGAGCCCTTGGCCCTGAACCCAGGAGAAGTCATGCCCAGGGGGCCTGTCCCCTCAGGTGAGTGTCGTGGGTTTGATATGAGGGGAGGGGAGAGGGGTTGAGGACAGAAACCTCTGGCTCTGTCTCTGCTGGGGGCACAGCCTTGCTCCCAGGCAGCTTCTCCCCCAGGAGACGGGGTGCTGGCAGGGCTGGCCTTGAGCCACATCATCCTCTGTGTGGGGTTTGTGCGGCCGGGGTGATCGGTGGCAGTGCCCCAAACAGCTCCTCCGGGTGTAGACTTGCAGGGGAACAGCCTTTTCTGTTAAGTCCTTTTCGCCCACATTGCTCTCCCACGTGCTGGCTGTGGCTGCAGCTCTGGGAGGGTCGAATCCAGAGCCACAGTCTTTGGGGACCACAGTGGCGAAATGGCTGCCCCTGGGGAACAGGAGAGGCAGGCCCAGGGAGAAGGTTCGGGCTGCTGGGCAGAGCAGGGGCGGCTTGTTGCCAGCGGAGGGTGGTGCTGCCTCACCTCACGTTAGACCCCGCTTGGCCCTTTCCACCTCACTGGGAGCCTGGGAAGCTGGATTGTGTGTCCTTTCCCTCTCAGGTGACCGGAAGCCACTTGACCATCCCCCAAGACCAGAAAGACAGCAGCAGCCACTGGGAACACCGGGCTGTCCTCTGGTAATGCTTCCTCTGCCTCCTGGAAATGCAGGCCCAAACTCGAGGGTGGGATCTGGGTCCAAGTTCAACTGACATGTGTGGGGCCCCCCCTCCCCTGCCCCCATGACGTACCCCACGGAGGGAGCCCACCTCCTTTCCACTGAGGAGCCCTTGCCAGTCTAGCCACCCGGCTCTGGGATGGAGGGCCTGGGGGAGAGGAGAAGGTGGAGGAGAGAGGAGGCCAGAGTATACTAATCATTTCTCTTCCTCCTGTGTCTACTGGCCTAGTGTCTCGTGCTACAGAGAGAAATAGACGACCTTAAGGAGAAACTTGGTACGAGGAACCGGGGACGGAGAGCGGTGTCTTAGTGCAGAACCCGGGTGGGCACCTGGGGTGGGGGTGGGCTGCAGGTGCATTCGGCCTCGCAGGGACCAACATCCCTGTGGGGAGGAGAACCTAGCAGGCCTGGCCCTGGAGCCGGCTGTGCATGTCCAGCTGGGCGTGTGTACAAGTAGCAAGGTACTGTCTGGACTGCATGCACACTTTGCCAACCAGACCAGTCCTAGGGAACCTCCTTCTGATAGGACTTTTAGAGACGCCTCGTTGATTTTTCCCTTGAACTGCTGCTTGGTGTGGCTTCTAAGGTTCTTGTTGGATTGTTTGTTTGTGTGTGTGACGATTTCTGACTGGTTGTGGCACGGCCTGAGAGCTGCTGGCACATTTTGTTTCCCTTTAGGAACCGGTTCCACATTCAATTCGGGTGGTGGGGAGTGGTCAGCCCAGAGCTCTTTGCATCAGGTCTGGAGGGGGTTTTAGGTTGCAGGGCTAGGCAGTTCCTCACGGGGATAGGGGGACGGGCTTCTATATCCCTCTCTCTGGAGCGCCTGCTAATGCCTGTCCCTGTTGCAGCCGCCATGCAGTACCTGGCTGACAAGTTCCAGACCCTTTGAAGTGAGTGTTACGCACACCGTACCCCTTCCCACAGTCCTGCCTGTTGAGCAGGGCTGGGGGCTGGCCCTGGCTTGAGGCTCCTCCCTGACTCCACTGTTTCACAGGTTGAGCCCAGCGTCTTCCTGCAAGAGGAGCAGCTGGTACCTTTGGGGCCCGGGAGCTGTGGCCAAGCTCGTTCCCTCCTGTTCTGCCTCAGCTGGGGCTTCCTCTCCCCCTTGTTTTGCCCCCGCCCCACCCCAGTTTCACAGCGTTTTCTAATTAAAGTGCCTCTCATATTCTGTGTTCTGCCTTCTCTCTGGAGGGGTAGGGGAGGGGTAGGGGGCCGGGGCGGGGCGCTGCTCCACGTCAGAGCCTTTTCCAGAACAGTATCTCTGGCATCCTGTGGTGGGGACTCTGGGCCAGCCTCTGCTACCATCCCTGCAGTCAAGCCAGCGGAGTGCCCCACGTCTGGGTCCTGTGTGGGCTCTGCCTGGCGACAGTGGCACGTCCTCCCTTTGCCCCGAAGGCCCTCTTCTAGTTCTCTCCAAACCCCCCTCCTGCTTTGGGGTCTGGCGGTTCCCATTCATCTCTGCCATCCCCCCTCCCCATCAGCAGGAACTCATGACCCCCTTCCAGAGCTCCAACCTGGAAGCTTTCACATCCTCCCTGCCTTAGCCAGCTGACCACCCTCCTCCAGCCTGGTCGTCTCTATACCCTTGAGTGGAAATTGGCCCGTCAGGTTCTATGGCAAGTGTGGTTAGTAGGTCTGTGTTCTTGCAGGGTACCCGTCAAATACTCTTCCACAAGCCCCATGACACAGATTTTCCTGGAAATGGTATTTCCATGTCCCAGCTCAATCTCCCAGACTGCCTCTTTAGGACACATGAGGTTGAATCTGAACTCCACGTTCGATTTCTCCCTCACTGGAGGTTGGGGAGCACTTCCTTCCCTCAGCCAGGACCCAGGGCTGTTCCAGCCTGAGACTCAGAGGGACAGATTTGTGTTTGAGTGAGGCGAGGGTGGTTCTGCCTGACCGCCTTCCCGAAAGACCGGTGTTTTACTACACAAAAGGGGGTATGATGGTAGATAGGACATTCCAGGTTGGTGAGTGTGTGTCCCTGTGTGTGAATAAAAGTAATCAGGGATAATCTCCCTTGAGGGAGAAAGATGTGATTCAGGGAGTAGAGGCTGGTCCAGGTTCTGTGAGGCATTGAATGAGCAAAATCAAGGGTCGGATCTGTTTTGTTCAAGGGTTGTCGTTACATTCCCAAAACATAGGAGGGGGATGATGCAGAAGTCGCCAAACCCCACGACAGGGTGTTGGGATGCTCAAAATGTTGGATTCGCTGGAGGAGGCTCTCGATCCTACTCTGTGATCCTATGATGTCTGACAACTACTGTGGGTGTGGATGGAATGAGATTG
The DNA here is from genome assembly GCF_028023285.1 of Balaenoptera ricei. Taxonomy (NCBI): domain Eukaryota; kingdom Metazoa; phylum Chordata; class Mammalia; order Artiodactyla; family Balaenopteridae; genus Balaenoptera; species Balaenoptera ricei. Next base: position 63,961,130 of record NC_082660.1, on the reverse strand, counting down.
GGAAGGGTGGCTCCTCAGAGTAGCTCATCTTAGAATCAGGGGACCCATATATGAGACCACCCAACATGAGCTACCCGGGACAGGGGCGGGATGGGCGCAGTGAGGATGGGAAGTAAGGAGTGACTGTACCTGGACAATGGGGAGCACTTGGGTCCACCCTTCCCCCGTATTCTCACGCTGACTCGCTTCCAGAGTTCATGGCATGAGCTCAGGTGGACAGACCACATGTGGGATGGGACAGTCACAGACCTCAGTGTCAGAAAAGATTGTTCGTGGGACTGAATCCTTCCACTCAAACCCCTCCCTGGAGAAGGTGGGCTTGATTGCTGCCCAGGCCTCTGGCTGGATTCCTAGGATATACCCAGTGCCCCCCACCCCAGCCTGTACCAGGCTTATGATCTAGCCCCTCTTGCTCTGGCACTGCTCCCCACTGAGCTGAGGCCATTACCAATGAGTGTGTGTGCACTTTGAGGAAACAGAGCTAGCTCAGATCTTGGACCTGCCTCTGCCCAGTAGAGACAGTCATTCCAGGTCATGTGTCCCTGCAGACACTCTGGGGAGAGTGAAGAGACCGCCATCACAGGAACTCGCTTCCCAGTGCACAGTATGGAGGTTGTGGGACCAGCTCAGTGGTATGGCACCAACCCCTCCGGCCTGAACCCCTCTGGCTCAGAGCCCATTCCCTCCAGCCTCTAACCACAGTGTGCACACTGGGGAGAAGGTGAAAGCAGCACAGAAATACTGCCCCAAGCCCTCAGGACCCGGCTATATCCCAGACCAATGTGGAGACTGCCATCACAGCCGGGAGAAACCCAACTTCGTCAGGGCTCTTACTCTAGCCCCTCAGGACCCAACCCCACACCTGAATGGGCAGTGATGGCCATTGAGCATAGACGAAGGCCAAGCTCACACATTTTTCTGGCTCTAGCCCCTTCAACTCCAGACCTGTTTCCCACCCGGGCAGTGACTGCCACCACACCCTAGGGGAAGATGCAGCCCATGCTCACTTCATATCTAGCCCTCCCTCCAGAGCCACTGGGCACATGCAGACTGAACAGGGATAGTCCCACCCAAGAACACACCCTCAAGACTAGGATACATAACTGTCTCACCTAATTTCATAGAGACAGAGAAAGTTTTTAAAAAATGAGTAGACAGGGGAACATGTTTCAAAGTAAAGACAAGAAAAAATGCTGAAAAAAACCCTAAGGAAACTGATAAATAATTTAACTGAGGAAGACTTCAAAGCAGTAGTAATATGAATGCTAACTGAACTGGGGAAAAGAATAGATAAACACAGTGAGAATTTTTAACAAAGAACTAGAAAATATAAAAAGGACCAGTCAGAGCCAAATATAATAACTGAAATTACAAATACACTAGAGGGAATTAACAGCAGATTAGGTGACAGAGAAGGACACATAAGCAGTCTGGAAAGTAGAATAATGGAAATCACTCAATCATAAGAGCAAAAAAAAATTTTTTTTAATGAGAATAATTTAAGGGACCTGTGGGACAACATCAAGCATACTCACATTTGCATTATAGGGGCCCCAGTGGAGAAGAGAGAGAGAAAGGGGTTGAAAATGTATGTGATGAAATTATGGCAGAAACTTCCCTAATCTGAAGAAAGAGACACAGAGGAAGCACAGAGAGTCCCAAACAAAGTGAACCCATACACAGCCACATCAAGATGTATAATTAAAAGGGCAAAAGTTAAAGAGAGAATTCTAAAGTTAGCAAGAGAAAAACAAGAGTCACATACAAGGGAACTCTCAGAAGCCTATCAGCTAGTTTTTCTGCATAAACTTTGCAGGTCAGAAGGGAGTGGCATGATAAGGTTTAAAGTGCTGAGAGGGAAAACCCTAAGACCTAGGATACTTTACCCAGCAAGGTTATCATTCAGAATTGAAGGAGAGATAAAGGCTTCTCAGACAAACAAAAATTAAAAGAGTTCATCAATACTAAACCAACTTTACAAGAAGTGTTAAAAGGTCCTCTTGAAGTAAAAAAAAAACAAAAACAATGCTACAACAGGAAATACGAAATTAAAGGATGGGGAAAATGTACTGGTGAAGCAACTACATCATAAAGGCTGGGTATTTACCAGTTAAATAAGCTAGTACAAAGGTTAAAAGACAAAAAATGTAAAATCAACTCTAACTACAATAAACAGTTAAATGATGGACATGAAGATGTGAAATATGACATCAGAAACACAAAATGTTGGGAGGTGAGTAAAAAATGTAGAGCTTTCAGAATGTGTTTGAACTTAAATGACTATCGGTTTAAATCAAATTGATATAGGTCAACATAAATGAACTCCATGGTAACCACAAATCAAAGACCTACTATAGATATACCAAAACTAGGGAGAAAGGAACACAAACATAAGACCCAACACAGCCAAAAATAAAAATAAAATAACAAAAAAACAAAAAAACAAAAAACTACAGTGAGGTATCACATCACACTAGTCAGATTGGCCACCATCAAAAAATCTACAAACAATAAATGCTGGAGAGGCTGTGCAGAAAAGGGAACCCTCTTGCAGTGTTGGTGGGAATGTAAATTGATATAGCCACTATGGAGAACAGTAAGGAGGTTTCTTAAAAATCTAAAAATAGGAGACGTGGAGATCACCTTCCTCCCCACAGATACATCAGAAATACATCTACAGGTGGAAGTGCTCCTATAGAACACCCACTGAACGCTGGCCTAAGACGTCAGACCTCCCAAAAGGCAAGAAACTCCTCACGTACCTGGGTAGGGCAAAAGAAAAAAGAAACAGAGACAAAAGAGTAGGGATGGGACCTGCACCAGTGGGAGGGAGCTGTGAAGGAGGAAAGGTTTCCACACACTAGGAAGCCCCTTCGTGGGCGGACACTGCGGGTGGCGGAGCGGGGAAGCTCCGGAGCCACGGAGGAGAGCGCAACAACAGGGGTGCGGAGGGCAAAGCGGTGAGATTCCCGCACAGAGGATCGGTGCCGACCAGCATGCACCAGCCCGAGAGGCTTGTCTGCTCACCCGCCGGGGCGGGTGGGGGCTGGGAGCTGAGGCTCGGGCTTCGGTCGGAATGCAGGGAGAGGACTGAGGTTGGCGGCGTGAACACAGGCTGAAGGGGCTAGTGCACCACAGCTAGCCGGGAGGGAGTCCAGGAAAAGGTCTGGAGCTGCCGAACAGGCAAGAGACTTTTTTTTGCCTCTTTGTTTCCTGGTGTGCGAGGAGAGGGGATTCAGAGCGCCGCCTAAACGAGCTCCAGAGATGGGCGCGAGCCGCGGCTATCAGCGTGGACCACAGAGACGGGCATGAAACGCTAAGGCTGCTGCTGCCACCACCAATAAGCCTGGGTGTGAGCACAGGTCACTATCTACACCACCCCTGCCGGGAGACTGTGCAGCCCGCCACTGCCAGGGCTGTGCCCCTGAGGTGGGAGAGTCAAGTTCAGGACACTGGTCCACAAGAGACCTCCCACCTTCACGTAATACCAAATGGCAAAAATCTCCCAGAGATCTCCATCTCAACACTAAGACCCAGCTTCACTCAACGACCAGCAAGCTACAGTGCTGGACACCCTATGCCAAACAACTAGCAAGACAGGAACACAGCCCCATCCATTAGCAGAGAGGCTGCCTAAAATCATAATAAGGCCACAGACACGCCAAAACACACAACCCGACGTGAATCTGCCCAGCAGAAAGACAAGATCCAGCCTCACCCACCAGAACACAGGCACTACTCCCCTCCACCAGGAAGCCTACACAACCCACTGAACCAACCTTAGCCACTGGGGACAGATACCAAAAACTACAGGTACTACGAACCTGCAGCCTGCGAAAAGGAGACCCCAAACACAGTAAGATAAGCAAAATGAGAAGACAGAAAAACACACAGCAGATGAAGGAGCAAGGTAAAAACACACCAGACCTAACAGATGAAGAGGAAATAGGCAGTCTACATGAAAAAGAATTCAGAAAAATGATAGTAACGATGATCCAAAATCTTTGAAATAGAATAGAAAAAATGCAAGAACCATTTAACAAGGACCTAGAAGAACTAAAGAGGAACCAAGCAACGATGAAAAACACAATAAATGAAATTAAAAATACTCTAGAAGGGATCAATAGCAGAATAACTGAGGCAGAAGAACGGAGAAGTGACCTGGAAGATAAAATAGTGGAAATAACTACTGCAGAGCAGAATAAAGAAAAGGGAATGAAAAGAACTGAGGAAAGCCTCAGAGACCCCTGGGACAACATTAAACACACCAACATTCGAATTATAGGGGTCCCAGAAGAAGAAGAGAAAAAGAAAGGGACTGAGAAAATATTTGAAGAGATTATAGTTGAAAACTTCCCTAATATGGGAAAGGAAATAATTAATCAAGTCCTGGAAGCACAGAGAGTCCCATACAGGATAAATCCAAGGAGAAACATGCCAAGACACATATTAATCAAACTATCAAAAATTAAATAAAAAGAAAACATATTAAAAGCAGCAAGGGAAAAACAACAAATAACACACAAGGGAATCCCCATAAGGTTAACAGCCGATCTTTCAGCACAAACTCTGCAAGCCAGAAAGGAGTGGCTGGACATACTTAAAGTGACGAAGGAGAGAAACCTACAACCAAGATTACTCTCCCCAGCAAGGATCTCAACCAGATTTGATGGAGAAATTAAAACCTTTACAGACAAGCAAAAGCTGAGAGAGTTCAGCACCACCAAACCAGTTTTAGAACAAATGCTAAAGGAATTTCTCTAGGCAAGAAAGACAAATGAAGGAAAACACCTATAATAACAAACCCAAAACATTTAAGAAAATGGGAATAGGAACATACATATCGATAATTACCTTAAATGTAAATGGATTAAAAGCTCCCACCAAAAGACACAGACTTGCTGAATGCATACAAAAACAAGACCCGTATATAAGCTGTCTACAAGAGACCCACTTCAGACCTAGGGACACATACAGACTGAAAGTGAGGGGATGGAAAAAGATATTCCATGCAAATGGAAATCAAAAGAAAGCTGGAGTAGCAATTCTCATATCAGACAAAATAGACTTTAAAATAAAGACTACTCCAGGAGACAAAGAAGGACACTATATAATGATCAAGTGATCGATCCAAGAAGAAGACGTCACAATTGTAAATATTTATGCACCCAATATAGGAGCACCTCAATACACAAGGCAAATGATAACAACCATAAAAGGGGAAATCGACAGTAACACAGTCATAGTAGGGGACTTTAGCACCCCATTTTCACCAATGGACAGATCATCCAAAATGAAAATAAATAAGGAAACACAAGCCTTAAATGATACATTAAACAAGATGGATTTAATTGATATTTATAGGACATTCCACCCCAAAACAACAGAATACACATTTTTCTCAAGTGCTCATGGAACATTCTCCAGGATAGATCATATGTTGGGTCACAAATCAAGCCTTGGTAAATTTAAGAAAAGTGAAATTGTATCAAGTATCTTTTCTGACCACAACACTATGAGACTAGATATCAACTACAGGAAAAGATCTGTAAAGAATACAAACATATGGAGGCTAAACAATACACTACTTAATAACCAAGTGATCACTGAAGAAATCCAAGGGGAAATCAAAAAATACCTAGAAACAAATGACAATGGAGACTCGAAGATCCAAAACCTATGGGATGCAGCAAAAGCAGTTCTAAGAGGGAAGTTTATAGCAATACAAACCTACCTCAAGCAACAGGAAACATCTCAAATAAACAACCTAACCTTGCACCTAAAACAATTAGAGAAAGAAGGAAAAAAAATACCCCAAAGTTAGCAGAAGGAAAGAAGTCATAAAGATCAGATCAGAAATAAATGAAAAAGAAATGAAGGAAACAATAGCAAAGATCAATAAAACTAAAAGCTGGTTCTTTGAGAAGATAAACAAAATTGATAAACCATTAGCCAGACTCATCAAGAAAAAAAGGGAGAAGACCCAAATCAATAGAATTAGAAATGAAAAAGGAGAAGTAACGACTGATACTGCAGAAATACAAACGATCATGAGAGATTACTACAAGCAACTCTATGCCAATAAAATGGACAACCTGGAAGAAATGGACAAATTCTTAGAAATGCACAACCTGCTGAGACTGAACCAGGAAGAAATAGGAAATATGAACAAACCAATCACAAGCACTGAAATTGAAACTGTGATTAAAAATCTTCCAACAAACAAAAGGCCAGGACCAGATGGCTTCACACGTGAATGCTATCAAACTTTTAGGGAAGAGCTAACACCTATCCTTCTCAAACTCTTCCAAAATATTGCAGAGGGAGGAACACTCCCAAACTCATTCTACGAGGCCACCATCACCCTGATACCAAAACCAGACAAAGATGTCACAAAGAAAGAAAACTACAGGCCAATATCACTGATGAACATACATGCAAAAATCCTCAAAAAATACTAGCAAACAGAATCCAACAGCACATTAAAAGGTTCATACACCATGATCAAGTGGGGTTTACTCCAGGAATGCAAGGATTCTTCAATATACACAAATCAATCAACGTGATACACCATATTAACAAATTGACGGAGAAAAACCATATGATCATCTCAATAGATGCAGAGAAAGCTTTCGACAAAATTCAACACCCATGTATGATAAAAGCCCTGCAGAAAGTAGGCAAAGAGGGAACATTCCTGAACATAATAAAGGCCATATATGACAAACCCACAGCCAACCTTGTCCTCAATGGTGAAAAACTGAAACCATTTCCACTAAGATCAGGAACAAGACAAGGTTGCCCACTCTCACCACTACTATCATCATAGTTTCGGAAGTTTTAGCCACAGCAGTCAGAGAAGAAAAAGAACTAAAAGGAATCCAAATCGGAAAAGAAGAAGTAAAGCTGTCACTGTTTGCAGATGACATGATACCATACATAGAGAATCCTAAAGATGCTACCAGAAAACTACTAGAGCTAATCAATGAAATTGGTAAAGTAGCAGGATACAAAATTAATGCACAGAAATCTCTTGCATTCCTATACACTAATGATGAAAAATCTGAAAGTGAAATTAAGAAAACACTCCCATTTACCCTTGCAACAAAAAGAATAAAATATCTAGGAATAAACCTACCTAAGGAGACAAAAGACCTGTATGCAGAAAATTATAGGACACTGATGAAAGAAATTAAAGATGATACAAATAGATGGAGAGATATACCATGTTCTTGCATTGGAAGAATCAACATTGTGAAAATGACTCTACTAACCAAAGCAATCTACAGATTCAATGCAATCCCTATCAAACTACCACTGGCATTTTTCACAGAACTAGAACACAAAATTTCACAATTTGAATGGAAACACAAAGACCCCGAATAGCCAAAGCAATCTTGAGAACGAAAAATGGAGCTGGAGCAATCAGGCTCCCTGACTTCACACTATACTACAAAGCTACAGTAATCAAGACAGTATGGTACTGGCACAAAAACAGAAACATAGATCAATGGAACAGGATAGAGAGCCCAGCGATAAACCCACGCACATATGGTCACCTTATCTTTGATAAAGGAGGCAAGCATATACAGTGGAGAAAAGACAGTCTCTTCAATAAGTGGTGCTGGGAAAACTGGACAGGTACATGTAAAAGTATGAAGTTACAACACTCCCTAACACTATACACAAAAATAAACTCAAAATGGATTAAAGACCTAAATGTAAGGCCAGACACTATCAAACTCTTAGAGGAAAACATAGGCAGAACACTCTATGACATACATCACAGCAAGATCCTTTTTGACCCAGCTCCTAGAGGAATGGAAATAAAAACAAAAATAAACAAATGGGACCTAATGAAACATAAAAGCTTTTGCACAGCAAAGGAAACCATAAACAAGACAAATAGCAACCCTCAGAATGGGAGAAAATATTTGCAAATGAAGCAACTGACAAAGGATTAATCTCCAAAATTTACAAGCAGCTCATGCAGCTCAATAACAAAAAAACAAACAACCCAATCCAAAAATGGGCAGAAGACCTAAATAGACATTTCTCCAAAGAACATATACAGATTGCCAACAAACACATGAAAGAATGCTCAACATCATTAATCATTAGAGACATGCAAATCAAAACTACAATGAGATATCATCTCACACCGGTCAGAATGACCATCATCAAAAAATATAGGAACAATAAATGCTGGAGAGGGTGTGGAGAAAAGGGAACACTCTTGCACTGTTGGTGGGAATGTATATTGATACAGACACTATGGAGAACAGTATGGAGGTTCCTTAAAAAACTACAAATAGAACTACCCTACGACCCAGCAGCCCCACTACTGGGCATAGACCCTGAGAAAACCATAATTCAAAAAGAGTCATGTACCAAAATGTTCATTGCAGCTCTATTTACAATAGCCAGGACATGGAAGCAACTGAAGTGTCCATCATCGGATGAAGGGATAAAGAAGATGTGGCACATATATACAATGGAATATTACTCAACAATAAAAAGAAACGAAATTGAGTTATTTGTAGTGAGGTGGATGGACCTAGAGTCTGTCATAGAGAGTGAAGTAAGTCAGAAAGAGAAAAACAAATACCGTATGCTAACACATATATATGGAATCTAAAAAAAACAAAACAAAAAAATGGTCATGAAGAACATGGGGGCAAGGCGGGAATAAAGACACAGACCTACTAGAGAATGGACTTGAGGATATGGGGAGGGGGAAGGGTAAGCTGGGACAAAGTGAGAGAGTGGCATGGACATATATACACTACCAAACGTAAAATAGATAGCCAGCGGGAAGCAACTGCATAGCACAGGGAGATCAGCTCTGTGCTTTGTGACCACCTAGGGTGGGGGATAGGGAGGGTGGGAGGGAGGGAGGTGCAAGAGGGAAGAGATATGGGAACATATGTATATGTATAACTGATTCACTTTGTTATAAAGCTGAAACTAACACACCATTGTAAAGCAATTATACTCCAATAAAGATGTTCAAAAAAAAAAAAACTACAAATAGAACTACCACACGACCCAGCAATCCCACTACTAGGCATATACCCTGAGAAAACCATAATTCAAAAAGAGTCATGTGCCAAAATGTTCATTGCAGCTCTATTTACAATAGCCAGGACATGGAAGCAACCTAAGTGTCCATAATCGGATGAATGGATAAAGAAGATGTGGCACATATATACAATGGAATAGTACCATAAAGAGAAACAAAATTGAGTTGTTTGTAGTGAGGTGGATGGACCTAGAGACTGTCATACATAGTGAAGTTTGTCAGAAGGAGGTAAACACCGTGTGCTAAAACGTGTATGTGGAATCTAAAAAAAAGGTTCAGAAGAACCTAGGGGCAGGAGAGGAATAAAGACGCAGATGTAGAGAATGGACTTGAGGACACGGGGAAGGAGAACGGTAAGATGGGACGAAGTGAGAGAGTGGCATGGGCTTATATATACTACGAAATGTAAAATAGACAGCTAGTGGGAAGCAGCCGCATAGAACAGAGACATCAGCTTAGTGCTTTGTGACCACCTAGAGGGGTGGGATAGGGAGGGTGGTTGGGAGACGCAAGCGGGAGGAGATATGGCAATATACGTATATGTATAGCTGATTCACTTTGTTATAAAGCAGAATCTAACACACCATTGTAAAGCAATTATACTCCAATAAAGATGTTAAATATATATATATATATATATATATATATATATATATATATATATATATATATATATATATGCACTCCACATAGGAGTACCTCAATACATAAGTCAAATGCTAACAGCTATAAAAGAGGAAATCGACAGTAACACAATAACAGTGGGGGACTTTAACAACTCGCTTATACCAATGGACAGATCATCCAGACAGAAAATTAATAAGGAAACACAAGCTTTAAATGACACAGTAGATCAGATTGATTTAATTGGTATTTATAGGACACTCTATCTGAAAACAGCAGAATACACGTTCTTCTCAAGTGCACACGGAATATTCTCTAGGATAGATCACATCCTGTGTCACAAATCAAGCCTTGGTAAATTTAGGAAAATTGAAATCATATCAGTCATCTCTCTGACCAAAACGCTATGAGATTAGAAATAAATTACAGGGAATAAAACATAAAAAACACAAACACATGGAGGCTAAACAATACGTTACTAAATAGCCAAGAGATCGCTGAAGAAATCAAAGAGGAAATCAAAAAATACCTAGAGACAAATGTCAATGAAAACACGACGACCCAAAACCTATGGGATGCAGCAAAAGCAGTTCTAAGGGGGAAGTTTATAGCAATACAATCCTACCTCAAGAAGCAAGAAAAATTTCAAACAAACAATCTAACCTTTCACCTAAAGGAACTAGAGAAAGAAGAAGAACAACAAAAAAAACCCCCCAAAGTTAGTAGAAGGAAGAAAATCATAAAGATCAGAGCAGAAATAAATGAAATAGAAACAAAGAAAACAATAGCAAGGATCAATAAAACTAAAAGTGGTTCTTTTAGAAGATAAACAAAATTGATAAACCTTTAGCCAGACTCATCAAGAAAAATAGGGAGAGCAATCACATAAATAAAATCAGAAATGAAAAAGAAGTTACACCAGGCACTGCAGAAATACAAGGGATCATAAGAGAGTACTACAAGCAACTGTATGCCAATAAAATGGACAACCTGGAAGAAATGGACAAATTCTTAGAAAGGTATAACCCTCCAAGACTGAATCAGGAAGAAATAGAAAATATGAACAGACCAATCACAAGTAATGAAATGGAAACAGTGATTAAACATCTTCCAGCAAACAAAAGTCCAGGACCAGATGGCTTCACAGGTGAATTCTATCACACATTGAGAGATAAGCTAACACCCAGCCTTCTCAAACTCTTCCAAAAAACTGCAGGGGAAGGAACACTCCCAAACTCATTCTACGAGGCCACCATCACCCTGATACCAAAAGCAGACAAAGATACTACAAAAAAAGAAAATTACACACCAATATCACTGATGAATATAGATGCAAAACTCCTCAACAAAACACTAGCAAACAGAATCCAACAACACATTAAAAGGATCATACACCATGATCAAGTGGGATTTATCCCAGGGTTGCAAGGCTTCTTCAAAATACACAAATCAATGTGATACACCACATTAACAAATTGAAGAATAAAAGCCATATGATCATCTCAATAGATGCAGAAAAAGCTTTTGACAAATTTCAACACCCATTTATGGTAAAAAACTCTCCAGAAAGTGGGCATTGAGGGAACCTACCTCAACATAATAAAGGCCATATATGACAAACCCACAACAAACATCAATCTAAGTGGTGGGAAATAAAAGTGAAAGCATTTCCTCTAAGATCAGGGTGAAGACAAGGATGTCCACTCTCACCACTGTTATTCAACATAGTTTTGCAAGTCTTAGCATCAGAGAAGAAAAAGAAATAAAAGGAATCCAAATTGGAAACGAAGAGGTAAAACTGTCACTGTTTGCACATGACATAATACTATACATAGGAAATCCTAAAGGTGCCACCAGAAAACTGCTAGAGCTAATCAATGAATCTGGTAAAGTTGCAGGATATAAAATTAATGCACAGAAATCTTTTGCATTCCTATACACTAACAATGATAGGTCAGAAAGAGAAATTAAGGAAGCAATCCCATTCACCACTGCAACAAAAAGAATAAAATACCGAGGAATAAACCTACCTTAGGAGGTATAAGACATACACTCAGGGCATCCCTGGTGGCACAGTGGTTAAGAATCCTCCCACTAATGCAGGGGACATGGGTTCGAGCCCTGGTCCGGGAAGATCCCACATGCCGCAGAGCAACTAAGCCCGTGCACCACAACTACTGAGCCTGCACTCTTGAGCCTACGTGCCACACTACTGAAGCCCGCGCGCCTAGAGCCACAGCTCCGCAACAAGCGAAGCCCCGCTATCAGCAACCAGAGAAAACCCACGTGCAGCACCGAAGACCCAATGCAGCCAAAAATTAAATAAATGAATAAATAAATAAATTTATTTTAAAACCCCAAGACCTATACTCAGAAAACTATAAGAGACTGATGAAAGAAATCAAAGATGACACAAACAGACGGATAGATCTACCATGTTCTTGGCTTGGAAGAATCAATATTGTGAAAATGACTCTTCTACCCAAAGCAATCTACAAATTCAATGCAATCCGTGTCAAATTAGTAGTGACAATTTTTTACAGAACTAGAAGCAAAAATATTAAAATTTGTATGGAGTCAAAAAAGACCCCAAATAGCCAAATCAATCTTGAGGGGGAAAAAAAAAAAGGAGCCAGAGGAATCCGATTCCCTGACTTCAGGCTATACTGCAAAGCTACAGTAATCAAACAATACGGTAGTGGCACAAAAACAGAAATATAGATGAATGGAACAGGATAGAAAGCCCAGAGATAAACCCACACACCTATGGTCAACTAATCTATGACAAAGGAGGCAAGGAAATACAATGGAGAAAAGACATTCTCTTCAATAAGTGGTGCTGGGAAAACGGGACAGCCACATGTAAGAGAACGAAATTAGAATACTCCTTAACACCATACAGAGAAATAAACTCAAAATGGATTAAAGACCTAAATGTAAGACCGGACACTATAAAACTCTTCGAGGAAAACATAGGAAGAACACTCTTTGACATAAATCACAGCAAGATCTTTTTTGACCCACTTCCTAGAGTAATGGAAATAAAAACAAAAATAAACAAATGGGACCTAATGAAACGTAAAGGCCTTTGCACAGCAAAGGAAACTCTAAACAAGACCACAAGACACCCTCAGAATGGGAGAAAATATTTGCAAATGAATCAACAGACAAACGAGTAATCTCCAAAATATATAAACAGCTCATGCAGCTCAATATAAAAAAAAAAACAAAATCCAGTCAAAAAATGGGTAGAAGACCTAAATAGACATTTCACCAAAGAAGACATACAGATGGCCAAGAAGCACATGAAAAGCTGCTCAGCATCACTAATTATTAGAGAAATGCAAATCAAAACTACAATGAGGTATCACCTCACTGTGGTTAGAATGGGCATCATCAGAAAATCTACAAACAATAAATTCTGGAGAGGGTGTGGGAAAAGAGAACCCTCTTGCACTGTTGGTGGGAATATAAATTGATACAACCACTATGGAGAACAGTATGGAGGTTCCTTAAGAAACGAAAAATAGAATTACCATATGACCCAACAATCCCACTGCGGGGCATATACCCAAAGAAAACCATAATTCCAAAAGACACATGCACCCCAATGTTCACTGCAGCACTGTTTACAATAGCCAGGTCATGGAAGCAACCTAAATGTCCATCGACAGACGAATGGATAAATAAGTTGTGCTACATATATACAATGGAATATTACTCAACAATAGAAAGGAATGAATTGGGTCATTTGTAGAGAGTTAGGCGGCCCTAGAGACTGTCATACAGAGTGGAGTAAGTCACAAAGAGAAAAAAATTTTGTATATTAACGCATATATGTGGAATCTAGAAAAATGGTATAGATGAACCAGTTTGCAAGGCAGAAATAGAGACAGAGATATAGAGAACAAATGTATGGACAACAAGGGCGGAAAGCGGGGGTGGGGAGTGGGGGATGGGATTAATTGGGAGATTGGGATTGACATATATACACTAATATGTGTAAAATAGATACCTAACAAGAACCTGCTGTATAGCACAGGGAACTCCACTTCACTGTACAGTAGAAACTAACACAACATTGTAAAACAACTATACCCCAATAAAAAAAATAAGAAAGAAAAAAAATAATGAAGCAGTGAAAACCACAAAACAATGTCAGTGGACAAAATCCTCCAATCAAAAGACATCAGGTTGGATTGGATTTAAAAAATAAGTAAATAGAAACAAGACCCATCTTTATGCTGCCTATAAGAGACTCACTTCAGAGCGAGAGACACACACAGACTGAATGTGAGGGGATCGAAAAAGATATTCCATGCAAATGGCAACAACAAGAAAGCTGGGGTAGCAATACACATATCAAAGTAGACTTTAAAACAATGTCTATAATAAAAGACAAAGAAAGGCATCATATAATGATAAAGGTGTCAATAGAAGAAGAGGATACAACATTCATAAACACATATGCACCTAATATAGGAGCACATAAATATATAAAGCAAATATTAACAGAAATAAAGGGAGAAATTGACAATAATACAAGAACAACAGCGGACTTAAACAACACACTTAATCAATGGACAGATCGTCCACGCAGAAAATCATTAAGGAAACAGTGGCCTTAAATGACACATTTGATCAGTGAACTTAATAAATATCTATAGGACATCCCATCCAAAAACAGCAGAATACACATTCCTTTCAAGTGCACATGGATTATTCTCCAGGATAGATCACATACTAGGCCACAAAACAAATCTCAACAAACTTAAGAGGATAGAAATTATATCAAGCACTTTTTTCTGATCATGATGGTATAAAACTAGAGATCAATTACAGGAAGAAAAATGGGAAAAGCACAAACACATAGAGACTAAACAACATACTAATAAAAGACCAATGGGTCAATGAAAAAATCAAAGAGGAAATCAGAAAATACCTTGAGAAAAATGAAAATTAAAAAAACCTTTCCAAAATCCATGGGATGCAGCAAAACTTCCCTTCTAAGAGGAAAGTTTATAGAGATACATACATGCCTCAAGAAACAAGAAAAATCTCAAATAAACACGCTAACTTCCATGTAAAGGAATTAGCAAAAGAACAAACAAAGCCCAACATCAGCAGAAGGAAGGAAATAATAAATTTCAGAGCAGAAATAAATAATATAGAAACAAAAAAAAAAAAAAAGAAAGAAAGAAGCGATCAATGAAACCAGGAGCTGGGGTCTTTTTTTAAGATAAACAAATTGATAAGCCTTTAGCCAGGCTCCTTAAGATAAAAAGAGAGAGGACCCAAATAAACAAAATAAGAAATGAAATAGGAGAAATTACAACCAATATCACAGAAATACAAATGATCATAAGAGAACAGTATGAAAATTTATATGCCACAAAATTGGACAACCTAGAAGAACTGGATAAATTCCTAGAAACATACAATCTTCCAAGACTTAATCAGGAAAAAATAGATAATCTGAACAGACTGATTACTACTATTAAAATTGAATCAGTAATCAAAAAACACCCAACAAACAAAATTTGAGGACCAGACAGCTGCACAGGGACATGTTACCAAGCATACAAAAAGGGAACCCTCCTGCACTGTTGCTGGGAATGTATATTGATACAGCCACTATGGAGAACAGTATGGAGGTTCCTTAAGAAACTAAAAATAGGACTATCATATGACCCAGCAATCCCACTACTGGGCATATACCCTGAGAAAACCATAATTCAAAACGAGACACATACCACAATGTTCATTGCAGCATTATTTACAATAGCCAGGACGTAGAAGCAACCTAAATGTCCATTGACAGATGAATGGATAGAGAAGAAGTGATACATATATACAATGGAATATTACTCAGCCATAAAAGGCAACGAAATTGAGTTATTGGTAGTGAGGTGGATAGACCTAGAGTCTGTCACACAGAGTGAAGTAAGTCAGAAAGAGAAACACAAATACCATATGCTAACAAATGTATATGAAATCTAAAAAGAATATATATATATATATATCTATCTATATATCTATATATCTATATATATCTATATATATATATAGATATATATAGATATATATATAGTACTGATGAACCTAGTGGCAGGGCAGGAATAAAGACGTAGACATAGAGAATGGACTTAAGGACACAGGGGGAGGGGGAAGCTGGGGCAAAGTGAGAGTAGCATCAACATATATACACTACCAAATGTAAGATAGTTAGCTAGTGGGAAGCAGTAGCATAGCACAGGGAGATCAGCTCGGTGCTTTGAGACCACCTAGAGGGGTGGGTAAGGAGGGCGGGAGGGATGCTTAAAAGGGAGGGGATATGGGGATGTATGTGTGCATGGGGCTGATTCACTTTGTTGTGTGACAGAGGCTAGTGCAGTATTGTGAACTAGTTATACTCCAATAAAGATCTATTTAAAAAAGTTAATAACTATCCTTCTCCAACTACTCCAAATAATTGAAGAGGAGGGAACACTCCCAAATTCATTCTACAAGGCCAAGATTACCCTGACACCAAAACTAGACAAAGACTCTGCAAGAAAAGAAAATTGTAGGCCAATCTGATGAATACAGATGCCAAAATCCTCAACAAAATATTAGCAAACCGAATTCACAATATAGAAAAAGGATCATACACTATATGATCAAGTAGGATTTATTCCAGCAATGCAAGGATGGTTCAATACTCACAAATCAATCAATGTAGTACACCACATTACCAAAATGAAATACAAAAATCACATCATCTCAATAGATGCAGAAAAAGCATTTGTCAAAATTCAACACCCACTCGTGATAAAAACTCTCAACAAAGTTGGTATAGATGGAACATATCTCAGCACAATAAAGGCCATTTATGACAAGCCCACAGCTGACATTGTATACAAAGGAGGAAAACTGAAAGCTTTTCCTCTAAAGTCAGGAACAAGACAATGATGCCCACTCTCAAATTTCAATTTAACATAGTATTGTCCTAGACACAGCAATCAGACAAGAAAAAAAAATTAATGGCATCAAATTTTGAAGGGAAGAAGTAAAACTGTCACTATTTGCAGGTGACATAATACTATATATGGAATACCCTAAAGTCTCCACCAGAGGAAAAAAAAACTATTAGAAGTAATAAATGAATTCAGTAAAGTTACAGGATAAAAGATTAATGTACAGAAATCTGTTGCTTTTCTATACATATTAATGAATTATCAGAGAGAGAAAGCAAGAAAGCAATCCCATTTACAATCACATCAGAAAGCATATAATACCTAGAAATAAACTTAACCATGCAAAAATAAACAAATGGAACCTAATTAAACTTAAAAGCATTTGCACAGAGAAGGAAACCGTCAACACAGTGAAAAGACAACCTACTGAATGGGAGAAGATATTTGCAAATGATATGTCTGATAAGGGGTTAATATCCAAAATAGATAAAGAACTCATACAACTGAATATCAAAAAAACAAACAGCCTGATTAAAAAATGGGCAGAAGACCTGAATAAACATGTTTCCAAGGAAGACATATGGGTGGCCAACAGGCACATGAAAAGATGTTCAAATTCACTAATCATCAGGGAAATGCAAATCAAAACTACAATGAGATATGACTTCACACTCTTGAATGGTAGAATGGCTATCACCACAAAGACAACAAATAATAAATGTTGGTGAAGATATGGAGAAAATGGAGCCCTATTTCGCTATTGGCGGGAATGTAAATTGGTAGAGCTGCTATGGGAAACAACATGGAGGTTCCTCAAAAAACTAAAAATAGAACTACCATATGATCCAGCAATTCCCCTCCTGGGTATATATGCCAAGAAAAAAAAAAAAAAAGAAGACATATGCACCCCAATGTTCATACCAGTATTATTTACAATTGGCACGATATGGAAGCAAACTAAGTGTCCATCAGCAGGTGAATGGATAAAGATGTAATATATATATATTCATATATATATATATATATATATATATGAATATTACTCAGTCATAAAGAAGAAAACATTTGCCATTTGCAACAAATTGGAGAGGCCTGGAGGGTAATATTCTTAATGAAATAAGTCAGACGGAGAAAGACAAACAGCATATGTTTTCACTCATAAGTGGAATATAAAAAAACAAACAAACAAATGAATATAAGAAAACAGAAACAGACTCATAGGTACAGAGAATAAACTAGTGATTACCAGTAGGGAGAGCCTTGGGGAGAGGGACAAGGTAGGGGAAATGGATTAAGAGATACATACCACTAGGTATAAAATAAATAAGATACAGGATGTAATGGACATCACAGAGAATGTAACAAATATTTTATAATAACTTTAATTGAAGTATAATCTATAAAATATAGAATCACTGTGTTGTACACCTGAAACTAATATAACATTGTAAATCAACTATACTTCAATAAGGAAAAAAGAAATGAAGGCAAGATAAAGACTATCTCTAATAAACAAAAGCTGAGGGTATTCATCACCACAAAATGTGCCATACAAGACTGCTAAAAGGAGTTCTTGAAGCTGAAACAAATGGACGCTAGTTAATATTATGAGAACATGCGAATATACACGGTAAAGGAAGGCACACACTCAGATCCAGAATAATCTAATAGTGTAATATGTTGGTGTGCCTACTTAACTCTAGTATAACGATTAAAGGATAAAAGTATTAAAAATTGCTATAGCATCAACAATTTGCTAATGGGTACACAATTTAAAATATGTAAATGGTGACATCAAAAACATAACATATATGATGTTTTATGCAAGCCACATGGTAACCACAAAGCAAAAGCATACATTAGATTCACAAAAGATGAAGAGAAGGGAATCAAAACTTACTACAATGAAAATCATCAATTTACAAAGGAAAGCAGCAAGAGTGGAAGAAAGGAACTAGGGAACTAAAAATCAGCCAGAAAGCAATTAATATGATGACATTATTAAATCCTTACCTATTAATAATTACTCTAAATGTAATTGGATTTACTTCTCCAGTCAAAAGGCATAGAGTGGATGGATGGATAAAAAAACAATACCAACTGTATTGCTGCCTACAAGAGACTCACTTCAGTTTTAAGGTCACACGTACGCTCAAAGTGAAGGGATGGTGAAAGATATTTCATGAAAGTGGAAAACAAAAGAGAGCAGGGGTAGCTATACTGATATCAGACAAAATAGACTTTCAGCCAAAAATGGTAATTTGAGACAAAGAAGGTCATTATATAATGATAAAAAGGGTCAATTCATCAAGATGATATAACAACTGTAAATATATACACACCCACCATTGGAACACCTAAATATATATATATATATATAGTTAGAAATGATCACTGATATTTATTTATCTATTTTTAAACTTTTAATTTTATTTTGGAGTCTAACCAATTAACAATGTTGTGATAGTTTCAGGTGCACAGCAAAGGGACTCAGCCTCATATATACATGTATCCATTCTCTCCCAAACTCCCCTCCCATCCAGTGGAACACTTAAATATATTGAGGAAATACTAAGAGATCTGAAGGGGTAAATAGGTAACAATACAATAATAGTAGGGGACTTCAATACTCCACTTTCACAATGGATAGTTTATCCACA
Source organism: Balaenoptera ricei (assembly GCF_028023285.1). Taxonomy (NCBI): domain Eukaryota; kingdom Metazoa; phylum Chordata; class Mammalia; order Artiodactyla; family Balaenopteridae; genus Balaenoptera; species Balaenoptera ricei. The sequence continues at coordinate 63,941,808 of NC_082660.1, read as the reverse complement.
CAAAATCAACAAAAGGAAATGGACTTGAACCTTACTGTAGACCAAAGGACTTAACAGACGTCTATACAACATTCCATCTAACAGCAGCAGAACACATTCTTCTCAAGTGCAAATGGAACATCTTCCAGGATAAATCATATGATAGCTCATGAAACAACCCTAAGCAAATTTAAGAAGATTGAAACCATACCAAGTATCTTCTGCAACCACAATGGTATGAAACTAGAAATCAATAACAGGAACAAAGCTGGAAAACTCACAAACATATGGATATTAAACAATACACTCCTGAACAACCAATGGGTTAAAGAAGAAGTCAAAGGTATATTTAAAAATATCTTGAAACAAATGAAAATGGAACCACAAGGTACCAAAACTATTGGGATGCTGCGAAAGCAGTTCTAAGAGGGAAGTTTAGAGCGATAAATGAATACATTAAGAAACAAGAAAAAAAAAGAAACAAGAAAGATATCAAATAAACAACCTAACGGATTAAGAAAAAGAAGAAAAAACTAAGTGCAAAGTTAGCAGATGGAGGGAAATAACAAATATCAGGGAAGAAAAAATGAAATAGAGATCAGAAAGTCAATAGAAAAGATCAATGAAAATAAGAGCTGGCTTTTTGAAATGATAAACAAAATTGACAAACCTTCAGCTAGACTAACTCAGAAAAAAGAGAGAGTTCAAACTAAATCATAAATGAAAGAGGAGACATTACAATGACACCACAGAAACACAAAGGATTGTGAGAGACAATTATGAACAACCATACACCATCAAATTGGAAATGGATAAATTCCTAGAAATATACAATTTACCAAGACTGAATCATGAAGAAATAGAAAATATGAACAGACCAATTATGAATACGGAGATTAAATCAGTGAAGAAGAAGAAGAAAAAAATCCGAGCAAAGAAAAGCCCAAGACCAGATGGTTTCAATGGTGAATTCTACCAATCATTTAAAGAAGAATTAATGCCAGTCCTTCTTAAACTCTTCCAAAAAATTTAAAAGGATGGAATACTTCCAACCTCATTTCACAAGGACAGCATTATCTGACACCAAGGTCAGATAAAGACACTATAAGAAAACTATAGACCAATGTCACTGATGATTATAGATGCAAAAGTTCTCAACTAAATAGCAAGCCAAACTCAACAGGACATTAAAAGAATTATATATCACGACCAAGTGGGAATTATCCCTGGGATGCAAGGATGGTTCAACATATTTAAATCAATAAATGTAATATACCACATTAATAAATGAAAGATTAAAATCATATGATCATCTCAATATATGCAGAAAAGCATTTGACAAAATTCAACATCATTTTAGGATAAAAACACTCAGCAAATTGGGTATAGAAAAAACATACTTCAACATAATAAAGGCCATATATGTCAAGCCCAGCATCATCATCATACTCAACGGTGAAAGGCTGAAAGCTTTTTCTCTAACATCAGGAAGAAAACAAGGATGCCCTATCTCACCATTCATCTTCCACATAGTACTGGAAGTCCTAGCCAGAGCAATCATCAATACAAAAAATAAAAAGGGCATCCAAATAGGAAAGGAAGAAGTAAAATTGTCTTTATTTGCAGCTGATATGATCTTATATGTAGAAAATCCAAAAGACACCAACACCAATAGTTAGTACCAATCAACAAATAGAGTAGAGAGGAACCAAGATGGCAGAGTAGAAGGACGTGCTCTCACTCCCTCTTGCGAGAACACCAGAATCACAACTCGCTGCTGGACAATCACCGACAGGAAGACACTGGAACTCACCAAAAAAGATACCCCACATCCAAAGACAAAGGAGAAGCCACAATGAGACAGTAGGAGCGGCGCAATCACAGTAAAATCAAATCCCATAACTGCTGGGTGGGTGACTCAGAGACTGGATAACACTTATACCACAGAAGTCCACCCACTGGAGTGAAGGTCCTGAGTCCCACGTCATGCTTCCCAACCTGGGGGTCCGGCAACGGGAGGAGGAATTCCTAGAGAATCAGACTTTGAAGCCTAGTGGGAATTGATTGCAGGACGTCGACAGGACTGGGGCAAACAGAGATTCCACTCTTGGAGGGCACACACAAAGTAGTGTGTGCACCGGGACCCAGGGGAAGGAGCAGTGACCCCAGGGGAGACGGAACCAGACCTACCTGCTAGTGTTAGAGGGTCTCCTGCAGAGGCAGAGGGGGTGCTGTCGCTCACGGTGGGGACAAGGACACTGGCAACAGAAGTTCTGGGAAGTGCTCCTTGGCGTGAGCCCTCCCAGAGTCTGTCATTAGCCCCACCAAAGAGCCCAGGTAGGCTCCAGTGTTGGGTTGCGTCAAGCCAAACAACCAACAGGGAGGGAACCCAGCCCCACCCATCAACACTCAAGTGGATTAAAGTTTTACTGAGCTCTGCCCACCAGAGCAACAGTCAGCTCTACCCACCACCAGTCCCTCCCATCAAGCCTCTTAGATAGCCTCATCCACCAGAGGGCAGACAGCAGAAGCAAGAAGAACTACAATCCTGCAGCCTGTGGAACAAAAACCACATTCACAGAAACATAGAAAAGATGAAAAGGCAGAGGGCGATTTACCAGACGAAGGAACAAGATAAAACCCCAGAAAAACAACTAAATGAAGTGGAAATAGGCAACCTTCCAGAAAAAGAATTCAGAATAATGATAGTGAAGATGATCCAGGACCTCAGAAAAAGAATGGAGGCAAAGATCGAGAAGGTACAAGAAATGTTTAACAAAGACCTAGAAGAATTAAAGAACAAACAAACAGAGATGAACAATACAATAACTGAAATGAAAACTACACTAGAAGGAATCAATAGCAGAATAACTGAAGCAGAAGAACGGATAAGTGTCCTGGAAGACAGAATGGTGGAATTCACTGCTGTGGAACAGAATAAAGAAAAAAGAATGAAGAAAAACGAAGACAGCCTAAGAGACCTCTGGGACAAAATTAAACACAACGGGCTTCCCTGGTGGCGCAGTGGTTGAGAATCTGCCTGCCAATGCAGGGGACACGGGTTCGAGCCCTGGTCTGGGAGGATCCCACATGCCGCGGAGCGACTAGGCCCGTGAGCCACAATTGCTGAGCCTGCACGTCTGGAGCCTGTGCTCCGCAACAAGAGAGGCCGCGACGGTGAGAGGCCCGCACACCGCGATGAAGAGTGGCCCCCACTTGCCGCAACTAGAGAAAGCCCTCGCACAGAAATGAAGACCCAACACAGCCAAAAATAAATAAATAAATTTAAAAAACAAACAAACACATGTGGTTAAATATTAAAAAAAAAAAATTAAACACAACAACATTCGCATTATAGGGGTCCCGGAAGGAGAAGAGAGAGACAAAGGACCAGAGAAAATATTTGAAGAGATTATAGTCGAAAACATCCCTAGCATGGGAAAAAAATAGCCACCCAAGTCTAGGAAGCGCAGCGAGTCCCATACAGGAAAAACAAAGGAGAAACTCGCCGAGACACATAGTAATCAAATTGACAAAAATTAAAGACAAAGAAAAATTATTGAAAGCAGCAAGGGAAAAACGACAAATAACATACAAGGGAACACCCATAAGGTTAACAGCTGATTTCTCAGCAGAAACTCTACAAGCCAGAAGGGAGTGGCATGATATACTTAAAGTGATGAAAGGGAAGAACCTACAACCAAGATTACTCTACCCGGCAAGGACCTCATTCAGATTCGATGGAGAAATCAAAAGCTTTACAGACAAGCAAAAGCTAAGAGAATTCAGCACCACCAAACCAGCTCTACAACAAAAGCTAAAGGAACTTCTCTAAGTGGGAAACACAAGAGAAGAAAAGGACCTACAAAAACAAACCCAAACAATTAAGAAAATGGTCACAGGAACATACATATCGATAATTGCCTTAAACGTGAATGGATTAAATGCTCCAACCAAAACACACAGGCCTGCTGAATGGATACAAAACCAACACCCATATATATGCTGTCTACAAGAGACCCACTTTAGACCTAGGGACACATACAGACTGAAAGTGAGGGGATGGAAAAAGATATTCCATGCAAATGGACATCAAAAGGAAGCTGGAGTAGCTATACTCATATCAGATAAAATAGACTTTAAAATAAAGAATGTTACAAGAGACAAGGAAGGACACTACATAATGATCAAGGGATCAATCCAAGAAGAAGATATAACAATTATAAATATATATGCACCCAACATAGGAGCACCTCAATACATAAGGCAACTGCTAACAGCTATAGAAGAGGAAATCGACAGTAACACAATAATAGTAGGGGACTTTAACACCTCACTTACACCAATGGACAGATCATCCAAAATGAAAATAAATAAGGAGAGAGAAGCTTTAAATGACACAATAGACCAGATAGATTTAATTGATATTTATAGGACATTCCATCCAAAAACAGCAGATTACAATTTCTTCTCAACTGCGCATGGAACATTCTTCAGGATAGATCACATCTTGGGTCACAAATCAAGCCTCAGTAAATTTAAGAAAATTGAAATCATATCAAGCATCTTTTCTGACCACAACGCTATGAGATTAGAAATGAATTACAGGGAAGAAAACATAAAAAAACACAAACACATGGAGGCTAAACTATACCTTACTAAATAACCAAGACATCACTGAAGAAATCAAAGAGGAAATCAAAAAATACCTAGAGACAAATGACAATGAAAACACAATGATCCAAAACCTATGGGATGCAGCAAAAGCAGTTCTAAGAGGGAAGTTTATAGCTATACAAGCCCACCTCAAGAAACAAGAAAAATCTCAAGTAAACAATCTAACAATCCTTACACCAAAAGGAACTAGAGAAAGAAGAACAAACAAAACCAAAGTTAGCAGAAGGAAAGAAATCATAAAGACCAGAGCAGAAATAAATGAAATAGAAACAAAGAAAACCATAGGAAAGATCAATAAAACTAAAAGCTGGTTCCTTGAGAAGTTAAACAAAATTGATAAACCATTAGCCAGACTCATCAAGAAAAAGAGGGAGAGGACTCAAATCAATAAAATTAGAAATGAAAAAGGAGAAGTTACAACAGACACCGCAGAAATACAAAGCATCCTAAGAGAATACTACAAGCAACTCTATGCCAATAAAATGGACAACCTGGAAGAAATGGGCAAATTCTTAGAAAGGTGTAACTTTCCAAGACTGAACCAGGAAGAAACAGAAAATATGAACAGACCAATCAGAAGCACTGAAATTGAAACTGTGATTAAAAAATCTTGCAACAAACAAAAGCCCAGCACCAGATGGCTTCACAGGTGAAGTCTATCGAACATTTAGAGAAGAGCTAAAACCCATTCTTCTCAAACTCTTCCAAAAAATTGCAGAGGAAGGAACACCCCCAAACGCATTCTATGAGGCCACCATCACCCTGATACCAAAACCAGACAAAGATACTACAGAAAAAGAAAATTACAGGCCAATATCACTGATGAATATAGATGCAAAAATCCTCAACAACATACTAGAAAACAGAATCCAACAACACATTAAAGGGATCATACACCATGATCAAGTGGGATATATCCCAGGGATGCAAGGATTCTTCAATATACGCAAATCAATCAATGTGATACACCATATTAACAAATTGAAGAAGAAAAACCATATGATCATCTCAATAGATGCAGAAAAAGCTTTTGACAAAATCAACACCCATTTATGATAAAAACTCTCCAGAAAGTGGGCATAGAGGGAACCTACCTGAACATAATAAAGGCCATATATGACAAACCCACAGCAAACATCATTCTCAATGGTGAAAAACTGAAAGCATTTCTTCTAAGATCAGGAACGAGACAAGGATGTCCACTCTCACCACTATTATTCAACATAGTTTTGGAAGTCCTAGCCACGGCAATCAGAGAAGAAAAAGAAATAAAAGGAATACAAATTGGAAAAGAAGAAGTAAAACTGTCACTGTTTGCAGATGACATGATATTATACACAGAGAATCCTAAAAATGCCACCAGAAAACTCCTGGAGCCAATCAATGAGTTTGGTAAAGTTGCAGGATACAAAATTAATGCAAAGAAATCTCTTGCATTCCTATACACTAATGATGAAAAAAATCTGAAAGAGAAATTATGGAAACACTCCCATTTACCATTGCAACAAAAAGAGTAAAATACCTAGGAATAAACCTACCTAGGGAGACAAAAGACCTGTATGCAGAAATCTATAAGACACTGATGAAAAACATTAAAGGTGAAACCAACAGATGGAGAGGTATACCATGTTCTTGGATTGGAAGAATCAATATTGTGAAAATGATTATACTACCCAAAGCAATCTACATATTCAATGCAATCCCTATCAAATTACCAATGGCATTTTTTGCAGAACTAGAACAAATCATCTTAAAATTTGTATGGATACACAAAAGACACCGAATAGCCAAAGCAGTCTTGAAGGAAAAAAAAAAAAGCTGGAGGAATCAGACTCCCTGTCTTCAGACTATACTACAAAGCTACAGTAATCAAGACAATATGGTACTGGCACAAAAACAGAAACATAGATCAATGGAACAAGATAGAAAGCTCAGAGATAAACCCACGCACCTATGGCCAACTAATCTATGACAAAGGAGGCAAAGATATACAATGGAGAAAAGACAGTTTCTTCAATAAGTGGTGCTGGGAAAACTAGACAGCTACATGTAAAAGAATGAAATTAGAACACTCCTGAACACCATACACAAAAATAAACTCAAAATGGATTTGAGACCTAAATGTAACGTGGGACACTATAAAACTCTTCGAGGAAAACATAGGAAGAACACTCTTTGACATAAATCACAGCAAGACCTTTCTTGATCCACCTCCTAGAGGAATGGGAATAAAAACAAAAAATAAACAAATGGGACCTAATGAAACTTCCAAGCTTTTGCACAGCAAAGGAAACCATAAACAAGGCGAAAAGACAACCCTCAGAATGGGAGAAAATATTTGCAAATGAATCAACGGACTAAGGATTAATCTCCAAAATATATAAACAGCTCATGCAGCTCAATATTAAAGAAACAAACAACCCAATCCCAAAATGGGCAGAAGACCTAAATAGACATTTCTCCAAAGAAGACATACAGATGGCCAAGAAGCACATGTAAAGCTCCTCAACATCACTAATTATTAGAGAAATGCAAATCAAAACTACAGTGAGGTATCACCTCACACCAGTTAGAATGGGCATCATCAGAAAATCTACAAACAACAAATGCTGGAGAGGGTGTGGAGAAAAGGGAACACTCTTGCACTGTTGGTGGGAGTGTAAATTGATACAGCCACAATGGAGAACAGTATGGAGGTTCCTTAAAAAAATGAAAAGTACAATTACCATATGATCCAGCAATCCCACTACCGGGCATATACCCAGAGAAAACCATAATTCAAAAAGACACATGCACCCCAATGTTCATTGCAGCACTATTTACAGTAGCCAGGTCATGGAAGCAACCTAAATGCCCATCGACAGACGAATGGATAAAGAAGTTGTGGTACATATATACAATGGAGTATTACTCAGCCATAAGATGGAACGAAATTGAGTCATTTGTTGAGTCGTGGATGGAGCTAAAGACTGTCATACAGAGTGAAGTAAGTCAGAAAGAGGAAAAACAAATATCGTATATCAATGCATATATGTGGAACCTAGAAAAATGGTACAGATGAACCGATTTTCAGGGCAGAAGTTGATACTCAGATGTAGAGAACAAACGTATAGACACCAAGGGGGGAAAACCGCGGTGGGGTGGGGATGGTGATGTGCTGAATTGGGCGATTGGGATTGACATGTGTACACTGATGTGTATAAAATTGATGACTAATAAGAACCTGCAGTATAAATAAATAAATAAATAAATAAATAAATAAATAAAATTCATACGGAAAAAAACCCAAATACAGTAAAGTTGCAGGATACAAAATCAATATACAAAAATCAGTTACGTTTCTATACATTTACAGCAAATTATCTGAAAAAGAAATAAAGGAAACAGTCCTATTCACAATACATCAAAACCAATAAGATACTTAGGAATAACTTTTATCAGGGAGGTGAAAGATCTACACACAGAAAACTACAAGACTTTGAGGAGACAAACAAATGAAAGACATCCAGTGTTCATGGATAGGAAGAATTAATATGGTTAAAATGGTCATAGTACCCAAGCAATGTATAGATTCAATGTAATCTCTATCAAACTTCAATGGTATTTTTCTCAGAAATAGAAAACGACAAACCTAAAGTTTGTTTGGAGCCACAAAAGATCCCAAATTGCCAAAACAATACCGAGAAGGAAGAATAAAGCTGGAGGCATCACAGTTTCTATTTTCAAACTATGTTACAAAGCTAAAATAATCAAAACAGTATGGTACTGTCATAAAAATAGACACATAGACCAATGGAACAGAATTGAGAGCCTAGAAATAAACCCTCGCATATAGAGTCCAAAAACAAACAAAACAAAACATGTGACAAGGAAGTCAAGAATAATTGAGGAAAGAATGTTCTCTTTAATAAATATGGTTGGGAAAACTGGATGAACACATGCAGAGAAGTATTTCCCTTAACTTTTAATCTTCCAGTTGCAGAAATTGGACACATACTACAGCACTTACAAAAATTAACTTGAAATGGATTAAAGACTTAAACATAAGAACTGAAAACGTAAGTCTTCTAGAAGAAAACATAGGGGAAAAGAAGGAGGAAGCAATCAGAAAATCCAAACCAATCAAAACTTTCTAAAGGAGAGCATGGCATGGACATATATACACTACCAAATGTAAAATAGATAGCTAGTGGGAAGCAGCCACATAGCACAGGGAGATCAGCGTGGTGCTTTGTGACCACCTAGAGGGGTGGGATAGGGAGGGAGGGAGGGAGATGCAAGAGGGAGGAGATATGGGGATATATGTATATATAGCTGATTCACTTTGTTAGAAAGCAGAAACTAACACACTATTGTAAAGCAATTATACTCCAATAAAGATGTTAAAAAAAAAATAAAGTAAAATGAAAGCCCCCCCCAAAATGGATTAAAACTTCAAAAATGTCAGTGTCACGAATGACCCAAAAAAAATCTGGAAAATTTTTCTAGTTTAAAGGACACTAAAGAGACATGACAACTGAATGCAATGCATGTTCTTTGATTGGAAGCAGGATTTTTTTTAAGAAATAGGTACAAATAACAATTCTGAGACACATGAATTTTGAATGAGTGCATACGGTAGGTAATTGTATTGTCTCAAAGTTAAATTTCTGAGTGTGATAATTGCATTAAGATGTTGTAGCAAACTGGGACTTCCCTGGTGAAGCAGTGGTTAAGAATCTGCTTGCCAATGCAGGGGACACGGGGTCGAGCCCTGGTCCAGGAAGATCTCACATGCTGTGGAGCAACTAAGTCCGTGTGCCACAACTACTGAGCCTGTGCTCTAGAGCCCGTGAGCCACAACTACTGAGCCCTCGTGCCACAACTACTGAAGCCCACATGCCTAGAGCCCATGCTCCGCAACAAGAGAAGCCAGCACTGTGACAAGCACGCACACTGCAATGAAGAGTACCCCCTGCTTGCCACAACTAGAGAAAGTCCGTGTGCAGCAACAAAGACACAATGCAGCCAAAAATAAATTTTAAAAAAAAAAGATGTTGTAGCAAACAATTATTTTTCCCAAGTGAAACATGTCAAGGTATTTAGGGACAATGTACTATAATCTCTTCAAATAACTCAAATGATTCAACAAAACGATTAAAAACACACACGCATACAGTTAGACAGAGGGAAAGGAAATATGACAAAAGCTACAAAATATTTACAATGGGTGAGTCCAGTTGAAGGATGAATGGGTGTTGCTTGCAATTTTCTTGCATAAGTATCTGTAGGACAGTTTTTTTTGTAAATAGGGGGAAAAGAGGATATTATGGACCATTTTATTCCAATTAATTTGAAAACTTAGAAAAAGGTCACCAATTTCTACACAAGCATAACTTGCCAAAAATGACTCAGAAAGGAAGAGCCAACCGGAATCGCTCCACACTAATTGTAAAGAAATATACTAATAGTCAAAATGCTTTTCCAAAAAAATCTTCTAGGCTTCACCACTGAATTTTGAAAAGCATCTTAGGCATAAATATTTTCAATTTGACACAAAATCTTAGAAAAAATTGAAAAGGCAGGACACTCCTCAACTCATTTTCTGAGGATGGAATAACCTTGACACTAAATCCTGTTGACAGTTTGAGAAAGGAAAATCACAGGTCAACCGCAGGCTCATGGCATAGAAGCAAGAATCAGAAACAGAATATTAGCAAACTGAATCCTACAGGATATAAAGAGGAAAATACAAAACATACCATGACTGGATTCATCCCAGGAATACAAATTTGATTTAGTTTCAGAAAATAAAGTGATATAGCATTCCATGTTAACAGATTACAAGAGAAAATTATGATCCTCGTGTTTAAAAATAAATACTGAGTAACAATATCCATTTGTAATGTATTTTTTTTGGCCGATCAATTTGTAATTATTTTTTTCTGCCGCACCACGTGGCACGCAGTATCCTATTTCCCCAAGGAGGGATCAAACCCGTGCCCCCTGCAGTGGAAGCACAGAATCTTAACCACTGGACCACCAGGGAATTTCCCTGTAATGTAACGTACTTTTAAAAATTGAAGTAGAGATGACTTAGAATGTTGTGTTAGTTTCAGGTGTACAGCAAAGTGATTCAGATAGATGTATATGTATTTTATATAAATAAATATATAAATATATATGTATTTTATATACATATATTCTTTTCAGATTCGTTTCCATTATAGATTATTACAAGATATTGAATATAGTTCTCTGTGCTATAAGTAGGTCCTTGATATTTATTTATTTTACATATAGTAGTGTGTATCTGTTAATCCCAAACTCCTAATTTATCCCTCCCCCCCTTTGCCCTTTGGCAACCATAAGTTAGTTTTTGATATGTGTAAGTCTGTTTGTTTTATAAATAAGTTCATTCGTGTCATTTTTAAAATTAGATTCCACATATGAGTGATATCATATGATATTTGTCTTTCTCTGCCTGACTTACCTCACTTAGTATGATCATCTCTAGGTCCATCCATGTTGATGCAAATGGCATTATTTCATTCTTTTTTTTATGGCTGAGTAATATTCCATTGTATATATATATACCACATCTTCTTTAACCATTCCATTCCCTGTGTGTATGTATATGTATGTATGTGTATATATACATATATATACACATATATCTGTGTGTGTGTGTGTGTATATATATATATATATATATATATATATATATATACATACATACACATATATGTGTGTATATGTATATCACATCTTCTTTATCCATTCCTCTGTTGATGGACATTTAGGTTGCTTCCATGTCTTGGCTATGGTAAAAAGAGCTGCTATGAATATAGGGGTGCATGTATCTTTTCGAATTATGGTTTTCTCTGGATATATGCCCAGGAGTGGGATTGCTGGATCATATGGTAATTCTATTTTTCGTTTTTTAAGGAACATCCATACTGTTCTCCATAGTGGCTGCACCAATCTACATTCCCACCAACACTGTACAAGGGTTCCCTTTTCTCCACACCTTCTCCAGCATTTATTACTTGTAGACTTTTTAATGATGGCCATTTTGACTGGTGTGAGGTGATACCTCATTGTAGTTTTGATTTGCATTTCTCTAATAATTAGCAATGTACAGCATCTTTTCATGTGCCTATTGGCCATCTGTATGTCTTCATTGGAGAAGTGTCTATTTAGGTCTTCTGCCCGCTGTTTGATTGGGTTGTTTGTTTCTTTGTTTGTTTGTTTTTGATATTGAGCTTTATGAGCTGTTTGTATGTTTTGGAAATTAATCCCTTGTCGGTCACATCGTTTACAAATATTTTCTCCCAGTCCATAGGTTGTCTTCGTTTTCTTTATGGTTGCCTTTGCTGTGCAAAAGCTTCTAAGTTTCATTGGGTCCCATTTGTTTATTTTTGCTTTTGTTTCCATTACTCTAGGAGATGGATCCAAAAAAATATTGCTGCGATTTATGTCAAAGAGTGTTCTGCCTGTGTTTTCCTCTAGGACTTTTATAGCATCTGATCTTACATTTAGGTCTTTAATCCATTTTGAGTTTATTTTTGTAGGTGGTGTTAGAGAATGTTCTAATTTTATTCTTTTCAATGTAGCTGTCCAGTTTTCCCAGCACCACTTGCTGAAGAGACGGTCTTTTCTCCATTGTATATTCTTGCCTCCTTTGTCGTAGAGTAATTGACCATAAGTGTGTGGGTTTATTTCTGGGCTTTCTATCTTGTAGCATTGATCTATGTGCCTGTTTTTGTGCTGGTACCATACTGTTTTGATCACTGTATCTTTGTAGTATAGTCTAAGGTCAGGGAGCATAATTCCTACACCTACATTCTTCTTTCTCCAGATTGTTTTGGCAATTCGGGGTTGTTTCTGTTTCCATACAAATTTTAAAATTATTTGTTCCAGTCGTGTGAAAAATGCCATTGGTAATTTGACAGGAATTTCATTGAATCTGTAGATTGCCTTGTGTAGCATGGTCATTTTAACAATATTGATTCTGACAGTCCAAGAACATGGTATATCTTTGATCTGTTTGTGTCATCTTCAACATCTTTCCACAGTGTCTTATAGCTTTCAGAGTACAGGTCTTTTGCCTCCTTAGGTAGATTTATTCCTAGGGATTTTATTCTGTTTGATGTGACACTAAATGAGATTGTTTCCCTAATTTCTCTTTCTGATATTTCATTGTTAGTGTATAGAAATGTAACAGACTTCTGTATATTAATTTTGTATACTGCAACTTCACTGAAATAGTTTATGAACTCCAGTAGTTTTCTGGTGGCATCTTTAGGATTTCCTATGTATATTATCATGTCACTTGCAAACAGTGATAGTTTTACTTTTTCCTTTCCAATTTGGATTCTCTTTATTTATTTTTCTTCCCTAATTGCTGTGTCATAATGCACTTTTTACATTTTTTTAATAATATGGGTTTATTAAAATTAATTTACATACAAGGTCTAAGAGTCTCTATGAACACATTCTGTTATGGAACCACCAATACAATCAAAATTAAAAACATTTTCATCAGCCTCAGAATTGCTTCATGCTCTTTGGTAGTTTAACCTCTTGTCTCAACCCCCAGACCCAGGCAACCACCAATCTGTTTTCTATCCCTACAGTCTGGCCTTCTCAAGAACGTGAAGTAAATGGGATCAGGCAGTATGTAGACTTATCCATTTGGATTCCTACACAGAAAAGGACATATAGGGGACTTCTGGATGTGCAATGTACTTTTCTGTCACCTGGGTATAATTACATGGGTTGTTCCGTTCATAATTATTTGTCAAATTGAGAGCTTATGCTCTCTACGATGTGCATATGTATAGTGTCTTTTATCTTTGGAAGGGTTATTTTATTAAATAACAATTGTAAATCCTTTAAAAGAAAGTGAATGATCATTGTAAAAGTCAGGCTGGCAGATACCTCAAGAGGACTAGGGTGGGGGAAGTGATTGGCTTGGAACAAAAGGGAGGTCCAAAACTACTGGTCTGTCCTCCATCTGCATCTGAGCGGTACTTACCAAGACTTCAACAGTGCACAAGCACAGGGGGCACCAAGCACACTGCAGTCATTCGAATGCTGCGCCCTGGAATCACGCAGGGACGGTCCACATGGCAACCCTGGCAGCCCCAATGTGCCTGGCCGAACCTGGCCAATGCAGGTGAGAGTCTCCCCACCTTAATTCAGCTGGGTAGCAGCCTTTATTGCACCTGCAAGCTTAACCCCCTGTTGCCATGCAAGGTAACATATAAGCCAACAGCAGGAATTAGGATTTGGACACCTTGGGGCATGATTACTCTGCCCACCACACCCAGCTCCCTCTCCAGGGCTCACCTACACCTACCTTCTTGTTTGTGTCACTTCCCCCCAAGAGTCCAGAGAGAGCAGTTGGCCTGTGGTTGGGCTGGTGCTGGTGCGGAGTGGGTGGGGTGGGGAGGGGGCATCTTCCCAGTAATTGGGCAGGGAGCAGAAGCAGGCAGGATGGGGCCTAGGGCTCTCCAGGCCAGCCGCCACTGTCTCCCAGGCTGGAGAAGGGGCTTCAGGGGAAAGGCAAATGGGGCGAACTGAATGAGGGCGTGGTCCTGACCTCCTCCTACACACGGGGGCCCAGATGTATGACCTGCCACTATTTCCCTCTGGAACTGGAAAGCTCAGGGCCAAGCCACAGCCTGTGAAATACATGTTTCCAGCAACATTTTTCTGCAGTAGTTGGTCAGAACACGGAACAGAGAGATTGTGTGCTCAGGGGAGGGAAGGGAGGCAGGGAAAATGCATCACCAAGGGTTGAGGTCACGCCCTCCCATGTCACCTCCCTTTCAACAAGCTTCTCTACTTCCTCACCCGGGTGACCACAGCCCCGTGACCCCCTCTGCCGACAGGCGGTGCTGGTGCTGGTGCTGGACTTCTCCCCGGGCACAAGTTGCCTGCACGTCTCGGTGAGCAGAAACCTCAGCTGGAAGGTCTCTGCCAAACTTAGTCACTCAGACAGCAGCGAGATGTGCTACACCGCCAAGCAATAACCACTGGATCAGGTTCAGGGTCAAAGATGTAAACTAAGCAGTCAAGCCCACCTTCTCCAGGGAGGGGTTTGAGTGGAAGGATTCAGTCCCACGAACATTCTTTTCTGACACTGAGGTCTGTGACTGTCCCATCCCACATGTGGTCTGTCCACCTGAGCTCATGCCATGAACTCTGGAAGCGAGTCAGGGTGAGAATATGGGGGAAGG